>NC_084916.1:2138941-2505525 GCF_949316345.1 Pungitius pungitius
AACCTATGGTATTCCATTCAGAAATGTCTGAATAATATAACGGCCAGGCTATGAAACACATGTCGCCCCAATCTATTTTAACACTGAGGTAAAAAAAAAAGGGGGGGGGGGGGGGGGGGGGGGTGGTGGAAAAATAGGGTCCAATGACTGCACCGTGTGTTTCTCTAATCATTACCGGAACCCAAACAGTCCAGTTAACTGGTTCTCAACATGGGGTTTGGGCCCCTGAGGGGGTCGTGATATAACTCAGAGGAACTCCGAAATGTTGATATGTGAAAATGATGTTTTTTTTAAAGGGTATTTCAGCTCATTTCAAGTGAAATATTTGATTATTTCCACTCCCCAAATAATAGAAGATCACTGTATGCGAGTGGCAGTAAGACGCCACAAAACAAAGAATTCAGGAAGCGCTGGTTTGGCAGACCTGAACGACCGGGTGTCCTCCTCCCAGGGCCTTGACAGCTCCCCTGCTGCCCTCCGTCTCGTAGTGCGCCCGGTGGTGGGACTTTGGCTGCACGTCGATCTGCAGGCTGTAAGGCCCCGAGCTGGACGGGAGCTGCCAGTCGAGAGCGGGCAGGGACGGGCTGTTGGGAGGACAAAACATGTCCAGCAAGTCAGTGAGGAGGGCTTATTTTAGATCCGCTTATCAAGGTAGAATGTGCAGAATGTCAAGACTGCGATATGCCAGAGCCTGTGATAAATCTATTTATGTTTAAATGTTTAGTAAAAGTAAATGAATAAATCTTAAGCACACAGGTTTTATTTGAGGTTTATGAAATAGAACCACGGACTAATCTGCACCTCATTGATTTATTACCTGACATACTGCTTTGGCTTGGACCAGGAGTATGGGTGCTGTGGCACATCCAGAAACACGCCACTGCAGCCCTCCTTCTTTAACGGCGGGCGGTTGGAGGAGTGATCTTCCTGACGGAGCTCCCCCCGGCGCTCCTCGCCCTCCGGCTCCACCTTCATGCTGACGGTGGGGCTTTGCTCCGAGCTGGTTTTGCGGGCCTTGGTGGGGATTCCCTCCACGAGGTCAACCACCCCGTCCGTGGTCAGGGCGTTGATGGCCGCCAAGATGGCCGAGTTGGTGTACTGGTTGGTGTTTGGCAGCCAGCTCTCCTCTGTGATACTGAGGCGGGGAGAGGTGTGCGGGGACCGCCCCGGGGAGATGTTGGGAGAGTGCGGGTAGTGTTTGTGCGACGCCCCGCTGCCGTTGAAGCTGTACTTCCTCTTCGCGCCGCACGGGGAGTTGGGCCTGGAGCCCCGCTGGCCCATCCAGGTGTCGTCGCTCACGCTCGTGCGAGGCGAGTTGGAGGGGGAGTGGCGGGGCGAGCAGCCGGAGGTGCCGCCGTCGCCCGGCAGGGCGAGAGTGGAGCCCTTGGGCGACACCGAAGGCGACTGCCAGGGTGAGTTTTGGGGCGAGTTGTCGTAGTTGTAGGAGAAGCTGGATTCGTAGGAGGAGGCGTCCGAGTGGCAGCTGCGGGACGAGATGCTGCTGGCGGGGCTCAGGCAGCTGGGGTCGCGGTAGCTGTCGCCGCTGGGGAGGGTCAACGTCACTATGGAGTTGAGTCGCTTGGCAACGGGGAGGTTGCTCTTCTCCACCTCCTCCTCGGGAAACTGGCCGTAAGCGGTAATCTCGATGCGAGGGCTCTCCAGCGCCGGGGCCCCGCTCGGACGGGGCGACGAATAGTAGCCGGCCGCCCTCATGTCGTCGTGGGCGTCGTAGCAGAGAGGCTCGGCGACCGAGACGGATATGATGGGGCTGGATTGGAGGCTGTGGTACTGGGAGGGAAGACACGGGTTGCCCAGTGGGAGGGAGAGACTGACGTTTGGCGTATAGCCATATGCCTCTGGAACACAAACACACTTTGTTACCACGATGATCAAACACACATTGCCGTCACCCGAGTGGGAGGCAGCTGCCAAGTTGAGTCTCAGAGTTTAGAGTACAGGCCCCATGAGCAGATGTTGCCCAAGCTATTTCCCAGATGCAGGCGAGTTGAAACGTAACACCTCATCTATCGGGGATCCTTGGAGGCAAAGAGGCCAGCGACACAAAAACAGTGGCTCAATTTATAAAAAGGTGGGAGTTACAAATAAAAGGTGCCAAAAATAAGCTCAGTCTAAAAATAAGCAACGGCCAAACCTGGTGGTTTTTTTCCACTCAACATTGGCAGATATATGCCCCTTAATGAACATGCTGCGGCCCATAAAAAGTAACAGGACGAAAACACACGCTTAATGCTTTTATTGGCCGGGTTTGTGCTCCTACGACCATCGGAAATAAACACAGGAGGGACTTGATCCGTTTATTGGCGTGCTGTTAAGGTGCACCCAGCCGGAGGTGGTGTGGGTTGTCTTGTGCCAAAAGCTCCCGCTGGGTCACATCAAACTCTGCGACTCTTTGGCAAAGGCTGAGGTCACAACGAGGGGGGGGGGGGGGGGGGGATGCATGGGAACTGGGGAGATGTGGTTGTACGGCGCATGAGGCCGGGCGAGTGTGACCACAGTGGAAGCGCACTGATGCGTATGGAGACGTCTGCTGCGGACAGACAGTCACCGCAGCTCCCGCCTGCAGTAAATTAAAGAACATTTAGGGGCCCCGCCATGAAAGACGATGACATCACCGGTGGGTGGCACCGTGGGACTCCTTGCAATAAAGCGATGCGGTGTGATTTAACATAACAGGTAGCCTAAAGGGGGCTGGACAGCTCTCTACCCACAATGCCATGCCGGTGCCATAGGGATTTCTGGGAGCACTTAGCAGTCGGGATCTGAGCCACGTCCACCACGGGCCAAAACCACAGGGAGCGGCACACATCGACTGTCTCCGCTCCGCCGCCTCGACCCCGTTCCAATAGAACATCCCAACTCCAAAGCACCACATCCGGCCGAGTGGTGGTCGGACAACGGAGAGAGGCTAAAGAAATGCATAAACCGCGTGAAAAGCAGCTGAAGTAAATCAAAAGTCACGCTTACCCTCCTCGGCAGATTTCATCTTGGTGCTCGCGCAGAGAGAGAGAGAGAGAGAGACGTCCGAGTACAGCTGGGGGCGAGTCCTAATCCATAGAGCGGAGTTTAGATCCAGTCCACAGCTGTTGCTTCGGGTTCCCCCCTCGCTGTATCGCCGCGTACAGACAACAAAAAGGACAAATGACGAGAAGTGTGGGGGGGGGGGAGGCTGTTGCCACTTGAAAAGAGTGGGATTTAAAAGGAGAAAAGTCGCATCCAAAACGGCAAAATCCAAAAGAGTTGCGTAAAAGGGATTAACACTGAAATAAGATCATGTGTGACGCGGGCGCGGGTGTTCGTCCCTGTGTCCGAGTCTGCATCGCGGGGGGGGGGGGGGAGGGTTAGGGGTGGGGGGTGGGGGGGATCCTGGCTCTGCTGGGTCGCCGTGACGCACTTCTCCGGCGCACGGAGGACTTGTGCGCTTTTTTAAAACTTGGGGATCACCTCGGCTGGCTGACGCACCGACCCCTCCCTCCGCGCTGTGATGCGTCCACGCACAAACCCTCCCACAGATGGGTCCGGCGGAGGGATCCTCTCCGGGTTGGTCTTTTTCTTTTCTCTCAGTAAGGCTGGGAGAAGGTGAAGCGGATCCCTGATGTAGTAAAGTTAGTGAGATGAAGCTGAGGAGGGACAAAGCAAACCTCCAGTGTTGGGATTAAACGTTTTAAACCCAGCTAGGAGGAGGGATCTCGCGCGCGCGCGCGCGCGCGCGCGCGCGCACACACACACACACACACACACACACACACACACACACACACACACACACACACACACACACACACACACACACACACACACACACACACACACACACACACACACACACACACACACACACACACACACACACACACACACACACACACACACACACACACACACACACACACACACACACACACACACACACACACACACACACACACACACACACACACACACACACACACACAAAAGAAAAACATATTGTCCCTATTGTCCACGAATTGGGTCTGTTCTCCTTGGCTGATTGAGTCATCAACATGCTGCTCCTGAAATCTCCTCAAATCAAGATGTATGTGCACACCAGTCCTCGTGAGCATTTTCACTTCAAACATCTGCCATTGCGGCCCCTGGAAGAGCCATTCATCAGCTGGTCGTAGCAGCTGGAGGCCGCTGGGACAGGTGGAAACGCAAACACGATGCTTCCTTCAGATGTTCTATATGGGCGGCGTTGCTGAAGGCTCTCCCTGACATAGAGCAGTCTGCGGCGCCCCAGAACACATCATTATCCATACTTTCGTGGAAGTGCTATATAAAAATCAAGCAGTGTACCCAGTCATTTGACACGGTGAACTGAGAATCTTCAGAAGGTCTTTTGGTTCCCCCCGTAAGCCCGCTCTCTGCGGGTTTCGGCGTGTACTCGTTGGGCTTCTTCTTTCTGCAAGCCGGGCCGCTGCTATCTTGGGTCAGGTCTGGACCGCTCAGCAGCCGGGCGCGTGGTTCCCCGGGATGACACCGGTCACATGGTGGCGCTTTCGGAGGTGGTAAGCCCCACACGCTGAGTCACTGCAGAATCTTATCAGCTGGCCATGGTTGGTGTGACCCTTAGAGGTGGTGTGTACCCGGGGGAGGAGTGGGGGGAGGTGGGGGGGGGGGGGGTTTCTCAGCTGGCTGGTGCCAAGATGTGTGAGGTCATCATTTCATGGATGATCAGCTCTTGATCCACATTTGTCTCCATTACGCGGATCTCTTCCATCATTTAGGAACCTCAAACGTTCCTTTGACCTCATGGAAATCAGTCATGGGCCTAGGCGGGGTGGGGTGGAGGTGGTGGTGGAGGGGGGGGGGGGGTTAACGGGGGAGCACAAGTCAGGATTGCCACTCAACAGTTGTGTGTAGCTGGGGCAGTAAACACTCCCCCCCCGGCTGCAGTTAATAAATAGCACCGCTGCTGATTGACTCGTGGTCTCGTCTACGTCGGGGCGGCGCGGGGGCCAGCAATGCCTGGCCCGGGTTAGTGGACACATCGGTAACAGGCCACTACCGGGGTGGGTTCGGAGACACAACTGTGCAGGCTGGGAGTTGTGTGTTAGTCTCACGTGTCAGGCGTAAATCAAGCGTCCAGTCAGTTGAGACCAGTCCACGTCAAGTCGCTCAGAGGTTGGTGGAGACCAAAGTCAGAGCTGGAATCACGCTCACCAAAAATGGACAAAACTACTGCTGTGATTGGTTGCTACATCGCTGAAGCCACGTGGTCCACCATTGGAGGACGGCGAAAAAAAACACGAGATTTTCTTTTACTCCAAAAACAGACTTTCCCACCCAGTAACGAGGGTTAAAGGCAGTGACACAAAGAGCAATTGTTTGGCAACTTGGACGAGCAGCGATGAGCTGGCTCAGAGTCGTCGCTTCAATCCCACGGGAGCATTTTGTCACCATGGGAACGCTTTCAGTTAGTGAGTATTGCCCCAGTGCATCGATGCAACTGAAAGGATTACGGGGGGGGGGGGGGGGGGGGGTGACAATATTTCTTTAACTAACCGTGAGAGAGACCTTTCACTGACAGATAGTGAGCACATCTGCTTTGCCCCTGGTGGCGCAATCCTTGGGGCCGACGAGTGGCACAATCACATCGCACTGTGGATCATCTTCATTGTGTCAGAGAGACATTAAAAAAAAAAAAAAAAACGAATCCCCCACTTCTCGCGCTGTTGTCACAAACACACGTTTTTGTCATCTACTCTCTCCCGCACTGCCAAACTCGGCGGCGAACACGCTGCCCGGTATGACGTGGTTTGGCCGCAGCGAGGTGGAAAAGACCTCAACTCGCCTTTCTTTCCACAGAATCCCAGTGCCTGGCTTTATTCGTCTCTCCGAACCAGAAGGCCCGATGGAACATTGGACGGCATTGTAAGTTATTCATAAGCGAAGGAACGACCCCAAAAATGCTAGCGTTCCCACTGCTGAATCACCTGTTTGTTTTGGAAAAACCAAATGAAGGGAAAAGGGAAAAAAAGATATATTACTGTGCGTCTTTGTGTTTTGAGCCCCCGGCTCACACACCTCTTTCACCATATGTGCGCTCATAACAGATATTTTATAAAGTGTTTCTTGATGTACAATAATAAAAAAATCATGAATATTCTCTGTCACCACGAGTTGAGCGCAGGCCGCGCCGAGGAAAAAACGGTTCCAGGGGACGTTAAGTAATTTGTGAACAAAAATGTTTGCTCAGACTTGAAAAGGGTCTTTGGCGCAGCGTCCGGTGGCCTGAAAAGACCGGGCAGAAGATGCGAGGCGTGACGTCTCACCACAGAGACAGCACTTCCTCACCCAGGTCAAGCTTCTGGAGGGCGGGGTCCTACCAGCTGGGGACCTGATCACCGACTCGCTGCTTTTAATCATCCTTGTGGTTATTGTAGTCAGTATAAGCTTCTACTATTCGGGTTATTTGACCTGTCAGAGGAGCGGTGACCCCCCCCTCACCACACCCCAGCGCCATCCCCGCTCTTTCTTAGTCGGACTTCCTGTCTCCCTTCAATGTCCCCCCCCCCCCCCGCCGCCGCCGCCGCTGTGACGGAATCCCCTGCTCTGTTTCCTGTTGTGAAGGCCCGTTGCTCGGTTACGGGCCGAGGGAGGAGTTTTTATGGCCCGGGGAGGGTTCGCAGAAGGCCCCGAGGTTCATTTTCTCTCTCGCTAGCTGGCCTTAACTCACACACACACACACACAACACTGAGTACCCCCCCCAACCCCCCCCGGCACACAGCCCTTTACTATCTCTCGGGCCGCACGGGCCCTTTTTTCCACGAGCCAAGAATGGAGCTACTGTAGCTGCAGGGACGTGTGGTCACACGGAGGCCTCCTCGCCGCGTGGAGATGCTTGTGGGTTCGGCTCTACCGACGCACGCCTTCACACGGTTGGTGGGATTGACAAAACACGGGTGCGTTTGCGAGCGACATGTCGAGCGGTTGATTGAAGCATTAAAAGCAGCAAACAATGAAGTGCTAGAAATAGGAGAGCTGGGCAAGACGAGCCTCGACGTTGTTTGTTTAAATGCGAGACGTTTTATGAGAAATGTTGAAGTGCTTAAGCAGTTCGTGTGTCAGCTGACGCACTAAGACGGCTTTAAAGTGTCAGGGAAAGTGCGAGAGGAGCTAGCACTGAAAGCAAATCAAGTGTCACTCAAAAAAGGCACTAAAAAAAGGACAGGGGTGCACCCAAAAGCAGACGAACGGGTGAAGGAGCAAAAACACAACCACGACGGAGAGGGTTGAAGAGTCAGTTGAGGAAAAGGAGGAGAAGGTGGAGAAGGAGGAGAAGGTGGAGGAGACGACGACATTGTTTGCAGTTGGGTCTCCAGCGGCCTCCTTTGTACACGCGTCAATAACGGAGCGTTTTGACCCGAACGAAGAGGTCTCGACCCCTCTCTCCCAGTCGCAGTAACTTCATCTCTACTGGTTGTTGCTTCTTAACACAAACGCGGCGCTTGGGAATGTTCAAACTGCCTCAGTCAGATGGAATATGGCCGGAGACCCACTTAGGCGCTTAGTAACCAGATAGCATAATGGCAGGTCTCCCTACTGGCGCATAACTCACAAAAAGCAGCAGAAATACGAAGGAATACACTCATTTTTACAAATGTTCCATTCTTCTGGAACTCGGGCCGCGTAAGCGTTTTTTTTTTTTTATCCCACTTACGGGTGTTGGACGAGCTCTACGTCCTACGGAGGGGTATTTTCCATCCAACTCCCCATGCCTGGAGGGCCTCGAATTTAAGTCACGGACAACAATTTCTCATCCAAGAGATGAAACGCTAGATCATAAACGTCCACGCTGACACCGTCAGAGCCCCCGCTGTTGTGTTTCTGCACTTAAAACCGTTAAATAATGAGCGGGGAGCTTATTCTTCTGTGGAAAATAAGAGCTCGGGATGCTTGGCTGTGCGGTCCAGGTCTGGACTCTCATCTCTTGGAGGTTTTTACATAAGCCGTGCGGCGCTGAATGTAAACACATTTGACAGCCAAAGTGCTGCAGGGACCGAATGTGTCTGAAAAAAAAAAACACCACCACCACTTAATATCTGAGCTCTGGTGAAGAAGTTCTGATTAAACCTCGAAAAAAGGCAACGGGTACAAATGTGAACGCAACAAAACGGGGAAAGGGAGCCGTCATCACGCGAGGTGGTCTTGAAATATTGATGCGACCCTGAATGTGGCCAAAAGGGGTCTTTGAAAGAAGTTAGTTAGAACTTTATCAGGTCCTCACGTCCTGACACTGAAACCTTTATTTCACCATTTCTGCCCATTTTAGTTTTAGACTTGCCAAGAAAAGACGCTACGGGTATTTGGTGACAGATTTACACAGAAGATCTCGTCAGTTTAAAGGGCCATGCATTGAATAGTTCACAAATACTAAATTCAATTAAATTCATTAAAGAGCAGGAGATTGAAAAATACATTTAGTAAAATGAGGACACAACAATAAGCTGTTCAGTGTACAGCACGTGGATTTTCTGGGACATAATGGGTGTGTTTTAACAGAGTAACTGGTTGAAAATACACTTTCATGGTGGTTTGGCCTCGACTCGTTGTGACCAACAATCAAAAAGTCAACCCAAAGTCCAATATCTGCCACCTTTTAAATCTAAGTTATTACAGTCTGGTATTCTTGAGGGCATAAATACATCCTTTAGAAAATGGTCGTTAACATCCTTCTTAATGAATGCAGTCTGAACTGGAAGCATCTTTTATCCTCAAAATTCACATTCAGATATTTTTGTGACAGTTGTTTTCTCTGGATTTATAAAAAAAAAAAAAATTATTCTGTGACCAGATCTTTCATTTTTATTTGTTCTTCCTTTAAGAGCACCGTGAGCGTCTGGAGCACTTAGCCTCGTCCTTCTTCTCAATATAAAAGCTATTTTAGAAGGGAGGCCGTCAGACGGAGGCATGATGCATGAACAACATTAGATAATTAACATACAAGCTTCTCATTGTATACCGATAAGTGAGACTTGATTAAAAGTGACCAGGAAAAGCCAACCTGTGATTAGTGCTAAATTATGTAATCAGCTTTGTGGACTTGATATATCTGTATTACAGCCTTTTTAACTTGAGTTCTATGTAGTCTTCCTGGTTGATTATCTAATGTTGTTCCCTTAAAATGTAGTGTGTATATATATATATATATAGTTATCGATGAAAAGGAGCCTCAAAAGAATGAATCTCAACATTGTTTCACCAAAAAAAAAATCAGCATCCAACAAAGAGGAGCTGTTCTCTCTTAGGTCACATGGCCATTATCCGGCCCATCAGAGCTCCTCATGCAGCACATTGACCACAGCTGCTTCAGTTGAACAGAGCAGGCCGGTCTTCATGGCGCGGCACGGGTTAAAAAAAAAAGGAGCTGCAGCCCTCCTTGCCCCCCGGAGGGAGGACGAGGAGATGAAAGAGAACCTCCTAACATGTTTGAGCCAGCGGACCATCACATTCATCGTGGGTCGCCCCCCCCCCCCCCAGCCCACAAAGTGCTTCCCCCTCCGAGAGGACAAATTGATAACACATTGTCAGTTCGCTCCGTGAGCGCCTCAGATTACATAGTAAATCATATCTTCTCTTTCACTGTGTACTTTAAAGCTTCCTCTGTAGCCTTCACATCTACACTCACCGGCCACTTTATTAGGTACACCTGTCCAACTGCTCGTTAACACTTAATTTCTAAGCAGCCAATCACATGGCGGCAACTCAGTGCATTTAGGCATGTAGACATTGTCAAGACAATCTCCTGCAGTTCAAACCGAGCATCAGTATGGGGAAGAAAGGTGATTTGAGTGACTTTGAACGTGGCATGATTGTTGGTACCAGAAGGGCTGGTCTGAGTATTTCAGAAACTGCTAATCTACTGGGATTTTCACGCACAACCATCTCTAGGGTTTACAGAGAATGGTCCGAAAAAGAAAAAACATCCAGTGAGCGGCAGTTCTGTGGGCGGAAATGCCTTGTTGATGCCAGAGGTCAGAGGAGAATGGCCAGACTGGTTCGAGCTGATAGAAGGGCAACAGTGACTCAAATAACCACCCGTTACAACCAAGGTGGGCATAAGAGCATCTCTGAACGCACAGTACGTCCAACTTTGAGGCAGATGGGCTACAGCAGCAGAAGACCACACCGGGTGCCACTCCTTTCAGCTAAGAACAGGAAACTGAGGGTACAATTTGCACAAGCTCATCGAAATTGGACAATAGAAGATTGGAAAAACGTTGCCTGGTCTGATGAGTCTCGATTTCTGCTGCGACATTCGGATGGTAGGGTCAGAATTTGGCGTCTACAACATGAAAGCATGGATCCATCCTGCCTTGTATCAACGGTTCAGGCTGGTGGTGGTGGTGTCATGGTGTGGGGAATATTTTCTTGGCACTCTTTGGGCCCCTTGGTACCAATTGAGCATCGTTGCAACGCCACAGCCTACCTGAGTATTGTTGCTGACCATGTCCATCCCTTTATGACCACAATGTACCCAACTTCTGATGGCTACTTTCAGCAGGATAATGCGCCATGTCATAAAGCTGGAATCATCTCAGACTGGTTTCTTGAACATGACAATGAGTTCGCTGTACTCAAATGGCCTCCACAATCACCAGATCTCAATCCAATAGAGCATCTTTGGGATGTGGTGGAACGGGAGATTCGCATCATGGATGTGCAGCCGACAAATCTGCGGCAACTGTGTGATGCCATCATGTCAATATGGACCAAACTCCCTGAGGAATGCTTCCAGCACCTTGTTGAATCTATGCCACGAAGAATTGAGGCAGTTCTGAAGGCAAAAGGGGGTCCAACCCGTTACTAGCATGGGGTACCTAATAAAGTGGCCGGTGAGTGTAAAAGCCCACTCTGTAATTACCAAAAAGTGTTATTTCTAAACCATCGGGGCTCAGAGTCGCTATTATTGGAAGATCCCCTCCAGCTACACAAGATGTCTCTTCAGCGAGGAGCCCTTCCTCAGTGCGTGAGCCATCACGGTTTCAAGTTGTCGTACTCGAGTTCATTGGGAATTGGTTATTGACGGGACCGGGTGTTCATCCGAGGTTGGAGGGCATCGAAAAGCAGCCCTCGAGGGTCTTTCTCTGCACACCGATCGTTGCACAGAATGAAGTGCAACTCATTTTAGGTGGACTTTGAAGGAGACGTCTCACAGGGGTATGCTCCCATAAACCTGCTTTGTGACATAAGAAGAGCCAAATCAGATGGTCTCTGCTGCAAGGCAGCCCGGGAACACGCCGACTGGGTGGTCTTTATTTCACTAGCTAGCACGGAGAAGTAAGCATGACATGTCCTCCGCCATCAGGTATTAATGAGCGGTATTAAAAGTACGCACATTCTTGGAAAGGTCCAGTGTGTGCACTTGGCTGGCGTCTAGCAGTGAGTTGGCAGATTGAAGCTTCTCCAAACGGCTCATTCTAGAGTGGGTTTAAGGTGTGTTAGTTAAGATTTCCTGTTTGAGTCTCAAACTATCGTGGGGATGAAATAATCTCAAACTTAAAGGGGAAATATCCGGTTAAAATCAATAAAAATGACTGCTTTTATATCAGGAGTCACAAGTTTGTTAGCCACAGGTTATAAAATCATATATGGAGTGTTTTGAAAATGAAGTAACAAGCAAATGATCAAGCAGAGTGCACAAAATCTTACAAAATACTGTTACCTCATCA
The DNA here is from genome assembly GCF_949316345.1 of Pungitius pungitius. Classification (NCBI taxonomy): domain Eukaryota; kingdom Metazoa; phylum Chordata; class Actinopteri; order Perciformes; family Gasterosteidae; genus Pungitius; species Pungitius pungitius. The sequence continues at coordinate 2,150,657 of NC_084916.1, forward strand.
GTTACCTTCAACTTCATATACCAGGAAACTTTGATGGGAATGCTGTCCATTAAGGGGCAGAAATGTGTGTGCGGAAAAGGCAATAAAAGCTTGTCCTGTGAGAACAAAATCACATTACTGACATGAGGGATTTATTGTATTATTGAGCAGATAAGAGTGCATCGACAATGTTACAGGTGGGATTAATCTCATCAGAACAGAAGTAGTTTCTTAAACTATCCAATACCTCTAAATGGTCAATAATGCTGTGCTTATTAATGCTCCTCAGTCTCTGTCTCCATCTAGTGGCCACATGATGAACATCACGCACAATCCCGTGCTCCTTTTAAGAGTAGAAAAGAGGAACTTCTTGGCATCCTTTGTCTCGTTTTATTATTTATTACGTACTAACATATAAATAACAGACATTGTTAGAAGCCGTAATACGGCGTGGGGAACGCAACTTGACAAGAAAGAAAAGTTTATACAACATCACGTACACACAAAAAAGCCATGACAGAAGAAACAGGAATCAACATTTGGAATTGAAATGATGGACCCGAGTTGGACTCAAATAGGATTCCCACAGAGATACAACCTGACTGTATGTTGTTAGTACACAGAGCGAGTTATAATACTCATTCCCCCAAAGAGCTAAACGTCAACGTCTGCTACGGAAACCCAGAAGAGTCTCATTATCGGTTAAGGCCTAAAGAAATGACTATTTCTAAGTACTTTTCGTGCTCCGGGAAGTCGAGATCCGGCTGAAGCAACGAAAGCTCCTGCACATGAACAGCGATGAGGATGAGGCACAAAAGCGGGAGAGTGCCATGTGATCGAGGTCACACATCACGAGGAGGAGCGATGGACTCGCCGTCGTAGAAATGTGCAGGACATACGGCGCGTCATGAGGTCAGTGAATGTCACCGTGAATGTCGTCATTTTAAGGAGCGCAGTGAGGTCTTAGATCGATTTACTTACAGAAAGGCAGGAAAACATTCAAAGTAACGACTTTTTATTTTCTCTTTTATCCCTTACAGCAACTTACCTCCGCTCAAAGACGCAGGACAGCAAATTTATATTTTATAATACCTGGAATAAAAAAAAAAAAGACATGACACTTGAAATGAATTAGGAACCTCGCGTATAAAAAGCAATGCGGTGTATAAAATAAAATTTGAAGCCGATTTGTTTAAAATGCTCTAAAACTAAAATGAAGGCAGATGGACCCCTTTTTTTCACCGACAAACGGGGGTCGAGTTACAAGTGCAGTCTCTCGCACCATGTTGCCCTCCCACCCTTTGCAGTCATTGATTTCATGTGTTTTTCAAGTAATCCCAAGTCTCAGTGACATAATCCAAAGAACATTTCATTTCTCTCCATGTGCGATTGTTCCAGTGGTTCCTTACCTTTCCATCACTCACGATCAGTGATTGAACAAAAAAAAAAAGTAGTAGAAAGTGCTGAAAGGTCAAAGAAGCACTACAAAACCAACGTAATCCCAGTGATCCCAGTGGGGCTCATGACGACAGTTTGGAGTAGCTCGGCGGGGAGAACTTGCGCTTCAGGTATTTGATTATATAGAGAGGAAGACAGCTGACCAACGTGATGGCGGACACCTTCCACAGGAAAGGCCAGGTGGTGATGAACGACAGGTCTGTGGGAGATGAGGCAAGAGCAGAGGCTTCAGGCACCGCGCCTCGCGTTACCGCGTGAATGAATGACTGCACGGAGGGAATTCAATGGAGTAACGGAAAAAAAAAAACACGCAAGCGGTGAAAAGCAACATCGATAGCCGGGCATTTCAAAATGGGATCGTTTGTCGAATCACGTCGTCACAGCACGGGATGCGGGGGAAAAAACTGAACCGTGGAATGACAACACGGGTGAAACATGCTGAGCGAGTGCAAACATTCATTCCCGGGCAGCACACCTACCCAGGAAGGCTCCAAAGGACACCCTGCCTATGCCTGTCACACACAGCAGCAGAAACAGAGTGAGGCCGGCACGCAGGTTACCAGTGAGTACGGAGAGAGAGGGGGGGGGGGGGGGGGGCATCAAAGCACACAGCTGCACAAACACCAAAGTCTTAAGTTGTACTACAAAAGGTACTGTGGGCTCACAAGGAGTCAGAGGTGTGGGCTCCACGTGGGAAACAGACAAATCAAAGGAGAGGGTTTGGATTTCTGCTGGTGGGACGGCGAGCAAAGCAACGTACAGGAAGACCTTCTGAAGTCTGAAGACACAAACCGACCGACCGAGGCAGCAGAAGCTCCCATGTTTTGGGGAGTTGGATCATTCAGTAGTAATATATATATATATATATGTTTCATGCTTACCAAAGTACTCGTTGAGGAAGGCGAGGGAAGCCAGGTAGCAGCCCAGGCTGAAGAACTCGGCCACCACCATGAGCCAGTGCCAGGTGCGGATGGTCAGCGCCACCATCAGCAGCTCCGTGAGGACGAGCGCCGTGAAGGAGATGGCGACCACGTGCACGAACTCCGACTCAAACAGCAGCAGCGCGCCGTACATCAGGATGCCCCCTGGTGGAGAGGACGGGTCGTTACCGGGGGGGGGGGGGAGAGGCTGAGATTTTGAAGAGAGAGGGACGGGGGTCTAGGACGTTGAGTTAAGGATCAATGTGTCTGGAGACAAGGAATGATTCAATAACCTTATTTGAGAGCTTAAAATAGATAAGACGGATAAATGGTCACTTTATTAATCCCCAAAGGGGGATTTTTTGCCGGGGTGCTGATTAACATCTTTAATAATCCAGACACTCGCTCATCTTCGGGCGCCTCATGTATCCCGATAGCCCTTTTTATCGCCATAACACGACACAAATTGAGCCTGACAGCCTGTAGCTGATGACATAATTGCTTTTTTCATAGTCACATTCCAGCAGGTTAAACTGCTGAAATGAAAGCTAGATTGGCGCCTAATATTTTCTTCCCATTTCCGTCATTCCTCTCGTATCGTCTTCACGTTTCTTTTTTTTTTCTCGCCCCCATCCGCCTCCCACCACACGGCCCTGCATTGGCCCTTTAATTAAAAAGCATCGAGCTGTCAGGAAGTCACGCTCCAGCAGGAACATGGATCTTTCTCGCGCGCTGCATGGCTTAGCGATTACAGAAATATCGATTTACCGGACAGACAAAAGCCCGCATGTAGGGACGGATGGCGGTTGGAAACCTAAGATACTGAGAAACTGACTGTGTGAGAGTTTGAAGGGGCCCGGAGACCGTGGTATTAAGGCACCGTATTCATGATGAAATGGTGGTTGAGGAGTTGCTTTTGACAGTCTACAGTAACCTCCCACTGTGTAACATGCCAGGGGACAATACCAACCCTTTTTTCTCCCTAATATTCTTCTATTTTACTTATCAATTGTCAGTCAGGTTGATCCATTGCGCAACATTTTGGTCTCTATAAAGAAATTCTTTGCAAGCCCTTTGTTATTATATATCAAAATCAGAATCAGCTTTAGTGGTGTTCGCATAGCTATAAAACACAACAATATGTAGAATGGGCCTGCGTGCCTTACCTTGATACACACTTATCAGAACCCAAATGAGGAAGGTCTTGAAAGATAGCGAGCGCCCCTGAAAGAGAGAAACATGAGTCACACATGCGAGGCAAAGAAAAAGAAAAGGTGTGTATTGTGAGAAGAGGTTCTATACCTTGGTGAGGTCCTTATAAAGCTCTGGGTAAAGAAGCGCCATCTCTGGCTTCACGTCCTGGTCCAGAACCAGGGAGAACACAGGGAACATGGTGTACATAGTGGCGTACCTGCACAGAACACGGCGCTCTTTAGATGCAGATGGCGACATCGTCAATATCCACACATCTATGCCGGCCTTTTTATATCTTTGCTGTATTTAGAAAGCATAAGGTGTGACATTCTCACGCCACAGGCCAAGTAATCAAAACAATTACAAAAGACATGGTCTGGCATTTGTTAAGGAGCAATATTTGATTGGATGGTTTATTATGCGTAGAGGTCTACTTCCCTCCACTGGCTGATTAAAACTAACAAAAATTGAGGATTTGGTTTGGGAAAGTTCTAGAAACATTTGAGATAATGTAAAAAAACTCAACAAAATATATAGCACAGTATTGGTTGTTACATTACAAACATAATGCGGAAAAGTGACTGTGTACACCTTCAAGTAATGACAAACTTTACGATGCCAAACAGGCAGCGTAGAGAACAACCCAGCCAGCAGGTCAGCTGCGTTGGATAAAGTTAAAAACAATAAGCATATTTGGAGGCGTACCTACCCGACCATGAGGAAACCCTGGTACAACGGCACAGAGGCAAAGAAAAATACTGAAGAGAAGACGGCCTGAGGATGGAAGACAAACACAGTGTCATGAGCTCAAATTAAAAAGGGCATTCTTTGAAAGCAGACAAAAAGTGTCTCATGGTTGTTGACGCGTGCTGTACCTGCATGGCGGAGATGATCATTCCTCTGTGCATGACGAACTGACCGAGCGCTGCAGAGCGCTTGTAGCTGTTCCTGCCGTGAACCATGAGCAGGCGGCCGATGTGCTTGAACTGAGTGATGGAGAAGTCTGCGGCCAGAGACGCCTGCTTCCCTTCCTGTCTCCACACACACACACACACACACAGAGATAGACGGCGACGGGTTGTGAAGCATTGAAACTCTTCAGTACCACCTGCTCCGAGATAAATAACCTCAAAATTGAAAATAAAAAAAGGTGGCGGCAGGGTGTTTGACTTGAGTTTCAAAGAAGCCATTCCATTCAAGATGTTCACGGTTGGAGTCGAGGTCCACCAGTGTTTGTGGAAAATCTCTGGATTCACTTTTTATTTAGTTTAGTGAAACGTTTACCTTTCCTTCAATTCCAATACCACAGTCTGCAGCCTGGATCATACTGACATCATTTCCTCCATCCCCTGCACCAAAATCAGAAAAATCACTTATTTGACATGTTCCAGGCCTTTGCTGGGCGCTTCTCCTGCTGAGCTTTGACTGCCATCTTGTGGTTAAACCCAGTTATATATATATATATATATATATATATATATATATATATATATATATATATATATATATATATATGATTGTTGTGCGTCTTTAAACAATATACTATAACAGAAAGCAATGCCGCGGCACTCGACACTCGCCTATGGCGCAGGTTCTGTTGGCCGTGTGCTGCTGGAGGAGCGTGACGATCTGGGCCTTCTGGGTGGGGGAGCAGCGACAGCAGACCACCGCCGGACACTGACACGCCAGCTCCACAAACTCGTGCTCGTAATACCGCAGGCACACCTAACAGAGACCGAGAGGTGTACATTGCTATTTATTCAATCAGATGGACTTTTAGGCCAATGGCAAAGCTTGTAGAACATGTCGGTGCGTGTTTTCCAACTAAATGGAAAGTACAGAAGCCCTTCGGGTTTAGAGGCAAATGGGGAAAAAAATCTAAACATTGAATCTGATCTTTATTTTTTTCTCACTTGTCTTGATGGGTTTCGCAAACAAAGAAAAATGATCCTGACAAAAAGTATAGTAACTTTTTCCATTACTTTTCACAGGTTCTTAATTCTTAGACACCAGAGAGAGAGATCGATTTAGACCAGACTTATAATTTGAAATGCATCACCAGCATCTAGTTTTTGTCACTTAAATATAAAAAAATGAAATTTCATGTTACTAATTCATTGAAAAGTTATTTTGCCTATGAAAGCAACAACCGACAAAGCAGCATCTTCTAGTGATTCGTTTCGCTCCTCAAGACCTTGGTTGAACTGTTGAAGCGTTGTTATTGGGGGGGGGGGTATTTTCTTTTTTTTTTATCCCTCCCATAGCGGGTTTGGCTGCATACTCGGCATCATCTGCAGGGAAATGTCCCTGTGTGCTGCGTTGTGTTGCAGTACCTCCAAGGAGTCTCCAGAGATGACCAGAGCACAGTCATGTTTCCTTCTGAAGGCGTTGAGCTCCAGATGTGCCTCTCCTCTGTTCGAGATCTGCTCGACAGCCACACAGGAACAATTTCATCACAAGGACATGTTTGTATTCATCGCAAGGCGCATCGTGATCACAACAAAGCGCTGGGAAAGAGCGACAGAGAACCAGGCGTACCGGTTTGAAGACGTGGATGTCCTGGTTTCTGGACACCAAGTGGGAGCTTTTGGCGATGCACGTAGCCGTCTCCAGCTTGTCCCCCGTCAGCATCCAGATCTGAGTAGGAAACAAGAACACAGTTGACTGACGATCTCTCATTCAAAAGGTTTTGTGGATGCTTTAAAACAACTAATTAGTGTTTACGGAGTAGCGTCTTCCGCCATGTTGGGTGTCTGATTGCAGCCCCACATCATTGTTATAATCGTACACATCAAAAAGCATCCGCATGCAGCAACCTTGATGCCAGCGTTCCTCAGCAGCTCCAGCGTGGGCCTAACGTCTGCTTGCAGCTGGTCCTCCACGCCGGTCAGACACAGTAGCTCCATCTCCCTCTCGAGGCTCTCCACCACAGCCGCGACCTTCAGGCCTCGGTCGTGGATGCTCAGCTTCGCCTGGTTGTAGCGGTTCTGCACAAAGAGTTGAGGTGGAAAGGAAAGTTCAAATGTCACAGGCTGACCAGAGTTGAGCCTGCGGTGGACACTTGTCTCATACACCTAAATCCGTGAGGTCTCACGCTGACAGTGTGTGTTACAACCTCAAGTTCCCAACCAGCAGCTTCCACTCTTACCTCAAAGTCCTGATACTGCTCCTCGGACAGAGACTTCTTCGCCACCACTAGCGTCCTCAGGCCTTCTCGGGCCATGTTCCCACACTGACACACAGGAGGGCATGGTGTCAGTAACGCACACTTTATTATATGGTATTTTTTATTTCAGCTTATTTCCAAAGACTAAAATGAACGTTATGTCTTTGAATCAGAAAATGAATCCGAACGTTGTGCTTTCTGCTGCATAAAGACACCATCCACAGTGCTGTCGGTAGTGGCGGATACTTAGCAACCCCAAAGGAATCAATATGGAATAAAATAGCCTCTGGTGAGATTCAGAGGGCACAGTAAAACAACGGGTTGGATGGCGGTTTATTTTTAATATGAAACACCAATGGGGCGTTGATTGGTTATTGACAGGCAGAGTAAGAGCGGCGGATGATCTGACAAGGGGGATTTTACAGCCACATTTAGAACCCCACAGTTCAGGAATATGACATACGGTAATTACTTCAACTCGATGTAGGTCACTAATTAAATCAAACTCTGCCCCCCAGTGCTAGATGACTCAATAATGCCAATATAATTATGAGCATCTGCACACAAGACCTTCGACCACCAGACTCCATGAGTCTCTCCCTGAATGTCCCGAACGCAGGAGGGTACGGTCGCCATGTGCAACAACGCATACGCTTGTCCATTGATTGTCCATCATTTCATAACAATTTACATGTTTGTCATTATCTAGGAGAGGTTGTCTGTAGGTCTGTCTGTCTTTGGGTAGTCTGGCATAGTAGTGTGACCGTATGCTCAAGGACTCCAGTAGGCCTGCTGTGAGTGAACAATAACTTAGCAAATGGGCTAAAAACCAGCCTTACCTAGTCTATTGCACGTCACATTGTGATCTTTGTTGTCTGGTCTTTGCTGAACTGAAGCATCTGTGGATTAATTTCCCATCCGATATGTTATGATGCATGAAACTAGATGAAAACATCTCTGCTGCCATGTTGACTGAAAGGGAAACAGGAGTGAGATCTTCCCTCATTCTTCTAATGTTCTCCTCCAGAAGGCCTCAAGTAAGCAGATGAAGATGCTGAAAGCTCCCGATTGTTGTTTTGCATTGTGTTGTGAGACGGACGTGTCAACATATTTACAGCTGAGTCAGAACCACCAGAAGTGTTCCTGAACTTCACATCTTTTTAAGAATGCAGCCTCAGTATGTACTTTTTATTAGCAACACAGCTTTTACCTCTTCTTCCAACCAGTCGTTGTACTGGACGATGCTCGCCATGGCAACATCCGCGCCCTTCATGTAGAAAGTAATTTCTCCCGTCGACTCCTCCTGAAACAAATTGTAAACAACAATTATTAATTAATGCAAAAACAGAAAACAATAATTCATTTCTTATAATTCACTCCAAATACACAACGTTTCGATGAGGCACAAAGCAGCGCAGTGATGACGGGTTTGACTCCAAAACCGCTGCAATTCAGGTGCGAGTTCCATCCCGAGAACTCAGAAAGAGCAACATATAAGACACTGAAACGCCACACGGGGAAGACGCGTCCACGCATCGCGTCGTTTTATACGAGTTTCCACACCCTGACGATGATGCCCATCCTCTTGCTCTCGGAGGTGAAGGGGAAGATCTGCAGGATGAGGAAGGAGAGAATCTGTCCGGAGGGAGTCCTCAGCTGCAGCGAGGCCAGGTCTCGGTTCACCAGGGTCAGGCCGACGCTCTGCGTCCACCGCACCAGCTCCACCTGAGGAACCACGCCAGCAAATTGAACACGTTGCACATTCTTAACTGACCCCCCCATTGAAGATAACAATGTAGATTAAAAAGGAGCCAATAAAGGCCCACCTCATGATTTTGAGTAGCAATCAAATAATACTGACACTAGGCAACAAATATGAGAAACGACCTTGATGAATAAGTGCATGAACGATAAATATGTGGCGAAAATAAAACGGGTTAAGAGCAAAATGACTTGTTAAAGATGGTAAAGGCTGTGGTCTCAGTGCGCTGGCGTCTGAAAGACGAGGCGCGGGAGAGTTACGGCCTCTCCAGAGCCACCGAGCTCTCATTCAGCTCCAGATAAGTGTTTTTCTGTTTCTCTTTTCCTCCTCAGCAGGAACTGCGGCCCCCCTGAGTGAGCTATCAGCTGCACACGACTCAATCCTCAATGGGTTCATTTTCAATTTGCTCACTCAAAGGTTGTTATTATGCTCTGACCTACAAATTGGAACTTCCTGTTAATACCCCTTCATTTCCACCCGCCCTCCCCTTTTAGCTCGGTAAAAAAGGAGCTGCCTATATTTACTTAACACACATCTGTGTGTCATTATCCTGGTGTGTGTGTGTGTGTGTGTATGTAACACACACAGACAGACACAGGATCCTAAACCCCGCTCTTCCGTCTACCCTTTCAGCTCTACAGGAACTATTTAAAGCGGAGTCGACTAAGACACGGCACGTGAATCATGTGTTACCGCGGTAACAGAAAGGAATACTTTTGACTGCTTAAGCTACCCGATCAATCGTTCCGACTGTCCTCCGGCGATCATGCAAATCCGCAGCGCTGCCTCTAAGCTCAACAGCAGCTCGAGCGTGTCATGAGCACCAACAGTTTCATTCTCTTCCTGTGATGTCACACTGCTCCCGAGCAGCAGAGCAGTACGACACCAACTACAGCAATAGAGAATGAGGCAGAATCTCCATGGATGTATTCTAGTTTGAAGAGCTTGACGCATTAAATAACCGACACGAGTCTTGAGCGTCACTCGGGACATTTGGGCTTTTCGTAGGTTTGGTTTTTATTGTTTTGGCTGTTTTAATGCAAGGCATACATTTTGGAAAGCTTTCAATTCTTTTTATGTTTTCCTTTAAAATGTACGCTCCTTTAGTAAACAGTGTAGGCACAATACAGGCATTGGAGACAAAAAACACCCCAAATGATTCCTAAGCCATTACCTCTTACTGACAATGGTCATTTTGTAAAACACTGGCGTTTAAATCATTGAAATTCTGAAAATGTAGAAATATTTTGTGTTCACACACAGGACAGACGTTGGTTGAAATATGTGAACTACTTCTTGTCAGGGGCATATTATTTTTACCTAGTGTTCTACTTTAACTTAAAAACATGGCGCCCGCCATTTGCGTCGCAACCACTTTTAAAAATAACGGTCCAAGTGTAAAGACATGATGTTATCTGCGTATTTAAGGACCTGTGTTCACCTTATGCTACCAACACCTCGCGTACGCACACTGGGATCGCCTGTTCCTTCCAATTGCATGACTCAGCACACAACCTGCTGCTGTTAAAGGTCACAGGGCGGACTGTTCACAGGGGGGCCGACCAGCAGGTCAGATGACGGCCCCCCGGCTCTCTGCTCGGCCTAACAAACCAGCGCTGACTGAGGAGCGGCGGCCCAAAGGCCCGATGCTGCGGTCGACCAGAGCGGGGAGAGACAAGGATGGGGAGAGGGCTGCAAATGAAAAGGGACAGGAGGGGGGGTACAAAGAGCAGAGTACAAGGGGAAGGGAGCCTCCACCTCTCATCGTCTCCGGGAGGAAATTAAATATTGATCAATTCAAGCAGTGTGGGACAAAAGAGCGAGGGGAGACGGAGCAGAGTGGGCGGGGATATAAATAAATAAATATATACATCAACTCAGAGGGTGTGTGGGGGAGGGGGTGGGGGTGGGCAGACTGGCAAAACTAAGATTTATCTTTCGACACCTTTTAGTTATCTTCATTTTGATTAATAGACTTATAGACTGGGCACGCAAGTCTCACAAAGGCTTCACAACATCCCGCGTGTCTCAAGGCGATAAACATGCCACCCGTCCTAAAATGGGTGTGTATCGGGAAGATGAACTACCCTTCGATATGCTTTAAACTTCTCCTTCTGCGAGTACCGACTGCCACTTCTACTGATCAAATATCGTTGCCCGTCTTCCCGCTATTCAATTATCATCCGCACTCAGTTTCTCTATTGATAGATTCTTGGGTTTGATTAGAGAGGAAGCGTCTTCAGCCATAAATTGGGGATTGTTTCTGTGCCTCGTTCTTCATTCACCAGAGAGGCGGATAGCTCTTAGGCAGCAAATACAAGTGATGAGGTGGCTTAACCTCAAACAGGAGTTTGTGACCTCCGACTTTCGGTTCATGAAGGGACCGTTACGACAAACGAAGGTCATTCAGGATCACCAATAAAACGCTGAGCGGAGGCAGGAAACCGCAGGGGGGGCGGACGTTATTTTGTGATAATCTCCCTTGGTTGTTCTCCCCAGAATGAAAAACAGAGTATATAGAGGTGAGACATTATAAAAGATACACCTCTTCAGACTATACCAAAACACTTGTACTTATAATGGCCTCTTATCTATAGCAAGTTGTAAATCTGCTTATTTAACGGAATTGCACGTTCTTGTTTTTTGTTCATCTGGGTTTGTATTCTTGTTAAAATGCACTTTTTTTAAGTCAGCTAAATGACATCTAATGTAAAAAAAGGGGTAAACCTTCCAAAGGTGTAGACTTCATGCGGTCATTGAATAGCATTAAAAAAGAATGGCTAAAATGTTCTAAATCTTGACGCTGTCCCGGAATGGAACACCATGCAAATATCCAGGGAATCTCCAGTAATGGAAGAAGCTGATCAGTCACGTTAACAAAATGCTTTCCATCATATGTTCAGCGCATCAACTCTTTTTGGACCAAGATTAGAAAAACTCCTTCAAATGAGGCGCTGCCACGTAAAAGATGTTGATGGCTGGTGACTAATGTTGCACGGTGTACCGGTACTAGAAAGGAACCGCGGTACCCTTACGTTGAAAACGGTACGGTTTGGAATATTTTTTGTACCGGTACAAGCAGCAACCAGAGCGCAGTGTTCCTCCCTGTCGGGCTGCCTGCGCGCATTGACTGGGTGGGCGGGGCTTCCAGCTCACATGCAACAGGCAGCCGTCACTCACAGAGTCATCTCAGGGAGACGTGTCCTCAGAAAAGATGCCAGAAGTGAGATCTGGAAATACTTTGGGTACGAAGTATTTATTATTTTACGCATTTTTTAGGTCTTAAAAGGAGGAAATGTCCGGGTAAAAGAGGACGTCCGCTTGGTCTCGTGTTGCACTTTTTTGATGTTTGACTGTTAGGAAAGTTGTTGTCAAGCCAACACAGCTACAGGCTGCCATCTTGTCCACGCTGGTTGGAGATGAACCAGCGTGGATTGTTTTTTTTTAGCGCAAGACATTGGATGTGTGACGTGTGTGTGACAACCTGCAAAAGCGTGTGTGTCACACAACCGTGAGAGATGGCAGCCTGTAGCTGTGTTGGGTTTGACAATCAAACATCAGCAAGTGCAACACGAGACAAAGCAAGACAACAAAGTTACTGAATAGTCTGGCAGAGATATAAACATGGAACGTGACCTAAAATTTCACTCATGTGGGCCTATATATGATCAAGAGGTCAGAATGCACACAGAATAGTACCAAATAATACACACCCTATTTTCATTGTCGTTTTTCAATAAAGGGGGAATATTGGCCTTTAATTATGTGTCCATCTTTAATGTACCCAACCCACATAGCTTTAGGGTTTTTTTCCACCTCAAACCCATCTGTTAAATGATGTAATTCATAATTATGGAAATAACTATGATATAGTCTAAGACGCCTACATGGCCGTGTATAATCAATGCTATGATTTTACCATGTCGTTTTCATTCATATCTTACTGTGGGCTGATACTAATAGGAATGACATTTGTTAAGTGTTCAAAAAACTTGGCAGGAACAGGCTGGTAAAAAGGGAACCTTACAGATGATTTATTTATTACTATCATAGATAAATGTTCCAGTATCTTATTTGTGATATCGTATTGAAAGTATCGAAAGTATCGAGTATCGTAATATTTTGGCAAGTATAGTATCAAAGTCATAATTTTGGTATGGTGACAACCCTACTGGTGACATGTTGCCTTACAGATGCTCCACCAGAGGTGTTTTAACATTAAGTTGGTTAAATAAAGGACACAGACACTGGACCCCTTTCAACATGCTGATCATGAGTTGCAAGTAGAATAAGGAACTAATCTTTGGAAGCAACCTCTGAAAACCAACATTGCCGATTACCTATTTTTGAAATAAAATCAGTCCATTAAGGTTTGGATTCAGGCTGGACGGGCTGAAAACCATGTGTCGTATTTACCTCGTCGGGACTGGAGGCCTGGTAGGTGCGGTTGTCATCACTGAAGTCCTGGTCGGCCTCGGCGGACTCCGGCTCGCCGCTCACGGCGGCGTGCGACTCGTAGACGGGGGTGACATTGTGGCACAAGGCGATGGCCTTCACCGCCTCGTGGATGCGACTGCTGACGCTCTTGCGGACTTTCGGGCCCGATGTCTGGGGCTTCCGCGGCGGAGTGGAGCCACTGGTGCCGCCATTGGAGGGCTGGGAGGTCACCTGGTATAGCAACAGACGTAAATGATGCCATTGCAGATATATGTCCGAGCTGAATCAAATTTAGCACGCCACCATAGGAAAAAAAAAATGATCGTTTTATACCATCAGCATTACATCACATTGTTGGCAAATGGCTTATTTGCACGGTCTTTACAGGCAAACAAGCGCTTGCGTGTTGTGGTGCAATAGATCTAATCGCAGCCACTTCGCACCACGCGTGTGTGAAGCGTCACCAATGAGTGGTGTCACAGACTCCACCGTGCCGTTTCTGATGTGAGGACCTTTCGCGTGCTCCGCTGTTCTGACATCGGCCATCGGTTTAAGTGGGTGGTGACTGGCGAGCAGGCAACAGCCCAGCTGCGTTTGACAGGGGGGGCCGACACGCTCTATTGAAGCATTTCATTTTGGCTTATTATTGACCTTCGATCCTGCCAGAGAGGGAGGGAGGGCCGATGGAGGGTACAGTAGGGATGACAAGCTTCATCAAGAGTGACGGGAAGATCAATGAGGGATCATTCATTGGGGGGGTGGGGGGGGGGGGGGGGGGTGATAGCGGACGAGTTTACTGCCTCGACATGTCTGTGGAAACAAAGCTTTCCTAGTGAAAGAGCTGCATTAGGTAATGTTAGATTAGTCAACCACTCAAACAACATTCAAAAACTACTACTCTTATTGCTCATCAAGGAGAGCATGTTTTCTCAACGTTTTAAATACCTTATGAATCATTATGTGTATATAAAATACATTGGAGATTTAAAAAACAAATGATATTTTCTTGACTTTTATCAACAAATCCATTTACTAACTGACTAACTGCCCTAATCTGGATGGGACTAATATTCAAGAGAAGAAGAGTGTCCTGTAATCATCAAGCTGTGGTGGTGGAGAAAGGCACTGCGGCTCTGCCTCAGCTGTGCAGCTCTAAAAAGCACTAGTCATTTTTCATTAGCTGAGATTACACATACGGGTGTGGGGCAGATGGTTTCAGTGTCGACCAGCTGCTCAGAGCTGGCTGACAGCGAAACGTCGTCGTTCTGTGGAGGCTGCGGCCGGAGCTGAGCCGCGCGGCGAGCAAAACACTTACGCTTACAGCACGTGGCGTCGCTCCGTGATGAATGAGCCACGCGGGCTTCTTGCCTGGAAAACGTATCCTTAGCTAAATCTAAAAATGGATTAAACTGATCTACGGGGAGAGGCATGAATAAGCAGGAACAAATAATGCCTTTGAATTCATCCTTTGCATTTAACATCCTTAAGTGAGGCGTCATTTAAACTTTATATTATTTCATGGCAATTACTTCACTCTACAATGTCCTGCATGGTGGAAGTGTTAATGGTTAGCGGGGAAAAAACACTGATTACTTGATTGGATGGCGGCAGCTAATCTTACCTGTGCATATGACTGGACTATGTGGTTCTGGATCTCATCCATGGTGTCGGTGCCGTAGGACACCGTCCCCAGGTGCAGCCGCTTGAAGACCATTTCGTTCTGTGTCAGAGTGCCTGCAGGTTCAAAGCACCAGTTCAGAGGTCAATGAAGTAATGGCATCAAATACTACCCCACAGTTAGGGTTTCTGTTGGAGGCTAATCTCAATAAACAGGAAGCATTCATATGTATAATTTGTAGGTAAGGGGAAGGGATTTGGCTATTGGAAGACGTTCTGGTTTTCCCTTTGCAGTCTGGCTGGTACCATCCAAATGCCAGAAATGCGTAGCTTACAGCTTGTGTAACGGCCCAAGTAGGAGGATGCTACGGGGTCCTTGAAACGTTTTTAAGGATAATGGTAACGAACAAAGTAAATGGGCTAAATCAAAACAAAACAAAAAATTCGTGAATTTATGCTTTATTTCGAAAATGTAACGGCAACTTATGACAGTTTCATGAAACTGGGGACAAAGATGAAAATCGCACCGCCACAACATCAGAGCCAAAACAGAACATTCTCAAAGCTTCTCTGAAAGCGCGCACACGCACACAAGGCGCACCATTTGTCCTCAGAGGGCTGCCTACAATGCATCATGGGACCTGCAGGCTGGCGTGACTGCCTTCTCATTGACCTAATCTCATTACCGATATGGAGTGCATGTCCTCTCTGACTAACAGACAAGACACACCATTGCATACAAAAAGACTGAGCGGATGAGGAACAAACTTTGAAAACGAGGGCAACGGCCTTTAATGGATGTCTGTTGCCAGAATGAGTGCTGATAGAGCATAAAGCTGATTACAGGGCATCTACCTCCCAAAAACATTAGAGCCACAGGGTTAACCAATTCTATTGGATTGATTGTTTGTTCTTCTGTCTGTGCACTTTAACCATCAACCTGGATAAATAGGCTCTACGGCTAATCTTTCCCTACCTAGATCAGCGGGGTAAGACAAAGCAGCACGTTGGGGCCAGCGCGGGAGTTCATCACTCTGCACACGGGCTAACGTCCGCAGAGAGCAGCCATTTGTTATCAGAAAATCAGGCTATGATCGTGAATTGAAGTGGAAAGAGGATAAACTACAGCAAAATGTTTTGCATCAGATCAGATTCTAAGCTTCTTGTTCAACGGCATTAAATAGCTTGGTTATTATGGGCATTAATGATGGAGCAATACATTAGGTCTTTGAACTTGATGTATAATTTTAGTGCAGGTTACAGGGATTTGATGTACATTTTTATTGGGATTATTGTAGGTCTTCTTTATCGGCTTTTTTTAATAGTAATAGGGGAAAACTGGGTGCCGCTACAATTCTTTTGAGTGTTATTTTTTTCTAATTCTCCTAAGAAAGAGAATTCGATAGAACAACAAGATGTTCCTCCAATTCTGGCCTGGGGAAACGTGTTGTGAATGATGGAAAGCCGGGATCAAGGATTGAACGCTGTGCGAAGATGGACGATATCACAGTAGACCAACTTGACCAAACCAAAATAATGAACTTAAAGGTAGGTGTAGAGGTAATATTTTTTCTGAAGGACACTTACCTGTCTTGTCTGTCAGCAGGTAGACCAGCCGGCCGAGTTCTTCTGGGATGGTGCTGGTCCTCACCACAGTGCCGGGGATGTTTTCGTCCTTCATGATCATCCAGCCGTAGGCAGACTTCCCCATGTCCAGGTTCACACGCAAACTTCACCAAGGGAAAACAAAGCTGGAATGTATACACGAACTAATAGCAATAAAGAGGCTGAATGACGGCTACGGTACCTTATGGGGATGATGTAGGAGAAAAGCACAACAAATCTGAAGAGGTTGCGGAACCAAGGACCCACAAACCCTTGCACTGCCACCATGACAATAGACAGAACCACCTGGGCCAGAAACAGGGCCTTGGTGAGCCGGTTTAGCTCGAGGTCCAGTAAGCCCACCTGTGGGTGCAAAGGTCAAAAACATATGACAACTGAAGTTCATTTTGTTTAATTTTCTATATAGCGCCAGATTACAACAGAAGTAATTTAAGATACTTTGTTCATTAAACAGAATAAAACGTATTGTGTTATTTATCTTATGTGGTGTCAAGCATCGGGCAATGTGCGTGTGTGTGTGTAAACCTCGGGGGGGAATTCAGAGGTTGGCATGGAATTATAAAGACAATCGAGTGGGAATTAGTTTTGGTACTTTTAACACTCGCTTGAGGACTATGATGATTTTCTTTAATTGGAATCGAATCATTTGACTGGAGATTTAGAGTAAAGAGGTTTTTTTGACAGCCTACGCTGGAGAAGACTCTTTGAAAAGCTCCATCTGCTCCAAAAGCTTAACAATATGCAACACAGAAAGCCAACGAACGACATTCTTAGCTGCAGGCTTTTATCATGCAAACCATGTTTACGACATAAATACGTTTATTGGCCACAAGCTGCATTATTGTGATGCCAAAGTATTGTCCTTGAATGAGGGTCGAAGGGTCTCAGATGGATAAAGTTCCAATATTGAAATGGCTTTTTGGGAAAGAAAGAAATTACAACAAAAAAAGAGGGGGGGGGGGGTCAGAATTGGCCTTTATTTTTTGAGTGCATCTCCCAGCCAATGGAGCATGTGGGAAAAAGATGTCAAATAAAGAAGTGCCCTTCCCCTTTTCTGGCAGCGCTCACAACGGAGCCCTGTGCACAGAGAGCTTTCTTCTGACGCACCACGCTTACAAAAACAGCAGAACATAACATCTCTCCTCCCTCAAATAAAAGGAACTGGCTCTGAAAAGGAAGGGAGGGAAAAGAGGGGGGGGGTGGGCAAGTGCGTATAAAAAAAAAAAAAAAAAACAGCGAAATTCCTCCACCGCCCCAAACCCCCACCAGGCCCATTCCCCTGAGGACTGGGAGACCAGTGTGACCGATTCATCAGTTGCTGTTAAAGTCCCAGTAACAGGGTGTGCAGAAGAGGAGCGACATGGTTCATGGTTGAGCTATTGAGAAAAATAGGGGGTTTGGGTGGATTAAAATGAGTAAAATTAAGACGGAGAGCTCAGTAGGTGCCTGGAAAGCAAAGGATCCCATTCTGCGTGAACAATGGCCCGTTGAAATTTTCCAAACCCTGGCGGGGATCAGATGAAGTCATTATTCATTCAGTCAAGGGGTGGGAGGGAAAAGACTCAATTACCTCAAGCTAAAGATGCTATCAATGAATTAAAAAGTGCATTTCTTTACTCCATTCATCTTCAAGCCATTAAAATGGAAAGGAATGATTCAATCGGCATGGGTGGCTTGTATTTCTGAGGAAGAACTGCTGCCACATGAATATCCATCGGCTTCATACAGAAGAATATCGGGACCTCAGTAAGGAGTGTGTAGTTTATAAATTATGGAAGTCAACAAGTTAAATTGAAATTGACTTTATTTTCTTTTAAAACAGTCTGCGAGTCTATTGGAGAGAGTCAGTATTGGGTGCTTTGATATCTACTTCAAACAAACCCTCCTTATTGACGAGCAGCCCCTCGCCCAATGACATTGTTCGGCCTCCTTACGCGGCTGGAATGCCGAGACAAAGAGCGAATCCATGGCTGACTGTTGTGTCGGATTGATCAAGTGCGGGCATTGTCCTGGCCGGTGTCACAACAGATTATATGAGGCCAAAGCGTTGCTGCGACTTTGGCCGCACTGCATCGACTTTCCATCCCCGATCTCCAGTCTCCGTATTGGCACTTCAGACATCATCTCCTTGAAATATTGAATTCCTCTCAGCTGTCGGGTTTACACAAAACCGCGAGCAACCCCCCCCCCCCCCCCCAGTCCTGCCCGCCCGCCCGCCGCTGTTCGACCGGCCACATCAGCGTTCCTAAATAAAAGACAACGGTGTCAAAACTGTGCTGCGGCAGAGGGAGGTGTGCTGTTAGCTGCTGGCGATGATGACTTTGTGAGTATGAGGCCAGAGCGCCGCCTCCGAGATGCCACTGATGGCCGCCGCCATCCAGTCGACCCGCAGCGGTCCCGCTCAACTCTCCTTTGGGTAAAATCCTATATTTTAAAGTCAGATTTTCATCCATCTCCCCAATCTACACGACACTCAATGGGGATTCCGCGGGATTAACTTTCTGCTGAAAATGCCATTTAAATCCTCGGTTAGTTAATTTCCTTTTTGGTTAATTAGCAGCCACGTTGACCTTTTGGATGGACAGGTCCAACTTTATCTAGAAAGTCAAGGTTAAAAAAAAATACACCTCCCCAGTGTGATTGATTAGTGATTAAGAGTCCAGAGGGGGGGGAAGAGTGGCGAGATGAACAGATGTTGGCATCTCATCCACTGAAGCTCGTACAAAATAATGAAATACAACAACATTATTTAATGAAGAGGAAATCAACCACTTTCTAAATTGTGAGGATTTAAGGCCTCTTATGTGATAGTAAAAAGATGATCTTTAGGTTTTGGACTCTGGAGAAAATCCTTTTCTAGTTAAAATTGAGATAAAATTGGACCTAGCAGTGACTAAAAAGTCTCAAACAAATCACAAACCTACAAAAACAAAGCAAAAAAAGGTATTCACCTTGTTCTTGGCAAAGGATGTGTTCAGTACGCTTCTGGTCTCCTTGCCTGTGTAGATCACCACCCCGATCACCGTGCCTGCCAAGGAGACAGACAAGGAAAGTAATGCTGCTCATTAACTGACACACACACACACACACACACACACACCTTGGTGAAGCAAGATGAACTGCATGAGTGGAAACACAATAAGGCTGAGCCGAGGCCGTTGTGTCTCATTGCCACTCAGGCCGACAGACAGGAGTTTAATGCGCTTAGAGTCTCGGGGCCTTCAGCCGCCCTGTGCAAGCTCATAAAAGCTGATCAATACACTGCCATCTTTATTTGCCAATTCATTACGGTAGCCTTATTACACAGGATTAATGAGTCATTAATATTAAATGAGCTTAATGGGAGAGCAGAGGATATAATAAAAACAAAATACAGCCCCTAAAATCCCTGAACTATTAAAAAAGGCAAAATGGGCAGAAAACTAAAAAAAAGGAGGAAAGTGAAGAGCAGAGAGACACAGAGAGAGAAAGGTGATGAATGGCTCTCATCACTTCTACATCCAGAAATATGGGGCCGTGTGACAAATGGTTTGTGGCTCAGCGTGCAGAGGGGGATTCAATTAGAATATGCAAACACCCAATTCTCTGGTCACAGCTGGACCGGGGGCCCGTAAGGGAGAGAATGTGCGTGGCGATCTCGGGCCGCCCTCGAGTGCCCAGAATGCCGCTGAGAGTCTGTCGAGGAGAGGCTTGTGGAGGATAATGACATTACAGAGCAGCGATGATGTAAGGGGTCCAAGTCAGGCTTTTTAGTGAGTCTGTGTGTGTGTGTGTGTGTGTGTTTGTTCTTCTGGTCAAGGTCAGGCCAGAGGGGAGAGCAACACCGCAAATCAATGGCGTGGCCGTCGCTGAGAGCGTCACAAACACTCAACTGACACAGGCGCTGCTGTGGGGAATCGCTAAGTCGTAGCGAGGGAGGATTACCTCAGCCCTGGGTAGTCTTTGAACAAGCAAGTGGCAGAAGTATCAAATCGAACGCTTCTCGGGGTCTAATGCGGCGACTCTTTGTGGCGAGAGGACTCGAGGAATCACTTAAAATCGCCGAGCACAATGAGGAGGAGGGATTGGGATGGGTTTTGTTTCAGGTTTTAAGCCATTGGCTGCGTTTATGTGAATTTAAATGTTGCTGCTGTGATCCACGTTTACCCTGCTGTGTGACACCATGGGGTGGGGTGGTCAAATGAAACAAGGGCCCCTGTCTAGACTTGAACCACAGACGGTGGGGTTACTTCTGATCCCAGCAGCCCTAATCTTTCTACCAGTTTAACGGTCCCAGAATGACATGAACGCTTTGTGAACTGTGTGCTCTGTGATCAGAATTGCACATGGAAACAGGTGTGTGGAAACATTTTGTTGCAGAGATACAGGTAATTTAAAAGGTATTTCTTAACTGTTTATGAACTGTCTGAATGTAGTTCTGAAACCTCTAAAAGACCTACAGATGTAAACAAGACCAGCAGGAAGATTATTCGCTCTTTGTAAAAAAACGCAGACAGATGGATTTATAGCAAATGTCATTTCACGATAAAAACTGTCCTTGACTTACCAGACGCAACAACTGTGCTGGCCCAAAGCGTGTTCTCAATACTCAGACTCTCGTGGACCTGTGGGTCTGCGTCTTCCTGCGGGGGACATTCAAAAAGGAAAAGACACACATGAAAATTTATCTAAATGCTCAGATGACTTCGCTGGTGCAGAGCTCAGCCAGCTGCGTCCAGTAAGTGAGGCTTGAGCGCTTAATGTGTTTAATGATTAAAAAAAAATAGAATCCTCGACTAGGTGAGAGACGAGAGATTCCTGCTTGTAGAAATATCTAAACAGGCCCTTTTTTTCGGCTGAACTTTTGAGTGTAAAAATAAGGAAAAAGAGTTCAAGCTTCACTTTTGGACTGAATTCTATTCTGAAGGCTCTTACAATATTGTCTTTAGTTAAAAAAAGAGGATATTGCACATTCAGACGGCTCTTTAAGTGACAAACATTTTAGTATGTAGTAGTCAAAGATACTACGGCATTGAATATAATTTGCATTGCAACTGGCTGGTTTTAAATGTTGGGATCAACTGTGTATAACATAGTAGTGGGGGGGGGGGGGTTCGGAGTGTCTCTAAACCTTTCATAGGCAGGAGAAATCTAGTATCGGTGTTTTAGTAAGTTCTGACAATTTAATCCTCCGTTTTGTCGAGACGGACCACATTCTGCCAGAAAAATTAACGTTTGGATATCTGGAATCGAGGGAAAGGAGCTCAGCGGACAACACGCACGGCCCCCAAGGTGCCATTCGTTTACCAAAGCACCTGACACAGTTGTGCAGACTGCAGCAATACAGTGGTCCCTTTATCAATACTTCCCCTGGAACTGGCATGGCGATAGAGGCTTCTTTTAAAAAAAACAGTATAGAGAGGACACATAGATGAGATTTCAGTGATAAAAAGGGCCCTGGAGAGCCTCTTGTTTCACCCCCCCCCCCCCACCCCCACCCCTACTCGGCTTTACTCCTCTCTCTTAAAGAGAAATGCTTCGAAGCGGCTGGAAAGTGCAGAGTCGGGATTCCGGTTTCGGCTCAAATGACCCGCCCGATATGATAATTATGATACCTGAGCAGCCACATCCTGTCAATCCACTCGGACGCGGGAAGAGGTGCATGAAAAATAAATGACAGGTTGCAGAGCGCTCGAACGCTGTGACATCAGCGACGCACTGCGGGGCTCATAACTGCAGAGGGGGGTCCGCAGAAACAAAGCCACTATATCCTTCTCGAAGGGAGAAAAAAAAAAAGAAAAAGAAAAGAGAAACGCTGATAAATAGGAACGGTAATTTGCTGTGAATCTGTGGGAACCCTTTTTTTTCCTTTTTGCTCTCCCCCCATCCTGCTCAGACTAAAAGCACACACTATGCAAAGGAAAGCCGCGGAGGATGAATGAGCGGAGGAAGTGCTCGCTCACTAAGCCTGGTGTGTGGCCAAGAGTGAAGACGGCCCACAAAGCCTCCCATTGTACTGGAGCTCTCCTCTCTGTGGGGGCTGCACTAATCTGCTATTAATAAAAAAATAAGAATGAAAAAAAAAAAGGAGAAAAAATTCACAGAGCAACAAGCGGGACGGATGGAGCTCAGAGAGAAGCTGCTTGTGATGGAAGATGTACAAGGAACCTGATACACGTCTTCCATGTTGAACCGGTTCCCACAGAAATACTGACAGTAGTGTTTGACAGGCGGTAAAAACGTCAGCGAGCTACTGTACCCGTGTGAAGTTCCCCTCAAAGCTATGGATGTCCAGCTGAGGCCTCTGGGCGTACACGTAGGCGCTGATGGAGAACAGATCCTGGGACAAGGAGGCAGAGGGAGGCCGTGAAGGATGCAGTATCAATACATTCATATCAAACATTACCATTATTATTGCGATTTTCTTTCATACTGACAAAGATTTTAAAAAGATAAAGACAAAGATTTTTTTCTTGGTGCTGTGTAGCGCGGCAATTAAGGATTTTTTTTTTTTATTAATATGAAAAACATCCATAATAATCTTTAAAAACTCACTTTAGTTGAGAGTCAGCTAAACTACCACATTAATGCACTTGAGAATGAAAATGCGTTCCTTTAATGGTCGTCAAGTTGTCATGGAGACAAATGGAAGTGGACCTCCAGTTAAGATATAAATATATTAGATTTTCTTCATTCTCACCGCCGGTGGAAAATGGACCTGCACTCTTATTTAAGAATGACTTATTGTTGGATGCAACTGAAATGATAAATACGTGGATCAATATATATATTTTTAACAGATGCTTAAAAGAAGACAACGATACAGCGTAAACCAACATTCTTCCTCCCAACCTGTGAGAGTGCAGCGCCTGGCCTGCCAAGCACCCGACACCCTTTCGATTCTCACTCATGCTCAGATAATGTTCTCCTCCACAGGCAGAGCAGTTAAGAGAGGACGGACGAGGAGAGATTATTTTACTGAACCGCCGATGGAGCGTGGTCCTGCTCCAGCATTTTACAGCGGAAAGCTCAGACAGATCACTGCGGCTGAAGAACAAATTGGAAATATTCAGTGATTAAGAGCAGAAGAACTACGACCTTTGGGTCCGAGTCGTCTGGCAATTTGAAATGTGAGATTCCTAAGTGACTAGTCTTTCTCGTTTTAATTGGTCCAGCATTGAGGGAAACACTGTCGACAGGTATTGCATGATTGGTTGTTTATGTGTCTAACCAAGTCCTGCTCAAGGAGAAGCCTCATTTGGAAATATCTGGAGGTGATTTGTTGCTGGACGATACAACAACAATGGACTGAACTTGAATCTGAAGTATAGGGGTCTCGCCTGGAGGTAAAGGCGAGGTGCAGGACGGTCTCATCCGTGATGAGATTTCCATCGCGCTCAGGCGACTTCATTTGACGAGCAATGCTTTCAGTGACAACGGCACGCTGCCTCACAATCGCTGTGTCCGTTACCAGAGGCTCACTCAGGGCGTCACGTGTCCGTACCCCCACTGCAGGAAGCCGCTGCGTGCATCCCACAGCGACCTTCAGTTTCCAGTCCGTTTCTCCGTCCAGCTGGTCCGTCCTGATGAAGCACGAACCTGAGAAGAGACAAAACGAGGACAGAAATGCAATCGAGGCTGATGTTTTGGGCCTCTGGCCACGAAAATAGAATCACAGACACAAAAAAAGCTGCCTCACAATCATTTAAATGTGGGATAGGAAAATAAAGTTGGGTCAACTTTTGGAGAAACGCAATATGACGTCAGTGTAGAGGCCAATCACATAAGCAGCCAGTCAAAAGGGAGCAACCGGATGATTTAAGTGAAACACCCACAATCGCCGCACAGCCCGGCGCTAATCGACGCAACTCTTCACGGGGTGCGAAAGCAGCCTCGGGGTGAATGCTAAACGTGCAGCTTATAAGAATCACGCAAAGCGAAATGACTCCATAGACACCAGACGGTGTCAGGCTGCAGCAGCAAAAACCCAAAATGCTTTAAAATAAATTGTTAGAGGATCACAATGCTTTCATCTTTTACAATTTGTCTCCCTCTAAATCTAAGCCATTTGTTTGGCTGCATCACATAAATAAATGCCGCACATCCTAAAACAATTTAAACACATTTGTCGTTAAAAAAGCCGTTATTGTAATTATGTAAGTGGTGTAAGCAGCATGACAAATAGCAACAGCAGCTTAGAGCCGCAGCAGAGACACCGCACGGCCCGATGAACGCTGAGCACTCGTGACCCGTATTGATCCCAGGTATTATTACATATGAAACTGATAGATGAGAGCAGCTATTTGACAGAGAGGGTAAAGGGCAGCTATAAACCAGGGTTAACTGTGATGGAAAACATTAACACGAGGAGGGTGAACCAGGACTCCCTTGTGAGGCAATGGCACTCGCACAGCATCACTAAGAAGTGTGTGTGTGTGCATGCGTGTGTGCGCGCTTCTGTACAAGTATCTGAAAGACAAAGTCCATGTGACCGTATGTGTGAAAGATAAAGATGTGTTTATCTTTGGTTGTGTGTGTGTGTGTGTGTGTATTAAAGGCATTAAGACATCAACAACTCCCTGTCAAGCATATTGACACATCGAAGATTGATGGAAACAATGTCCTCAGAACATTTCCTCCCAATGACCCTTAGATCTGGTGCAGCTCATTGATTCATTGGAATTTGCATCATCACTCACAAAAAAATGATGAAACATGATGATGTCAAAAGACTGGAAATGTGGAGGAGAAATGTCAGATTTCTTATCTGAATGGACAGTTTGTTAAAGTACAGGCATTCGGTCCGTTTATCAGATTTTTTTTTCTGCATTACTCTTTATTGCAACGCTTTAACAATGTTCCCACAATGGGAAGTTTGATCATTTATTTTTTTGATTGTAGTTGGTTTGTATGTGCTACGTTTCATTTAACGTTCCACAACCCCCATTTTAGAGAAGCATTGGCTCATAACAACGTACTGCTGTGGACGGCTAAAGACAGAATAACGTCAGCTTGAGTGCACACCTGACCGAGAGAATTGTCCCTGCTTTGATTCCCCCCGACAGCTTGCAACAGGGAAGTGAAGCAGTTATCAGCGTTCTTGTTTTGGTCACTTCAAGGTGACAGAATGTGGATGTTGCTGCTGGCCGTTGGATTTTTTTTTTTTTTTAACTTTGGGGTTTCAAACGCTTAGTTCAACAGAGTCACACAGTAACACAAAAAAGGACCTGGTGACCACGGTGTTCTGTGAGGTGAATATCAAGTTGTGTTTTGATAACCGCCCCGCTCCCGCTCTGGTACTCTTGTCCGTTTCTGTAAACTGGGGCGTGTTGACCTCCATCTATTGTAGGGAGACTATGGATCGGTTACAGTCAATCAGAACAATCCTGATATCCTGCAGGAGTTTCGCTGATCAGGGAAATGTCTTTTCAGTGCCGTGCTGCTTCACAATCATGAAGTTACACCAACAGATCGCCTGCTCACCATTTTTCTCTGATGTTCTCAGGAATATCATGTCTGCAGGAATCCTTTGGTTCTAAAAAAAAAAAAAAAAAAGTGCAAATGGCGCTGTGTTACTGAGCACTGTGACAGATGCCAGATGAATCTTTCTGAATAATTAAACAAGGTCAACAACTTGAACAGAGGGCTTAGCACAAGGATGAAGGATACACAGTAATGGAAGTTAGGCAGCAGCTACATTTCACGTTGGCTGAGATGAAACTAAAGAATCTCTTGAGTTGTATAGTGTCAAAGGTGCATTATTGGTTTCAGTCATGAAAATAAAAACCCCTGATCAACACTGGGACAGAAACCAGAGAAGCTTGGGAAGGTAGGCACTAATTTGCTTTCGTGTGCCAAATATCTGCCAACAGAACGGCTCAGTTTGGTCAGTCACATCACACTTGAACATCAGTGATGCAAATTAAGTTTAATGTGAAAGCGGAACTTAACTCTTTGCCTCGTTTAAACAACAGCCTTTTCTTAAGTAGACTGTATTCAACTGTAGTTTAATAAACACTATTCACACATAAGTGCTTCACAAGGACAGAAAACTAATCTTTTTACAATCATTGCCTGCACAGATCACATCACATCACATTTACCTTTTCAACGATGATGAGGTCCCCAACTTGTATGTCTGAACTCTTCACTTGAATTTTACCTAAAGATTTAAAAGACAGGTTGAATAATAGCAACTTCACATCAGAATTACTTATCTTGAGTACATGCTGTGAGTTTTTTTAAAAACTCTAAAATTGAATATTGGTGTCGATTTCCAGGCACTTGAAAATGACGCTGACTCTCAAAAACACAACCTACTTTCTGCCATTTCTCCCTCCCCTTCTAACAGATTGATTATCTGCAGCATGATAACGTAACACCCCTCCGTTTTCACCTCTGCACAAAAACATTCGCACACAGTCACTCTCAATTATATTCTTCTTCTTCTTCTTCTTATTTTGTGCTGACGAGCACACACAACTTTCAATGCACATGCACATGGAGAGTGTGTAATGCTACATGCTCAGCCCTGGTCACAGATACCACACGAGGGGATTTCACCACACATTTAACAAAAGGGACAGCTCTGAGCCTTGAAGATCGATGATGGTGCTGCAGCGAGCGCTGGATGCAGTGGAGGTCGTCTCCTGACCTCACCTCGCACCGTGAGCTTGCTGTAGAGTTGAGAGTTCATCTCTTTGTCCCGTTGGTAACGTCGCACCTCGTCCACGGCTTCTCGCATTATTGTAACGGCCAACACGAAGCCCTGGGTGACAAACACACAACAACAACCAGATCAACATGTTGAAAGGACAGAGAACGCATACATATTTCTTTCAGGACTGTGACCACTAAGGTTTAACAGTGCAACGGTCGCGTGTGACGAGTTTGACATTTAAAAAATTAAGCACTAAATAAAACAATTCAGTCTTTCCTCGTACATTTTCTTCTATTGGTTCAATCAGGACGACTAAACAGTCTAATGTACAAATAAGCAGGTGCTCATTTGCTTTAAGGAAATGACAGAATCAGGTAATAGTTAAGGATTAATCAATCAACAATTGTTTCACCTCTAGCTGGCTTACTGCTGCATGTTGATATTAATTTGAGACCAAATCAATTACCAACATCCGTTACAGTGTGAAAACTCAAGTGCATTTACCAGAGGCGCCCAGTACGTGTACAAGTATCCAATCTTCAGAGACGGCACAAACTGGGAGCAGGCCACCACCAGGAAGTAGAGATTGAGGAAGAACTTGAACTGCTGGTAGAGAACCTGAGAGGGGAGCAGAAGACAACGATATAATGGAAACTCAGGGAGCTCCTTTCCCAAAGGGCATCCGGGGTCACGTGATGCAGTCGGTGCCTCGATCGGCAGAATAAACAGACAAAACAGCACCGCGAATGAAGAGGGAAAGCCGGCCAACTTTCTCAGATCACACGTACCAAAGTGCCCCCCCCCCCCCCCCCCCCGCGGCTAACGCGCTATCGATCACGGAGCATCCTTTAGCATTCAATTCATCTAAGGTCAGATTTTGAATAATGTTTGCAATAATGAGAGCCTCGCGTCCCGTCACAGATTATCCGTCGCATGGCGATCAATTGACGGCGCACTGCGGTTAATGAACCCCCTTGACCTTTGGGAGGGAAAAATGCACACTGCGGAACCTAATTTGTGTGTACTTAATAATTCATCGCGGTGGGAGAAAAACAGAGCCGCCGTGTTCACCGTCGATGGGAAAAATCTGCGTCTCTGACAGACAGTTGACATTTTCCGGCCCAGGCCAATGGCGACGCCTCTTAATCATGGAACCATCGGCTCTTCTATTAAAGCAAGTCTGATGGATCTCTAATGTTCGCCGCAGACGCTCAAAGACTCTAAAGACAGCGCAGTTAGAAGCAGCACAAGCTACTGTGCCACACATTCTGTTCCTCCGGGGCACATTTCAGCTGGAAGGGACAAAGCGCCACTGTGGGGACCGTAAAAGTTAATAACATTTGGAACATTGACTCAAATAAGAAAAGCCACATCATCTGTGTGTGGAGAGCATTCAAAGCGCCTCACGGTCCAGAGTGAATGGTGAATGGATGAAATCAGACTCACCCCAGGCACAAAGGTGAAGATGTTGTACTTCTGGTTTTTGATGGCGTTTTTGGGGTACTTCTCCTCGCATTTCTCGGGGCAGCCGAGCCAAACCGTCCTCGCCTTCAGCTCCTTCCTCCTCCGACAGCAGCGGGCCAGGCAGTCGCAGCAGCTGAGAGGACGACACCGAAATGATCCGCTGGAGACCTGCCGCTGAACTACTACTACACGCAACTACTTTCTACATCAGTGGATTCAATATTTGTTCTGGAACGTATCCAGGTACAAATGATCATTACTTGGGGAGACCTTTAAGTGGCTTGTTTTGTGGATTCGAGAGTCCACCAAACACCAAGCCAGTCCTCCGTTTGTGACTGGAGGCCAACTTGTGAAGGGGTTTACTTTTTTGCTCTTTGTTTATTTGCATTAGAAATTAATGTTCGATCGATCCAAACTAACAAATCGTCATTCAGGGGTTATTTCGGGAACGCTTTACATCCGTTTATTGCGATGAAATCACGGCGAAATCTGTCAATTTCGGCTTCATGCCGCCGCAGTGAACAACGTGTCGTTGTTATCCGGGACTTCGACAACAGCTCCAAAGCAGCCATATTGGATTTTTTGGCAATATAGTATTTTAATGATGGAAGAACAGGAGGATGGGAAGAAGTGGCTGGTACATCGCATCCGCGAAGTATTCACTGCGCTTCGCTTCACTTCCTCTCAATTATGTCATGTCACCGCCTCATTCTACAATGGATTAACTTTTTGTTTGGTTTTGCTGAACCTCTAAAAGTACCATCAGATTGGATGGGGAGCGCCGTCCTGAGCCGTCGCAGGAGGTCCAGAGCGCTTTGGAGCAGGTGTTTATCCAGGATTCATCTTTCTGACATTTTTCCTTCTGCCCACTCTACCATACAGGCCTGATTTGGACTTCTGCAGAGATAGTTGTCCTTCTGGAAGGTTCTCCTCTCTTCATAGAGCAGAGTGACTGTCATAGTGACCATCGGGTTCATGGTCACCTCCCTGACTAAGGCCCTTCTCCACCCGGTTGCTCAGTTTGGCAGGACGGCCAGTTCTCAGAAGAGTCCTGGTGGCTCCAGACTTCCTCCATTTCCACATGATGGAGGCCACTGTGCTCATTGCACACAATGGTAGATGTGCCTTTCTAAATCATGCCCAATCAGCTGAATATAGCAGGTTGGAGTCCAATCAAGTTGTAGAAACATCTCAAGGATGATCAGTGGAAACCGGATGCACCTGAGCTCAATTTTGGAATTAGGCTGTAACCAAAATGTGGAAGAAGTGAAGTGCAGCGAATACTTCAGATGCACTGCAGATACAAGGAGGAAAGTCCCTCCTCCTATTCGGCAGGACTAGTGTGAGTGACTTTCAACAGACCCTTTTATTTTTTTTTATTTTTTTTACAGCATCAGTGTTAATTATATCGCAAGCTTTTTGTAACACACCTTCATTAAGAATATATTTGCTTATAGGCCTTTAAATGATCCGAAAAGGTTAGTTTCTCTCCAGGAGGGAATTCCCTTGCTGACGCTCTGGCAGTTTGAGAGCCGAGGTATCCGGTACAACCTTTAGAACCACACATGCTGTGCGTGTGTGTGTGTGTGTGTGTGTGTGTGTGTGCGCGCTCAGACAAATTATACTGCTTGGAAGAATGCAAGGGCTTTGTTGATTTGTTCTCATGTTGACGGGAACCTGCAAAGAACACTAGTGCTATTATTGTTAGACTATAAAAGTCAGAAGAAGAGAAGAGATTGTGGGTTGACATTTACTTTTTTTCAAAAGTATTTGACTTTCTAACAACCTGCTAATGACTACATTGGGGCTTATCTAGCATATCTAATATCAAACGCAAACAGACAAAGCTGCAGGGTGGGTGTAAATTACGACGAGAGCGGCTGCGAGTGTGACCCGAGCTGGCACCTGAGCGGCGGGCGGGGCGGGGCGGGGACGGCGTCGGTGTATACCGTCATGCCGATCGACTTGGCTTCTCCACTTTTTAAGCAAGTTGGCAAAACATAAAGCTAAATAAATCAACTTTGGTAGAGAAAAAAAAAAAAAAATAAAGTCTTGTTTGCGTTGGCCTCGATGCGCTCTGCCTCTGTGCGCGCCTGGTCCAGTTTCCTAAGGGCAACCTATTTGAGGAAATGAATGCTATTCCAATAATATGCCATTTGAACAGTCGGGGCTTATTCAGCGTGAATTATTTGTGTTTTATAATCCCACACTAAGCACACATAAAATTACTGGAAAGCATCAAACTGGTCAGCTGTGAAAAATCCGTTTTGTTCATTAGGGAGGAGGGGGGGGGAATCAATATGCAGTTTCAACCGGAGACACACCACTAACGACGGGAAGGCACAGAAAATGGAATATTCTATGAAATTCCTACATCAGTAAATGCTGCTTTGTTGATTTGGTTCGCTGCTGCGCAAACATTTGTTTATTAATGTCACACGTTATTGTTCCGGCGTGAACAAACACACTCCCCCCCCCGAAAGGAGCCCCTTTAGAGGGCAAAACCTGTCAAATGAATCATTAGCTGGATAAAACCCGCTCCGTCGTGTTTGAGCTGAAAATCTTTTTGGGGTTGATGGTGCGCATCAGGAAAAAACACGGCCTTATCCTTTCTCTATGCTTCACGCACAACTACCGGCGCGTTTGAAATCCACACTGATGGCCAACGAGCGCTGACCGACATTATACACACACACTGCGCACACATTTACAGAAGGACAAAACAGACAACTTTCAGAGCAGTTAAAAGGGAGGAACAGTAACTGATGATGTGACTTTGCAGCGCAGCAGTGGGATTTATTACAGGGGAGCAGTATTTGTGCGTGAAGTTGTCTTGGAAACTACCTGACCTAGCAACCATTCATATATGCGTAGAAATACCTTCCACAGAGGACTTTCCACCCTCCCAAGAGGAACCAGCCGAGGCCCCTTGGTCTTTGGTTGACTCTGGCCCGGGGCAGCGTCTGGTAGTCGCTCTCATCGTTCTCAAAGCCTTCCTCCGACATCATCAGAGGCATCTCGTCCAGGTTAGAGGGCTCATCTTCTACGGAGTATCTGTGAGGACAGAGGGCCGTCAGACATGAAGACGCTCACCCTGGACTTGACATGGATTGTGTCCAGATGGACAGTTTTAATGCAGACGGCACTGTTGCAGCTTTATACCCCCCCCCACCCAAAAATATTAAAAAATGGTATAAAGCACATTGAGAGACAACGTGCACTTGTCTCATGATTAGCAGTAATATTTCTACAGGCAAAACTAAACTTCTAATCTACAAATGGCTAGTCCCAAACCAATTTCTTTTTTAATAGACACTTTCTTAGATTACTGTCAAAGTTGATCACACCGATCGAGCACAACAATACATTTTAGATACCAGAACATCAACATTCAAATATGACATATTGCAATGGACAACATTAAAAGAAAACTCAGATCCAGCCATGTTTATAGTGCATGTCACTAAGTATGTTAGGCGCACACTCTCATGGAAACAAATCACAGGGGAACCTTTACTTTTTGTATGATATCAGTCCTCTGGCTTGTTTAAAAAGTTGAAGAAGTTCTGATTTTACTGGTTAAAATATCACAAAAAATACAGATGATTAATGCCACAGAGCTGTGGATTTATTATCTAGTTCGACAATTTTTTCACAGAGAAATATTGCCATATTGACAACTTTTTGCGTGAAGGAGTGATCTCTCTCACGTCTTTCTAATCTCAGTTGCAGTAAAGACGGTGCACAATGTGAGGAACGGCTATTGATTGACACATATGCATCAATCATATGGGTATCATGGGTATCATATGTGTATATATATATATATATATATATATATATATATATATATACACTCACCGGCCACTTTATTAGGTACCCCATGCTAGTAACGGGTTGGACCCCCTTTTGCCTTCAGAACTGCCTCAATTCTTCGTGGCATAAATTCAACAAGGTGCTGGAAGCATTCCTCAGGGAGTTTGGTCCATATTGACATGATGGCATCACACAGTTGCCGCAGATTTGTCGGCTGCACATCCATGATGCGAATCTCCCGTTCCACCACATCCCAAAGATGCTCTATTGGATTGAGATCTGGTGATTGTGGAGGCCATTTGAGTACAGCGAACTCATTGTCATGTTCAAGAAACCAGTCTGAGATGATTCCAGCTTTATGACATGGCGCATTATCCTGCTGAAAGTAGCCATCAGAAGTTGGGTACATTGTGGTCATAAAGGGATGGACATGGTCAGCAACAATACTCAGGTAGGCTGTGGCGTTGCAACGATGCTCAATTGGTACCAAGGGGCCCAAAGAGTGCCAAGAAAATATTCCCCACACCATGACACCACCACCACCAGCCTGAACCATTGATACAAGGCAGGATGGATCCATGCTTTCATGTTGTAGACGCCAAATTCTGACCCTACCATCCGAATGTCGCAGCAGAAATCGAGACTCATCAGACCAGGCAACGTTTTTCCAATCTTCTATTGTCCAATTTCGATGAGCTTGTGCAAATTGTAGCCTCAGTTTCCTGTTCTTAGCTGAAAGGAGTGGCACCCGGTGTGGTCTTCTGCTGCTGTAGCCCATCTGCCTCAAAGTTCGACGTACTGTGCGTTCAGAGATGCTCTTATGCCCACCTTGGTTGTAACGGGTGGTTATTTGAGTCACTGTTGCCCTTCTATCAGCTCGAACCAGTCTGGCCATTCTCCTCTGACCTCTGGCATCAACAAGGCATTTCCGCCCACAGAACTGCCGCTCACTGGATGTTTTTTCTTTTTCGGACCATTCTCTGTAAACCCTAGAGATGGTTGTGCGTGAAAATCCCAGTAGATTAGCAGTTTCTGAAATACTCAGACCAGCCCTTCTGGCACCAACAATCATGCCACGTTCAAAGTCACTCAAATCACCTTTCTTCCCCATACTGATGCTCGGTTTGAACTGCAGGAGATTGTCTTGACAATGTCTACATGCCTAAATGCACTGAGTTGCCGCCATGTGATTGTATGCTTAGAAATTAAGTGTTAACGAGCAGTTGGACAGGTGTACCTAATAAAGTGGCCGGTGAGTGTATATATACATATATATATATATCGGTGTAGTCCAGAGCCAAACTTACTCCAATGTTATAAATAATTTGAATTTTGACTTTGACCTTAATTTACAGACTGCTAGAAGGAAAACAATGGGGTAGGCTTTCCGAAATAAAATCTAAATTTGGAAAAGCCTGGAATAAAAGCAGACTGAAAGGTTACTCCGCTTTACATGAATGAGTCTCATTTACCTACAAAAAAAATCATTGACGTGAGAACAAGCAGAAGACTACGTGCTAAAGATCAACCTGAAGCAGAGGCTTGTGAGTTTAGCAGGAGAACCAGAAGGATAAGGGGACCGTAGTCATTAACAGGAGAGTGAGAGGGAACACTGCGCTGGTGGTTAAGCTGATTTACTTTGTTTCTGGCACACATTTATACAAACATGTATAACTTTATCCAATCTTACAGTGCAATGCATTACAGGCAAAAAGATCGCTCAACACAGTCAATGCCAACCAATGCACAGCAACAAATTGCACCAAGCAAAACAAACTCCCACTGACATTAACAGTAAAAGAGGTATGTGGTCATTACTACAGTTGACATGCAGAAAAAAATATTTGCAAGGTTCAATTTCAGAGGGTAATCCTCTAGAGCAGAACAAGACAGCGCTGTCACTTAATCTCAACTCGCTCTGTAAACTTCCGCCATGATAATAATGGATCTCACGCAGAGAAGCTGTCTCGATGCTGACACTTATATCTGCCGGTCTCGAGGCAGGCGGTGTAGAGATTGAGTTAATGTGTCACTACATAAACCTACATGTGTTCCATTGTAAAGAGAGAGAGCTGCAAATAAGGAAAATCCATTCGGTCTTCTCTCAAACAAAACACATCGAGACACGGCCGCAAGACAAAAGAACAGCTTATATACAAGAGAAGAGAATATAGGAGAGAATTGGTGGAATATTAAAAAAAAATACAAGACAGAGAAGGGATGACACTTACTGGACTTTGGTGAGAAACCCCAAAATCGATCCCTGTGCTTGAGACAACCACTAACGCTCCATCACTGCTTTGTGGACACATTGCTGGGCCTTGACCACAGGATAAGATGAATAGTCATAGCGTGTGTCACAACAGGACTCCCACGTCTGCTTACATAACACAACTCTAAATGCAGTGAAAACGTGGGATGCTTTGTACCAAAAATAAAACTAAGCATGAGTGTTGCCAACAATTGTTTCCTGTGCCAGAGGAAAATCTTTAATAGTGTGGCTTAACCAGCATCAGGACCACTACTCCCAGCAGTCTGTAGTAAGGGCATCTACGGTGGTGTGGTCAGTGCTCACCTGGACCCCATTACATCTAACAAACATCTTAATACTGAGATGGGCTGCCATTTCAACCTATCAACTTACACTTTGAGGTAAATGAGGAACTCACTGCTAGGTCAGAAAGTAACAAGTCATGCAAATAGCCGACTTACTTTCCATTCCTGACCCTGAGAGCTTTATTAGATCATCTTCGTTCGGTCTGGACAAAATGAACAAGCCGTGTGTCTAACAACACTTTTTTTTTAAGCATGTGACGAAGTTGGTTGACACAAACAAGAGATCATGTGACTGTATTAAATGCCAGGAAGGGACCGAGCAGTGTTGTGATCAGAAGACATGCCACTAACTAACGCCCACTGGTACGTTATAGAGTTTGTGGTGTTTACCCGGATCAAATGTTAACTATTGTTGAGCTCTACGGGCGACGGGGCGAGCGGGACAAACACCTGTCAAACGTGAGAATGTGAAAGAGTGGTCCCACCGGCTGTTAGCTTAAAGCAGCACAAGCTAACAGCCGCGACCCGAAGACAAACACGATAACCGCCCGCGAGCGAGCAAGGCGGCGAAATGTGAACATTTTAGATAAACGTTAGGGTCCTCAGGAGGCAACCAGAGAAAACAGCCCGGCTAACCCCCTCCATACCTTGAAAGTCTGGCGGAGTGGTAATACGGTATTCGCTTCGAGTTCTTCCGTACTGGATTTAACGGGATGCTGTCAGCCATCTTGGCTGGGCAGTATACATCCTGACGTCACGTTAAAAAAAATGTTTAGGACGTAAGATGCGTTCGAAAACTGTGAAACTATCAGTACAACTGAGAATACTGGGATGCGAGGATTACTATTAAAAAGATAAATAACGTATTTTACTTGTAATCTTCATTACTCTGTCACCACAAGGCAACATAACACTAGTATAGAAAAAACCTTATGTTCTTACCAAAAGTTGCCGTTGCACTGGGAGTATCTCACTTTCCGGGAGACACCGAATGCAGCATTTACCCATTGAAAATAAAAGACGAGAAGATATTTTATTTGCTGGATGCTAATCGTGAGATTATTTTTTTTTTAAACCCACCCTTATTTAAAAAAATACGTCTAAAGCTGACCACATTGTCCTACTTTGTGTATTTTTCATTTAGTAACAAATCAAATGAAACAATTATTTGCCCATTGAGTTTTTTCATCAGTGTGTCTCCTAAAAACAGCAACAGAAACAGCCATTTCCGAATTAATCTTAAAAACCTAGACTGAATCTAAATTTACACGGTGAGGATGAGAAAATCCCCAGGATCCATTTTGCGCTGGAGAGGTACAGCCTGTGCAGGTGTTTAAATGATAACATTTGAGGATATTAATATTTAAAGAAAAAACAGTTATGCAAAATCGATTCATGCTTCTGCAAAATGAACACTGCACTCAAAATTAGTATTGTAATTAAAAGTGGTAATACTAATGCTGCAGGCCTACAACAAGAACATAGACGATAACCAATACACAACAAAAAAAAATGGATCTTGTATCTTAGTTGACCGCTCCTGTTCAACTTCATGCAGAAGTTATTCGCAGAAAAACAAATGACTTTCATGAAGCTCAAACCCGAGAAGTAAAGCTTGCAAAACCAGTCAAAGCTAAATTAAAAGAGTCTAGTGTAACTTTGTATGCAAAAATAATGACCGAGACATCTCTTTTCAGTGTTTACACAGAGTAAGGAAGTGAATTGAATATACAGACTTTGTTCTAGTTTTTATTCAGACCCAACCGATCCCACCGTAACATTCACAACTGGTAATTGTGGATATTTATGAGCATTTGTTTGTGCTTTGCACTCGCTAGCAGCATTGGGCAGCTGTCCGAAGGAGATAAGACTCTTTGCATCATTGATTTGAACATATGTCCCCTTCTACAGAGCAA
This sequence comes from Pungitius pungitius, assembly GCF_949316345.1. Lineage (NCBI taxonomy): Eukaryota > Metazoa > Chordata > Actinopteri > Perciformes > Gasterosteidae > Pungitius > Pungitius pungitius. The sequence continues at coordinate 2,187,207 of NC_084916.1, forward strand.
CCATACGTCTCAGCACCGTAGGAATTTTGAGGAACGTGTTAACCAACTTATTTAATGCAAACAAAAGAAAACATTCACAAATGACGGCAAAGTAAAACGGCAAAATGTGAATACCCTAGAATTCTCTGTCAATTCACAACAAGTTCTTTTTTTAATCTATGTATAATACATGAGAAAAAACGAGATGATTTACAAATATTTTAATGTCCATAATTGATTGCATAAGTATCAAGTCTCCATTCATCTTTTCAATTGATTCCAATTTCTTTGCTATCATCGATGAGCATAGAAAAATGCCTATTATTTCCCAGGTCCATGCCGGTCTTGGTTAGACTGGTTATCGGGCTTCCTGTGGTGCTCACTCTGTTCATGCCTGCAGTCAGAGGGTGCAGCTGAGAGATGCCTCTGTTCTGGATCACTGAGATCTCGTTGTTCTTGGTGGCCAGGCTGTTGGCGATGGCTGTGGCGTAGCGGTTCCAAAATCCGGGGTCTACATTCATTGCTCGAGCGGCCAGGTCCTTCTGAAACATCTCTCCGAACTTCCCCGCCTCCCCACTCAGCAGGGCGATGGGGTTCTCCACCGACAGACGCCGACCTCTCCTGGCCGGCGCGTTATTCCACATGTGAGTTCCCATGTGGACCTGGAGAAGAGATGTAAATACATTTGAACTGGAGGATATCTCTGTTTTCCAATTGCATGCATGTTTAGCACTCAGTGACTACTTGGCGTGGTAAGATCTTCCATTGGCACCTGGCTCCCAAGATCTGGCAATGCCAAATCATTTATTTTATCATTTCAAAAATGTTGCAAACAATTCACGGTTTGAGCAAATCTCTGAGCAAAAATGAAAAATATTTGTTGATTCCCATCTTCTAAAAAGTTGAGATCTGAGTCTGAGGTAAGTCACTAGTATTTGTCTTATTGTAAGGCTTATTTGTGATGAATAACTGACACACTAAAGCTGTGGGGATGAAAAATGAAATAAATGTGGAAAAAGACTTCAAAATAGTCATTACACGACAGGTGTGGCTCTAAAATAATATACAGGGCATTATACATTCATATTGCATCTTATGAAGATTTAGCCTAGAAATCTATTTTTAAAGTGAAAACTTTGATATTTTGGGGTTCCTAACTTTAATTTGCTAAATGTATGCATATCTATATTACATTACATTATATTACACAAATAAATACTTGCGATGTAGCTCCATTTTTTTTGCTAAACAGGGATTGTTCTGCGTCTCAGCATGAAGGTTAGCGGCTTTACTTTCTGTTTTCATTCTGAACTGTTCGCTGGTAAAAACGTGCACGAGAACACGTGAATGATTACAGACGACCAGGATGTGGGGGTCTTCACCGCTACACAACACAACGCATTGGACCCGCTGAAGCCGTGGTGGAATTCTAACTCCAAAATGGATCGGTGATTCCTTCGTTATTTTAGCTGAAGCCGTGCTGTCATTCCCGAACAAAATAAATCTCAAGCAGTACAAATCTACCTTCAGGTTGCCTTTGGTGGTGAAAGCCCTGCCGCAGATGGAGCACACGAACGGCTTCTCTCCGGTGTGCGTGCGCTCGTGGATCTGCAGGGCGCTGGCCGACGAGAAGTTCTTCCCGCAGGCGTTGCAGTTGTGCTGCTTCGGCATTCGCCGGGAGGGCGGCGGGCCGAGGAGGGAGGAGGCCACTCCCGGGGCGTACGCCGGGGGGACGTGGACGCTGAACGGTGGGTGCTGGCCCTCGGACGGGGTGATTGGGGGGCCGCGACCGTTCACCTCGGCTTTAACCAGGCCCGACGGCGTGCTGGTGACCTGGATGGGGATGCTGTGACCTGCGGCTGAGAATAAAGGTCCCCCCCCCCCCTTAGAATGTAACATCGATACGTCGACAGACTTCAAAACAACACGTTGAACCTCAGTAGCGCGTGGCGATTTATGCTTGCGTAGTACAACTGTTTAAAAGTACCTCTTTCTCTGCTCAGCTGGAAGGACATACAATAAGGAGTCTCCTGTTTCACACAGAGCTCTCCGGCCCGTATTCCTCTCAGCTCCTGCGCCGCTGCAGAGGGAGGAGACTCGCATTGCTCCCTCTTCACCGAGGCTGCAGAAGGCTCCTGGGGCTCTGGCCTTTTGCTGCTCACCGGAGTGGGGTTCACGGTCAGGCCCTCGGAGCTGCTCGGACCCGGGGACACGCACACGCGGGGCGAACGGGACGACTCCGACGCGTTGGCGCTGCAATTCTGTGGCCTTTTCTCAGGTGGCGAGTATTTCGTGTTGTTTTTGCCATTCAAGTCATTGAAGCCATTTGCCAGGGGTTTTATGGCGAAGGAGTGGTTTAGGCTCAAAGCGGAGTCAATCATCCTCATTTGGTTCTCCAGTGCAGCTAAACTGTAAACAATGCTGGGGGACTTAGGAGGAGAATTACATTCAAAAATCAAGGGTTTGGATGGATTAACAACATCTTCCATGTTTTCTACCTCCTCTTCCTCGTCCTCGTCCTCCATTGAGACATCATCCACAAGGTCATTGTCGTTGCTGCTGAGGCTGTTAAAGCTTCTCTCGTTGAGGTATGCTTCGACGTCCATCTCCTGCAGCCCGTCCACCAGGGTCGAGTCCGGAACCGGTCCCACCATGTGCATGCGGATATGCTGCTGAAGGACAACCGCGTTGGTGAACTTCTTCTGGCAAATGGGACAAGAGTGCTGCACTTGAACGGGGGCATCTTCTCGGTGAACACTGACGTGGGTCTTCAGGTTCCCCTTGGTGGTGAAAGCCCTGCCGCACACTTTGCATTTGTAGGGTCTCTCCCCGGTGTGAATGCGGTAGTGCATCTTCAGCGCGCTCTGGCAGCTGAGGACGCGGTGACAGAGGACACACTGGTTGGGGTCCGTGATCTTTCTGTCAATGTTCTCCACCAGCTGCTGGAGCTTTGAGGTTTCGGACGGTTGCATAGAGTCCAGTAAGCCTCCGGTTTGGAATTTAGCTTCGTCTTGGCTGCACGAAAGGGTCGGGGAGCGAGGGACGGGGGACGCCGAGGGGACGGGTTCTGGCGTGGTGGCCAAAGGCGGCATCGTTGTGCTGGTTGCTTCTGTTACCGGGGTGGCTTTTAGTCTCAGGAAGCAGTTCTGGGGCAGGTGCACCCCCTCTGTTTGCAGTATATTGGGCGCGTCTGTTTCATAGTGGGACCGAGGAGACGGCGAAACAGGAGAGAGATCCGCCTCACTGCCCCTGTGGTTGGGTGACAAAGATACACATTCACCCGGGCCTGGCTGGCAGGGAGATTTGACGGATGGTGTTACGCTTACAGAGTCATTTGAGCCTCCGGTGCTGGTAATAGTGGAGGAAAGCGGAAGGCCCACTGGCAGAGCTGCTACAACAGGTTTGCTCTCCAGCCACGAGGAGGAGGGTTTTTCTGGAGGGAAGGACATTCCGTAGGGAATCCCAGAACTTGTTGGCACATTGTCCAGGTACTCTGGTACCGGGTAAGGGTTCATCTGAATGTGAGGATACTTCTCTTTATGCCTCTGGAAGTGCACCTTTAGGTTGCCTTTTGTGGAGAAGCGATTGCCGCAGATGTTGCACTTGAAGGGCCGCTCCCCTGTATGGGAGCGCAGGTGGATCTGCAGAGCGCTGTCGCTGCCAAACACTTTGGCACAGAATCTGCATTTATGCTTGAAGAAGGGTTCTTCTGGGCCGGGCTTGGTTTCGAACAAGGGCGCGCTGGGCAGCTTGCCCTTCCTGTGCTTCATCAGGGCTGCGAGGGGGTCAAGTGCGTTGGCTGTGGCGGCGATGCTCGCCAGGGGATTGGGGAAAATGACGCCGCTCGGGGGGCTCTGAGGTAGAAATGGGAGGCTGGAGGATGAGCTGAGGAGGCTGCTCGGCCCCAGGGGGAGAGTGCAGGAGGAGCTCAGTGTCTGGGGACAGCTCACGGCGCCGGCGTGCGGGCCCGCGTAGGGAGGCAGCAGCGCGCCGCTGCCGCAGCTGGAGAGCGGGGGGCTGGTTTTTTCCGAGGGAGCCGAGGTGCACGTCACATCTCTCAAGGCGGACTGACATACAGTTGAGGAGGGGAGACCGCGGGACTTCTCCAGAGACGCCGCGGCCTGGCCGCCGACAGCGGGGGGCATCGCCCCCGACAGCGGCGGGACGGGAGGCGAGGCGGTGCCTCGGCAAGGGGAAGGGTTCGGCGCCAGGGACAGAGATCGGGTGAGCGGGTTCAGCGCCGCCTGTGCCGGGTGTCGGTTCATGACTGCGACCTGGCTGCAGATCTGCTCGATGAGCTGCAGCTGGTGGACCTGTTGCTGCTGCAGAGCCAGCAGGTGGTCCAGGATGGCCGGGATGGCCGCCGAAGCCGCCTTGGCCCCGGTGGCAGCCCTGCCGACCCCCTGGGAGAACTGGGCGACGGCCACCCTGGTGCTGTGGAGGATCTCCAGCGTCACGTTTGTGCTCACGCCGTGGCCGCCGGCAGCCGGCACCTGGGCGGCGGGGGCGGACTCGGCCAGATCCGCGTATTTGTCCCGCTCGAACTCCATGGCCTCGACGCTCTCCACGTCACCGTCCTCTAAATCGTCCAGGCTGACATTGTCCTTGGCCGGCGTCTCCCGCGGTTCAAATCCCGCATGCAAGGACCCGGCCACGGATGAGTCACTGGACGCCACGCTGGGAACCGGAGAGGCTCCGGCAGGAGACTCCTCCAGAGCCGGCGCCCCGTCGTCGCCCTTTACTATCAGCACCAAGGGATGCTCAGTGCAGACTGTGTGATGTTCACTCAGTTCAGTCCGAGTGAGGAACTCGGCACAGCATTTATCACAGGTGTGTGTGTCCTCGCAGCTGTGGCGGCGTCTTTCGGTCTCCTCTCCCTCGTCACAGAGGGCCGTGGTGCCTGCAAGCGACGGAAAAGACACATTAAGAACGCACGATTTGTAGTTTATTTGTCCTTGTAGTTCCCCAGAGGGACACGCACCCCTTCATCAAGTTGTGAAAAAAATGCCTAACTGTCTTTCCCAACTCATGTGGACAAGCATCGTTGAATACCTGCTTCACTTGGAATGCTACAAGGGATCCCTAAGTGTCCAAAGACAGCAAAGCAGAAGGACAACAAGGGTTTTATAGTCATTTGTGTAGGAACAGATCATTTGATGAAGGTTCCAAGTTGTCAGATGCTAATAATCTCCCAGAAAAATCTATAGAGTTATCTGGCCTCTCGATTGACACAGATAATGAAATCCCACACTGTACATTGATTTGTGTTTTGTGCATTCACACATTATATTAATGGACAATGTTTAACATTCTGTTATAAAAAAAAAACAATGACACATTCGTAAGGTTGTCCAACCTGATAAGAAGAAGTGAGAATTGCTAATTGAAAAACACGTTGCTGTGACTCATGTGTTTTTATTGCAGTAAATCACAGCCCGTTTATTTCCCAAAAATGTGAAACACATGCTGGTAATTATTTGTTGTTGCTGCATTACCGATCAAGAGGTGTTCCTTTTTTGCAAGAGAAAATATTCCACACAATTCCTTACAACACCTCACACATTGAACCGTTTCTATCCATCTCTTGGCGCTGTTTGAAAAAAAGATCTTAAAGATTTGACGCTTTAGAGTCCCTGCTCATCTGTTCAGGCTTTGCCCCATTAGGAAACAGACAGCAATACCAGATGGAAAGATTTGGGAAAATCAATGGCACATTATTGTTACATAGACTTAGGCTTCCATTCGACAAATTCAATGAAATTTTAAAAAAAATTTCAATGGGACAATTATTTACTTTTGTAATGAAATATAATTATTTTTATGCTACATAATTCAATTTAGTTGATATCTTATCTTAAAGAGCATGTCATTGTGCGGGATTGACACAAATGTGTGTGTGCGTTTCTAGTAGTCAATACACTCCGGTCATCACTGTGTGTCAGCAGCACCTGAACGAACGGGTCCCAGTGAGCTCAGGCTAAACGCAGACTGGGATGTCGGGTGTATTTAAAGTCCACCAGTATACGCTCAACCGATCCTGGTTCAAACACATTGTGTATCAATGAAATGTTTGTTACGGGTCATTCACTACAGGCAAAAATATAGTTTTTCCTGTTGCGGTGTATTTTGAGATTTTTGAGATTTCTATCAAGTCGTTCAGTCCTGTGGTAAGAGAACATCCGAAATGTATTTAAGTTTACTTTTCTACTTTGAAATACACCAAAAGTAAGCCTTAGATAATAACTCATTGCATATTTAAACATAATCACTCAGAAAACCTGAAATACAAATAAGACTCTTAATATATGTAACCAACTAGGGAAGTTTAAGGTGATATCTATTACTAATTCATTTTTACTCTATTCATCTAAAGTTTAAAACGATTTGTAGAAAACTTTATGTAGATATTTTCAAAAGTTTTCTCTTCAATACTTATGTTCTTAAAAAATCTCTTTATTAAATGTTCTGATTTCTGGTCTGCAAAATTATGAAGTTTGGCCTACATTTAATAATACAATGACTTATTTGCATATTCACGTACTATTTCAGCAATATAGCAAATATAGCAAAAATTCAGCCTTCATGTATTTTTTAACTGTCTTACTCCGCTCACCTCTTAATACATTTCTGGCATTCCAATTGTATTTTATCTGATATCATCATTTTTGTTATTTTGACTGGGTTGGTTTGAGTTGACAAAACAAGAGTGTTACCACAGATTCGGTTGAATCCACTCGAAAGTCAAATTCGTCAAAAGGTAAATAATCCGAGCGGCTGGCTCGCCATGTGGGTGGTCCTAGGATCGCCATGGCGATCCTGCAAACACAGGAGCCAAAAACAGCGCTTTGTAACATTTACTTCCAAAAAAAACAAAGCAAAGATCAGCTTTGATTTAAAGCTCCGGGTATATTTCCAAATACAACAACTCGCTCAATCCACTCGTAATGTCAGAAGCAGAAAACAGATTTAGGGGGCCGTGGTTTTGCTACGGGGGGCAGGAGGGGCGGAGTGGGGTGGGGGGGGGGGGGGGCAAACAGACCCCGCTTCAGTCTTTGCCTCTGTGTGTGTGTGTGTGACCTCCGGGGCCGCAGAGGTCAGCAGTTCGCATGTACTAATTGTATTATGATCCAGACATGGAGCACTTGCCCCTCGCAGGATGAGGCTGACAAAGGTTAAGTCAGCAGGCTCCATCAAAGCACATCTCCGAGTGGCGGACCCCCCCCCACCCCCCACCCCCCCTCCCCCCCAAGGCTGTGGGAGGGCCCCTGGAGAGGAGGGCCTCTTCCACACCATTTCAACGCCACAAACGACAATGATTATAATAAATAATAAACCACCGACAAAACATGTGCTTAAGTACAGTGGTGATGATTCATATTAATTTCTGGTTTTAAGGCCCTTTTGCTTTTGAGAGTTTGGCCTTAAATTATGAACAAGAATGACAATTTTATAAATAAATCAAATCAAATTACATTCAATTTAATTTCCACACCAATTCACGAGCGTCCAGTTAAACCCAGGTATGAGCTATTTTCTCAAAGCGATTTTTCACAGTTATAAGAGGTGGAGGCCAAACTCAGTTCAAAATACTCTCACTTTGTAAATGAACCCGTTTCTGAGAGTTCAAAGGTTAATCTAAATACAAATGTTAGTGCTCAGCTGTTAAGGGTTGATTAAGAGGTTCAAAGAGATTTTTTTCTCTTCAAGATAGATGTAAAAACAACGTAGGGTAAAACTTTGTTTATTTGAATATTAAAAAATATTTGAAATGATGTTAGAAGTCTGATGTATTTATATTTGAATGCTTTTCTGATTTATTTTATCTATACAGAAATATGTGAATTAAGAATTAACAGTAAAAGACATGTAAATACAATATTAGGATTGTAAACGATAAGTAATTCAATCAAAGCTAAGTTTTCTTCCCATTAAAATATAAAAGTTTTAAAAGTTATCAGGAAGGCCTGAGCCATGATAATGTGCAAAAAGAATAATCCTTTACATATAAATATTGGCCCGGTGGGTTTATTAACTGTTTTGGTGGATTTACCATTAGTTCTCGACAGGCCCTGTTTCTATTCACCCGAAAACAATTTAAAGAAATTAAATATATAGTAAAGCGATCAGATACTGTCAACATCTATAGACAATATATATGGATCAGAACAAATTGAAATATGCACAATGGCATTGTCTTTTGGTAAATTAAACACCTCAATACTTTTAAAATACTAATAGGGTAGGATTTGGCAGACTTCAAAACCGAAAAGTTAAACATGTAAAAAATAATAGGCGTCAATTACAGAACCGGAATAAGTTAATTGGCGTATTACTTATTTATATTAAATACTTACAAAATACGTAATACTGTTTCAGATATGTTTAGATCCATCCCCTGCGTAATTTACCCCCCAAAAACACTGCGCATCAGCTGTTGTGAAGTCCGGCTTGTGAGCAGCAGCTGCGTAAAACAGTAAAAGTGCTTTAATTTCAAGCCTACCGCTCGCGACGAGGAGTCCGCTGCACGTCGCCTCTTCCTCTGACCGGAGGGGCTGCGGCTTGGCTTGCTTGCGACGGGACATGTTGCTTTCTCTCCCCCTCTCTCTCCCTCTCTCTTTCTCTTTCTCTCTCTGTGCGACTCGCCGCGCGCTGTCCGCCAGCTCATCTACGAGCGGCGGCGGCCGGAGCCGTTCGGACGGAGCGGGGCCGCGGGAGGAGGCGCACGGCGGCGGCGGCGGCGGCTGCTGCTGCTGCTGCTGCTGTCGATGCCCGTGCGCAGATTGCGCATGTCAGTGTGCTAGTGATGGAGGAAGGATAACGCTTTTACGACTGTCGCTGATGCCCTTCGAACGGGAGGGGGGGGGGGGGGGTGGTGTTGTTGGCCTCGTTCCAGCCAACTCACGCTAGATATGGAAATGAGGGATGGGGTTTGACAATAATTAGTCCACTTCCTGTCCGGTAAGCGACTGCTTTTTTGGACGCACAACTCTCCGAGCCGTCCAGCAAGAACTTACTGTGGGCGGCTCGTGCGTCTCGGGTTTGACTTCGCTGCCATGGTCCGTTAGGGCTTTACGGAGGTTTCCTCTGTGCGCTCTTGGATGGGTTTGTGCCCAAAGAGGCACCCCGGTTTGAGCTGACTTCTCAGGCTGTAGATGGATGTCCCGGTTCAAGCTGGCGCCTCACTCACTCACACACACACACACACACATATGACAGCAGAGAAACACACTAGCAGGATCCGCCTGCCATCCATCCACGGGAGGATAGTCGCTGCAACGAATCTCCAAAAGTTGCGTAAAATCCAATTCTTGCTTAAAAGACCGGATTGAGTGCGCGCGTAAAGTCAAAACGTTTGCGCGTGAGGGGAGTCCCGATGTGGTCGCAGAGAGGTCCGATCTGTAACCGGTGGCTGTCCGGAGTGAGACGCCCCCGGTTCACCCGAGGCACCGGCGCGCTCCTTGTTGCCTCCGCCTCCGGTCCATCATTAGATGTCCTTCAGCCGCCTGCGATAGGCTACTGCCAGGATACCACGGGAGGTGTTGGAGCCCTCACTTCATTTGTTACGACCTCCCACAAGTTTGGCGCCATAACGGACTGAAAAAAAGTGTCTCGAAGTTGGAGGAACTGCTTCCTTTGAGTGATGAGCAGGGATGCGAGGAGGGCAACCCGGGGCTCTTGTAATCTCACTGAGTGGAGATTTAATGGGACCTTCATTTTTGTAGTTTTTTTTTGTAGATCTTTCGGTCAAAACCCTAAATCCACAAGGAACAGTTTTCAGTTAAAACTGTCAATGATCACCGAACGACCACAGCGTGTTAAACCAAATCAGTTTTCTCTCTGTGTGATTGTTTGATCCCTTCTTTTTTCCAAAGAGTGCAGCGATTTCAAAAAAAGGACCAGCGAGGAACGGAGCGTACTTCACCACAACTCTAATCCTTTTCCATCAGGCATTGTCACAAAACTTGTAATTATGTGGTATTAAAAGATGCAGCTGGGGGAGGACAGAATCAGCTGTTGATAATTGCAAGTGCTACACAACAGCCTGGTATTGATCGGCGTGTCTCTTGTTCCCCTGCTATGGAGAGATAAGGAGGCCCCACTGCCCCTGCTGGAATATCATTTCTCCCGACCTATCAGGTTGCCACAGACTTATGATGAATAGCCAGAGTGGCCAAGAGAGGGCTTATCTGGAAACTCAACCCTCCCTCTTGATTCGATATTGATTCTCTGTAACCGGCGTCGTCACACAAAATCAAACCAGCAACTACTTGACAATGATCTCTTTCAGATTCTCACTTGGCCTCCGCCAACGCTGCAATGAGGAGGACCACTTGAATTGAATTATCTGCTACAACTGTATCAATTTGTGATGAGTGACAGTTTTCTCTCCGAACGGGTCGGGTCCACTTTGATGACATATTCAAGAATAAATGATAACTTTTCAGTGTTGGAGGAAAATGAATACATGAAGTTACACCAACCGACATAAAAAAAAATACGCAAAGGAGTTGTACTTAATACCAGAAATAACAAGCATTAAATGTTACCACCGTGAAGCTTTACGATGAAATAGTCCACCTCCATTTATGGGCCAGTAAACTGAGTTGTTGCCCTTGATTACAATATAAGCTGAGTCATATCCTGGATTTTTGAAATACCGTGTCATAAATCCTGCATGAGGTTTTTACAGGAAGTAATTTAATTTCGTTTTTTTGGTTTGGGAAATGACTAACCAGAAGCCTTCCAGTTATGAGTATATTTGAGTCACCAGACAAAGAGATTCAAGTCTGTTGTATTCAAGGGACTATATTTGTGGTCTTAAGCAATGTTTATTTCATCATATATATCTTTAAAAAATAAATAAACCAGTAATGAGTAAATGTCATGGGATGTGACATAATGAGGCTTTATTTAAGTGATCATTATCATGGCAAATTATTTTCACTCCTCATTTTCACTAAAGGCAAGCTTCTTTAATTCCACACATTCTCCCCAATTCCAGTGTTCCTTAAATGTAAGATGAACTGTGTTTCTAACTGGAATGAAATCCAAAGTGTGTTTCTGTTCCCGTGACAGCAGTAGTATATATAAGGTGGCAGATGGCGGACCTGTCAATCATCCTATCAATCATATTTTTGACATTTTGACACATTTTTATGATTTATGACCCTGATGATTTATGACTCTGCGCGTGCGTGCGGGCGTATGTGTGTGTGTGTGTGTGTGTGTGTGTGTGGTTCAAGGAGACTGTCATTTCCAATGTCCAGAACTCCATGCCTAACGTAAACAATGAAAAAAGTGTACGCAGGTCTATAGCTGAATATAAAGTGGGGGGTGACTATGACACACCAATGCAGGCCTCATTCAGTCCGCGGTCTAAGAGCAGCCGCTCTTTAGACAGCACGCCCTTTAAGACATCAAAGACCAAAAAGGCTAAATCTCATGGCCTTATGGGCGATTCCTGGTTAAACTTTTAAGATTGCATTATTCTTGTCGTTGTTTTTTTTTTTCATAATGATTGCATGTTATTTTTTTGTCAACTTTGAATATACTTATTGTCTGTTATTTTTTATGTCACCTATGAATATAACCGATGCCTGTTTTATGTCACTTTTGAATGTACTGAATTATTATTTGTGTTGTGCCAAGCGTGGAAAAAATGAATAAAATGATTGCTACTGATTCGAAAAATGTCTTCTCTTTTCTTTTATTTTCAATCGTTGTTACAGGATATATTAGATCGCACATTGTACACATGAAAAAGTATCCCCGCAGCACACAGAGGGGTGTATCTTGTTAACAAATCGACAGACCATGGCATCATTATTAACTAAATTGTCACCGTACAAACTCATCACACGTGGATAAGACAAACCTTTTTGTATATAACACAGAAAAAAGACGCAGTGCTGTCCACAGGTTGTAGCCAGATTATTCTGTACCTGTTTTCTAGAATAAGACACTTTGTTACAGTTAAAATTGAGAAAGTTAACTATTTCATGAGGGAATGCTTCATAATTTGGAGGGTTTCCAAAACTATCCAAGAAAAAGCCATGCTTGTGTTTTGTGATATAAATAGCCAGCCAGTGCTCTCCGGGTTTATCAGAGGGGTGCGTGTTTACAATCGTCATAGCCGGATACTTGCGCAACGCCCTCTTAGGTTTGATATCTCGATGACAGAGTCAAAAACAGAATAACAAATGAGGTTTATCGTCCGGGGCAGAGCTGTTCTGAAACGGACCTCCAGTCGAACATTTCCCGTCATTAGTGACACGTTCCCCGAGTGCCCGTCGTCGGGTTCCAGATTAAAACAGAACAGGGAGTATCCTTGGCCAAAGTCATTCCGTGTTACCGCCAACGATCTATCTTTTAAATGCCTACCGGTTGTTTGAATCATGTGGTAATATTCTCTTACGTACTGCCCTCGTTGAAAGAGGGGTTGGAATGGTCGGGACGGGTACGCGTTGCCGTCAGCATAGACGCACAAAAACTCAGGGTCATAGTGTTGGAAATTAAACGGATTCAGTCTATAAGCACCGGTGTATGCTTCGTTGTCTACGAATCCCAAAACAATAAATTTAGGGATCTGACCCATGTAAAGATTCTCCTGGTTGCAGACTCGGGTCCCGGCCGGGATGGAGAAGGTTTTCAGGGTTACTCTGTCAATGGCATATTTGGCATTTGTCTGTTGTAGGGCTCTGCTGTGCGCCAGCCGGACTGTAGGGGCTACTGCAACTTTCTTCACAAAGACGCTAGCTGACACAATGTTAACCTTGTAATGTGCAGCCGTCGGTGTCATCTGTGAGAATTCATCTTTTGAGCGTGTAAACTTGAGAGAAATATTAACACCGTTAAGCATTAGCTTCTCTTGAAAAAACAAATCGCCGTGGATAGGACAAATTAATTCCACTATTCGGCTTTCCCCGGTGTAGCCTCCTCGTGACGTTAATCCCTCGTTGTCTCCTTTTATAGACGTCTCGTCCATGTGTCCAGCGGTGTCTTTACTAAACAGAGCGGTACTGAACTGAGTATCCAGGGTGTCTTTTCCATGGTTAATCAGACATTCGATTATGCCCCGGTACGGGTATGTGTTTGAAGATTGAGAGATCAGTCTATCCCCCAGCATTATGTCGACCTGTGAGAACAGGGTGCATCCTGGGTAATTTATGAAGCCTACGTCCGCATCAGCCGCTAGATTGGTGCCGTCGGCGTTAGTTATCTTTACGCGCATAAACAAAAATGTATCGTTCAAATCATAGTAATCTTCTCCGCTGGCCGAGATATGAAACTCCAGAGGCCCGGTGGTTGTAATCGCAGATACGGGGGGGATTTCGATAAATGCATATCTCTCGATGGACGTTTGGGTGAATGGAACGGTAAAGAGGTCCAATTCCGACTTTACACATTCGGCCGATTGATTGTGAATGAGAGCCATGGCTTATCCTAAAATATGTCTTTTGTCAGAATCCTAGAGCGTTTTAGTTGGGAACCTCCTCGATCTGTGCATTCAACTTATCCGGCCAGCCTAGCCATTTTAACAGCGCCTCTTTTCTGCCCCTGGAGATTTTTCTGTCCAGGATTTTTTCTATTTTAAAGACTTTGTTTTTACCTATTATCACTTTTTGCAACTCCCTCTCGTAAAATGCTCCTTTCACCGCTTCGCCCGCACAGTCTGTAAGTTTGTAAACTGGCGGATCTCTGGCTATACACTTTGCTATTATAAAATGCTCATCTGTGAAGGTTTGTTTATACCCCTTCCTAAACACCCCTCGGAGTTTTGATATTCTCACGGTGTCCCCCTTGTGAAATTTAAAGCTCACAGTCTTTGGGGGCACGCCGTCAGAAAAATGAAATCATCATGTCGTCTGCTAAACCGGTCTGCGGTAAGATGGTATATTTTCGGTCCTGATGCACTATACCACTGAACAGCGTAAAGCGAGTCCAGGAAACCTACTTGCTCAAGGTCTGTACAAACAACTGTCCGAAACTGTTGCCAGTCTTGCACGGACATGTGACCGCCATGGACAACATTGGCAGCTTTTTCATCCACCGGGTTGATGTGTGATGCCAGAGTCACTTTTCCATCATAGTATTCAACTATATACACATACCCGTTAACTCCCTCATACTGTAACTCTACCGATGGGTCTTTCTCTGCAGTAAAGCTTGTAGCAGGCCTTCTCATACGGCGGGGGTAATCAACATCTGAATGGTCGGCGTTGTCTGTAGACATACCTATAATGCAGCCTGTAGGAGCGTGATCCATTTTGCAAAGCGAGCAGCAACAAAAAACAGCTTCAGAATCAGGAGCAGTGGTCCCAGCGATGATTGAGGGCAGAGTGAAGTATTTTAGAGGTAATTCTGTGGACCTATATACACACCCCTCGATGACGTATTTTCCGGTCTGGGGACCCCCCTGTGAACCATCTTCTGCCAAAAACAATTTATCACCATTAACATCGTTAACAGTCTCCTTGAACCACACACACACACACACACACACATACGCCCGCACGCGCAGAGTCATAAATCATCAGGGTCATAAATCATAAAAATGTGTCAAAATGTCAAAAATATGATTGATAGGATGATTGACAGGTCCGCCATCTTTGCCACCTTATATATACTACTGACAGCCCTCTAGACATGAATATCTGAAAAAACACTCAAAACCTTACAGAGATGTATCAGGCCGCTTATTTCAACTCACTGGGCTGCTGTAACAAGAATAAAGTACACATCACATTTATAAACAGGTTAAAACGCGGGGGTTTAACAAAGTGGCCGTCATTTGAGGAAAAAGAGTCAAAACACCGTTTTAAAAGTTTTAAAAGTCAGTGTACAGACGTTGTCCTGAGGTTAAACATGTAGTTACTTTAAACCACAAGATTGCTACCAGGAACAAATTATTTGCATTCCTCAGAGTCAGAAATATCTCCTGCGGCCGGTTTAGTCGATATGAAGATTACAGTAAATGTCTGCTAACGGCAGCTGGATGCAGGAGCGTCCTGTGAGGAACGTGAGATCTGCTGCATGAGTCCGGAGCACAAGGCCTCATTTGGAGATCGGAGATCACCTAATGGCCGCCGCCAACTCATGGTGTGCAGCCAAAGGTGGTTCAGACGCCAAGAACCATAATCATCAAAAACAACGTGTGAAATTGAATTGAATTGACAGGAAAGGCGTAGAAAATGATGCATTAGACATCTAGGATATTTTACAGAATCTTGCATTGGCCCGGGACAGAATACGTCACATCATCAGCCAGTGTTGTTTCCAAATTAAACTTGCATCTGTTGACAGGACAAGAGACTGTATTCAATTGTCAAGAAAATATAGTGCTTTACACATTTGAAAAGAACAACCCTCTTTAAATGTATTTCTTTTGAACCTTGAGCCAACAAAGTACCTTTAAGAATGGATAAATGTGCAGCAGCTTGCTAGCGGTGTGCTCTTTTCGTGACATAATGAATGGGTGGGGGGGGGAGGGGGGGGTACGTGGCCCATCAACCTGCCAGCTATTTCTTTTTTTTTTAATGTAACCACAGTCACTCCCTATACTTTACAGTACCATAAAAACACATTGGCTATATGAAGTCGTTCCACTGCATTGTATTTCTGTGGTGGCAGCCCTTTATGAAATAAATACCTCAAACCCCCTCCCAGTCGCCAGTAAATAATGTGACATGTTCAAAGTACGTTCAATTTCTGCCATTACTGACCCAGAAACGTGTTTCATGGATACAGCTGCACAAAGGCACAATGCTGTGGGGGCAAAGTAGTAATAAAAGTAGTAATAATACATAACAATGTAACTGAAAAAAATACCAAATCCTCTAATTAAGAGTATCCAAGAGTAAAAAGCGCAGCCTCACTTTGAAACAGGCCCTCTGCCTCACTTTGATTCACGATGAAATGAAAGCAGGTGAATCATGAGGATTGTTTTGTGTTTAGGGGGGGCTTCAGGCTGGCAGTCTGTCTGGCTCACACCACCGCTGTGCAACATACCAGATCTGAAAGAATTACACTCACTCAGCCTCTGTCTCCTTATGTAATCACACAAAAGGGTTTTTTTTTCTCCAAAATGATCATAAATCACAGACCGGATCAATATGCCGGGCACAGGCTGCACCGGCCCGATAACACAATCAATACAGGGTATTTGGATTTTAATTAATACATGACCGGGGCCTCGGCCCCTGAAACAGTGAAATACGACCTCAACCCCTTTTGAAGTACGTCCTGCAGAGCATCACATGCGAACGCCCGACGCCTGCTCCGGCTCGTCACATGTCGGCGTGAGATCTGGTACGCGAGGCGGCGAGGGACCGAAGAGGCCACGGTGGCGGCTGAGTCTCGGGAAAACAACAAGCAGCTGCTGCGCCTCATTCGACCTCCAGTGCTCCGGCGCGGATTGTGGCCGCGTGGACGACCGGAGGAAGAGGTCGCTGCGGCGGTCCGGGGGCTGCGGAGCTGGGGGGCGGCGGGTCGGAGGCTGCAGTGAGGCCCCGCTGGAGTCTGCGTGCAGGTCGGAGGAATCCGAATTAAAGTGAGAAGACAGTGGTGTTGAATTTTGACAACCATCTTCCAATCAGCCGGAGATGTTTTCAGTCAAAGTAATGAGGAGGGGGGAAAGTCAGAGGACCTTTTCTAAAGGTGAAGTCACACCAGGGCGGCTGGTGCATTCTTTATTTTGGTCGGGCCGCTCAATCAGTTTCAGTAAACATCACAGAATGATTCAATGCAAAAAATAAGGGTATCAAACACGCATTATTACTTTGCAGTTAAATATTTTTATATAACATTTATTAGACCATGTATATGTATACATTGAGATGCACCTATGGACCCAGTTTGTTGGGGAAACACCTGATTAGTGTTTTGAGGAAAAACCACCTCACAACTTTACACAATTAATTATTTTGGATAAAATGTGATCATCCACGTCCTGGTTGTGTGTCCTGTGTGCGTCGCAGCTGGGTTGCGACGTTAGCACGTTAGCACGTAGCTAACTAGCTAGCCAAACATCCCAGGTGTAGAAGTGACTACAGAAGCGGCGTATGTGCGGCTTCCCTTTGTCTGATTGTGAGGTCACGCTGATCTGGGTCCAGCTGTTTTAGCTCTTCTCTCGTAGCGGGTTGGGGTCGGGTCTTCTTGGAAGGACACGGCCGGTGGTCGCTCTTGTTCTGTTTTTTAAACGGCGCGTCGGAGACTCGCCCTGACGAGAGCGCAGAGTAGGGCGGCGAAGGTCAAGCCCAAATCTCAAGGAATTTAAGGACGCTAAAACTATAATGTCACTCATTAACTTTGGCAGTGATTGGCTCACTGCGTCTTAGACCCGCCTCTTTGGGACACGGCCCGAGCCCAGCTGAGACATGCGGACGTGCTGGAAAAGCATATATTTTGCTCAGATATCTTAAATTAGAGATATTACCGGGTATATAATCCACTTTTCAAAAACATCAATTGACTATTTGTAAAATGTATTTTTAATATAATGAGCAACAAAAAATGATTTTTTTTTCTTTTCTTTTTTTTCGTCGCTCATGGTCGGGCCACGCCCCGTTGCCTTTTATGGACACACCGTCTCACCATAAGCAAAGTCTTGTGGAATCATCCACTGGGGACAATGAATGTCCGCCTCACTTTTCTTTGGCAATCCTTTCAACAGCGGTTGAGATATTTGCAACAGAGCCACAGAGCCACTCTGCTAAACCCGCCTAAGAAAATTGAAGGGACGGATCGCCGCGGCCCGTCCTCACGTCCCCCCCCCCAGACCGGCCAGCCATTCAACGGCAACATGGGAGCTCAGACGGGCTCCCTCCCAATATCCAAAACCTTCACTCAGCAGTTATTGCAGCTGAATGGCGAGCAGTTCCTTCATCCCAAAACACAAAGCCAACGGGGGAATAGACCAAAAAGAAATCAAAAGTGAACAAAGAGGGATTGAACAGAGAGCTGAGAGTGATGGACACACCGAGACAGGCCTGCTAGGTTATGTAGACCGAGGGGCCGAGTGGCCGGGAAATTTCTCATCGCTTTAATTCACTGCACCCAACTCGGCTCGGCTCTCCCCCCCTTTTCCGCTTTTATCTAACACTGTTTCTGTATTGATTTTTTTTCCGTCTTTATCTTCAAGGCTGGATAAGAGGACAGAGAACCACGGCAGTGAGAGTGAATGGAGAACTTTCGACCGAGATTGCTGCTATTCTCCCGACTTATTGCCTCCTGTCCTTCATGGCTTCACGTGACGTCCCGGGTGTCGGCGTCACCCTCGGCCTCGTGAACGAGGAAGCCGATGATGCCGGCGGGCTGTGATCAAAAACATGGGGGGAATTGGCTCACGTGAAAAGAAATGGAGGAAAATTCAACTTCTTTCTAAAAGTGCGGGACAATATTGTGGCGGGATATTTTGCAGAAGCAAGAAAAAGGGGGAACATTTAACTTTCTGTTTGCTTTTTGAGAAAATGAGTTGTGAAGGTGTTGAGGTGACGTCTCCAGCAAGATCAGCATGAAACAACCAGGGCTGCTGTTTCTCTTACACGTAAAAGCTCCATGGTATTGTGCTCGGGGCGTTGTTGCTGTGCAAGCTTACACGGCAACAACCCTGACGGAAAGAAGAAGAAAAAGCTGTACATGTTGGGGGGGGTAATTGCATGCCAATTACAACGATGGCTGCAATAAAAAAAGTGGTTAATTACAACCTTTGAGCGATAAAAACATCTGAGGCTTGCAGAGCAAAAAAAACGACACGAAATGCAGTCTTTACATTAAAAATACAACATGGCCTGATTAGTGGAAGCATCTTAGCTGAAAGAGATACGTTTCGAATGAAGAGGGACTTTTCAAGCAGTAGATTTCTTAAAATAAAGAGGAGAACGCCTTGAAGCAGCTTTCTCATCCGACGTTTCCAGATGAGAGTGAAAGGTCTCAGTAACAAAGCAGTCGAGCCACAGGTCGCTATTTGTTTTAACTGAAGCATTAACAGGAACAGCATCACATGTCATTTAGCAGGCGATTTGATCCAAACGCGACTTTCAATAAGTGGATTTCAACCAGAAGGATTCAAACCAGAAGAACAAGAAAGTGCCATTGCGATAGAAAGCTTTTCCTTACATAACTATCTTTTTACCTTATGTCTTAAACGCCGGAGAGAAGACTGTTCATCGTAGAGAGAGGGATGTCTCGCAGTTCCGTTTTTACTTTGTTGGGATCATGCCGAGAACAACAACAGTCAAAGCGGTCGTCTGTCGACGCGATATTGGTCTTAAACAATTGTAACACCCAGACTTCTTTTGTGAAGAAGGTGAATGACGAGGTGGTCTTTGCTTGTGTCTGTGAGAATCTCCGGATCCTTGTGAAATGTGAAGTTTAGAGCTCTTAAACACATAAAGGGGTCATCTCCCGCCCAGTAAAACAGCAAAGTCTCTGCCACTGTCTACACACACAATGAAAAGGAGGCCAGCCAGAAGAAGAGGGGGGAAAAAAACAGAAATTAAAAGGACCCAGGCTGATTTTTATGTGAATGTTGACTAAGAATGGTCTCCATCTGTGTAAACCCACTCAAACAGTGACTTCCTGTGAGTAACCGTCTGGAGCCTGGAGCAAATCACTGATATTTATCATGCAGGATGGCACACATTCCCAGGGTTACAGTTTGACTGCTGCTGGTTGCTCATTCGGACACAGGCCCACCACGAGAGGCTACCTCTTAAATGGTGGTTTTGCCGCTGACCCGGAAGGTTCCAGGAATGGTTGCAGGTAGGATCGTTTTCTCTTTTACACATGCACGTGGGCTCTTGTGACACGTAGAAGCGGGTCGTTTGATCAGCATCGTTTCAGCATCTGCTTGTACTCATCGACTCACAACCACAACACAGCGTTTTCTGGGCCAAAGTTGAAATTAATAACAATAAATTAAACAGCGAGATTAGATTTTTTTGGATGTGAATAACGTGCATTATTTATTAATAGAGCCATGGTTAGACTTTGTTCTCAGCAGAAGGAAAGATGGGGTATCCATGGCGATGCACATTTTTACAGACATCCATCATAGCAGATGTTGCAGATGTCTCCTTGTAAATAAATCTCTTGGCATCAAAGGCATCAAAGACAGTAAACTTGTTACTTGTTGGCATTCGGTTGTTTTTTCCACTCTAAGTTAATGCAACCATTGGTTTTTGGGAGCGGGCATGCATGGGTGCGCAGCGCTGGAGCTGCGTGTTACGGGTAACTGCCACGTCACGCTCCGTAAGGCTCCCGCGGTTTATTTGATTAACCTCTAGTGACAGGTCAGGTTTTGAGAATATGATTTTTCAGGCCGGAAGTTCACGGGTCGTTTCTGACCTGCTGCTGAAGGATGATCAATAAGCCAGACGGGCCCGCCACCATCTGTCGACGGGCTCCTGTTTGTATTATTGTCTGGTCCCGCGGGCGCAGTATCCCCGTGCTGACGTCGGGCCCTTTGACACGTTTTGACGGGGCCCCGCGTTTACAGAGAAATGAGGGAAGGAGAGAGAGAACCGTGGCCTGAATTAAACCTGGGGATTGTTTCTGTTTCTACCTGACTCACTCTCTTGTTGTCCTGCAGCCAAGGACGCACAAAACGGCCCAATGTGCGTCAAACGAGGGAGCGGGGGGGGGGCGCAGGAGGATGGGGAGTGGAGAGAGAGAGAGAGAGAGAGAGAGATGGAGGGAGGAACAAATGTCGTGAGTCCAATCTACCTCACAGCAGTTGTGATAGACGGACCCTGACTCTCACATCCGGCCCCCCGAACGCTCACTTGCTTCAAACAACAACAACAACCACCACCACCACCACCCGCCACCCGCTCGGCGAGGCCGTAAACAAATGCAAACTCGCATTTCCTGTTGTCTAGACACAGCCGGGGCAGCGCTGCAGCCGGGCTCAGTCACTGTCACGGGTAGCTGAGGACGCTTTTGTGGGTGTAAAACCGCAAAGAGGATAAGGATTTAGTCAAGTTGCGGAAATCACGCTGCAAATCTGGAATGTCTTATTTTTAATTTAGAAGGTAGATTTAAAAGCTTTAATTATATGGAGTGGCATTATAAGACGGATATTGCTATTCTCACAAAAATTTGAATGTAAACTAAAATTATGAAAATGTTTGAATAGATCCAAACACCATTAAAGAGAGACAGAATAAGCTATAAGGTGCAAAGCCAGTGCACCTTGACTCTAAAGGATCCCTTCACACACTCACACAGACGTTACACCACACTTAAAATGTCAACTTTTTTTTTCTTTCAATACCCAGTCGGTGGACACGCCGTGCCTTTCAAAGGGCCACTCGTGCCATTTGCACACCCCCCCCCCCCCCCCCCCCTCCCTGCAGCAGGGACGTTTGTCTCTGTTCAGGGACCAAAATCAAAGAGGCGTTGGGAGAGATGATCATTGATTTAATCACATCATCACTTCAGGGCCAAAGGAGCTAATCCATAACCGGCCCAGCAGATCCACGCCGACGCCTAGCGATCACAGCTAAATGGGGATCAGGAGGAGGCGGCGCGCGGGATATGAGCCTCTATCCCGCCCAGATGTGTTATGAAGTGTCTCGGCATCGACCCGGGATAACAACTGCGTGTCCATCGACCACGCGAGACATAACTGCATCGACTGGAGAATTAGAGGGATAATTGTTGCTCTGTCATCTCACTCTAACATGACCTTCCTCCTCTATCTAGTGTGTGCGTGTGCGTGCTCTCCGTACAAAGACCGGCATTAGAAAGAGTCACATGATGTCAGATAGCCCCTCACTTGTAACTTAAAACCGAAATTATTTAAGACAAATTCGACAATTAGTTCAGTGAACAGTGACGCTCTTAAAAACGACGCTCCCGTGCAACGAAGGTGTAAAGAGATTAACGTCTCCAGGAGAAAGCTGCAGCTGCTAAAAGTAGTAGTTCTAAAGCAGTTAACTCCAGTTACCTGGTGAGTTTCCTCTCACACACTGTTGAGAGTTCATTACTTGGGAATGTAAAATTGGAGGAGACAAGAGTTGAATTGAAAATGATGTTTTTTTGGTTGTTTTCGCGTACTACAGGGGTGGACGAAGTACTTGGATTGTGGTATGTGTATCTGCCGAGGCGGAGCTACACTTAAGTACTTCATACACAGTTGGGTGCTTATATTAGTCCATTGTTTACCTGTCAGTCAGGCTGCTTCAAAAGGCCACGGGGTCGACGCTGATGGGGTCCCGATTTGATTCTGAGAGGGATGCATTTGTGTGTAAGAGTCACAAAGCAAACAGGTTGGAGATTTAAGATGGTTTCTTTGCTTAATAATAAAGGAATTCATCATTTAAGACATCAGACAAATGTGTATGAAGGGCAAACATTGTGCACACAGGCGTCCTCCAACATAAGCAGGTAGAATTCAGCAGCCGGTGGATCAATTGAGCTCAGGGTCTCGTTAGTTTCACGCATTCATGAAGAAATAAGAAAAAAATCAAACGAAAAATGTGGGCTACTTCCTTTATTTCTGATATCTGGATTGAAAAAAACGTCTTGCAATGCCTCCTGGGTGAAGAATCCAGCCCTGGCAAAGCTTGTGGTTATTATTGGATGTCCACTCTTAAAAAAAAGAAGTATTTCCAAACAATCCAATGTTGTCCTCTTGCAGAAAGCTCCGGCGGGGGGCCGTACATCTGTGAGTTCAGAAACAACGCTTTGTTTGTCCGCCTCGATCACTTGTGCTCATGAAAGCAGACACTTACTTGAAAAACTTTCTTTTTCTTTCAGGGGAGCGGAGCAGGGGGGGGGGGGGGAGGGAGAGGGGGGGGTGTGGACACACACACACACACACACACACACACTCTAAACCTACATCCTGGTATAAATTTGCAAAAACGCAATACAGGCCTGATTGTGTGTGGGGGGGGGCGGACGCAGGGTGCATACAAATGGAATCCCCTCTGAAACGTCCCCCGGCCTGCATGCGGCTCAGTGGCTAATGTACAATAAATCAACAAAAGGGGGCTTTAATAGCACCACCGAGCAGCTTTCGGGATACTCTTATTTTATCCTTTTTTTTTTACTTTTTTTTTACAGTATTTAATTGGAAGTTTTCCCTGAAACGTTACACCGCGCTTTCAACCGACTCTGCCCCAAATCTAAGAGGAGATTGATAAGAATTTGTCCCCCCCCCCCCCCCCGCCCTCTCTTAAAGTTTTTTTTTCCCTTCTTCTTCTTTTTCTCTTCCTCTCCGAGCCCTTCGCCCCCTTTCAGGAAAGGCAAAGTTTTTTCTTTTTTTTTTTTCTTTTTTGCCGAAGGGAGAATAAAGTTACAAGTGTGTGGCATTTAGTGCGAGGGAGAATGAAATCGGAGGCTCGGAGGAACGGATAAGGACAGGCTGGGAAAAAGGGAAGTTGGCAGTGGTGGCGGGTCAACAGCGCGCCTCAGAGCCTTACCCACTGCACCAGGTGTCCACTTAATTCAAATGATACTATTATTCATAGACAGAGGAAGAGTATTGAAACGGGCCCCCCCCCCCCCCCAACCCCCTGTGCCCACCCCCACCTCCTCCAAATCATTTGCAACTGAATACAGATATAATCCTGGAAATATAAGTCTCCATTAAGGCTATCCCATTTAGCAAACAAGGCTCCCATTGTGCAACATGTTGTGTGTATAAATCAGCCTGAGAGAGAGAGAGAGAGAGAGAGAGAGAGGGAGGGAGAGAGAGGGAGGGAGAGAGAGGGAGAGAGAGGGAGAGAGAGAGAGGGACGAAAAAGTTAAACATTAAGTCTGAGACGAGACGTGAGAATGTCACTCAGTCACACATGACCATTAGGAGTGCATTTAACTTTGTGATTTTATGGTGTCTGGGTTTTATTCATTCCTTATTTCAGAACAAGTGGGGAGCAGTAAATAAAGAGAAAGGAAAGAAATAGGACGGAACAATGTTGACATGAGTCACATCTTTTGAAGAAAGAAAATGAATACACACATCTACACACATGTGTGTTAAAACAAAATACCAAAATCAGTTCACATGGACATTGACAGCAAAGACAAATGCATTTAACTTTAAACACGCCAACAGCATAAAAGTTACTCAAACTATTGAATAAATAAGGTATCAAATGGAAAGACATTTTACTGATTGAAAATAAAATGAGAAACGTTGTTTATTAAAATGTATTTAATTAATTACTTTTAATAAAACACCTTAATATTCAAATAATTATGAAAAGTACAATATAGTGCAAGTAGTTTTGAGCACAGGTGCAAATGTATCAAAAGTTGCAGAAAGATATGTGTGATAAAAATTGAACTAACGCTGTATTATAAGGATTCTGAAGTGTAAAGGGGAAGCAAACCAACTCTAAATCCCATTTTTTAAATGCTGCATGTGTGAGTCTAATTTCCACTGAAAAAATAAAATTAAGTAGTAACAAAACACACAAAACACCTCCCTATCGTCTAAATCTAAATGAAATGATATTTCATGTAAACCGTGTAAGAAAGTTGGTCACTTTTATAATTGTATTTTCTTCATAGACAATGTAAGCATTTGTTCAGTATTTTACTTTAAATGTCCTTAACTTCACTTTGTTCACCGTTGCACCTTCACATTTTAAAGCATTCAGCCTACAACTGCAGAGACCCACACACACACACACACACACACACACACACACACACACACACACACACACACAATGGTTCCCTGTTGCCTAAGACGGGTAATTAATGGCAGCTCCGAGTAAAAAAAAAAAAAAAAGAGGACAAAAACAGCTTCAGGACCAGGAACTCTGTCCTGCTTCTCGTGTTGCCGGGTGCATCACAGCCACCACCAGGACTTCACCTCCAGTCGGAGGGTCCATCTAAATCCTCCATCCAATCACGCCAAACAATGGCCACGCAGAGGTCGGACTGCCAGGTTAAAGCAGCTCTGTGGAAGCGCAACAACAACCGAGCTGCTGATGACTCTCCCTCTCTTCCCGTTTCTACGGGCGCCGAAGACGAGTTCTGCAGAGGCACAATTACAGATATTTTGACAGACAGCTCAAATGAAGACGCACGCCGAAAGCTGAGGCGAGTCCTCCTCATAGAACTTCACTCCGAGTGTCACCTTCTTTAATACTGGATAAATTGAAGCTATTTTGGCTGTTAATCAATTATTAGAATCATTTCACAATGAATGATCAATTGTGTTTCAATTGAAACTGCTGTAGTTTCAATTGCATGCAAGGATGCACATCAAAACAACAGCAAAAAAGCTGCTCAGGTTTAGTAAAGAAAAACGCTGCTTTGATTTAAAATGACAAAATGATAAAAAGCTTTCAACAGGTTGAAATAAAAAAGCTTCTTGTAAGGTGACAACACGCTATAGATGTGTCCCCCTAATCTGTGTTTGAGGGGACATTTGGCTTTTTTTCTCCCAGTTTATATCAATCAATCAATCAATCAATCATAGAGACCTTAAAGTTTCCAAAATTCCCACAGTTTAAATCATTTATCAAGGCATCATGCATGTACATCCATGGGTTTTTTAAACTATCCCAATGTTGTGGATAAATATGCAAAATCAACAATCGCTTCCTTAATAATTAATTTATTGTGTTTCAGTCTTAAACGTGTTAATTGTTTCCTGGTTTCAGCAGTTGAAGTTTGAGGATTTGCTGCTTACTACCCTGGAAACCTTTGGACAGTAAAAGCCATCAGAAGAAGCCTTTGTCAAAGTTTGTCTTGTCTAAATGATTTTGAATATTTCCATCCATCGACCACTTTTTGTGCCCATTTTTCATTCAGATCACGTCGGATAAAAGTCTCGTGGTACGTCTAAAACGTCTCTGCAGCTCATTCTCTTCGTCATCAGCGTTGCGGGGACCCGTCTAGCGTCTCCGTCCCTCCGTCCCTCCGAGCCGAAGTTCCCATGACCCGTCACAATACAGTGATGATGTATTCAAGCAGTGATGTATGAAATTCGGGCAAATAAAAACCTTTGTCCTCCCACACTGGCTAATTATTTGACAGATTGGAGCCCTGTTGTGTGTGGATACTGTGAAGGAGCCCTCCGCCGCCCACCCCCCCCCCCCCCCCCCCACCCAATAAAGAGGCCACTTGCAGAAGAAGAAGAAAAAAAATTCCTCTATAGCCACCCTTTTCTATTCTTTGTTAGAAGATTACATTTTTTCACCACATTTTGGAATGACAAAATGGGGGAGAACTGTGGGGTTTTTTTGGAAGGGGGACCCCGTGTGCTCAGCCAGTGACAGGGGGGGGGGGGCAGAGGGGGGACAGAGGGGGACAGAGGGGGCCAGGACAGCAGTCAGTGGCCATTCTAAAAGATTTTCTCAAGCAGAAATATTTAATCTTCTCAGGGAAAATAAAGCGGAGAAAAAACAAGAGGACAAAAAGAAGCTAATCATCCCAAGCCCCCCCCTCCCCCACCCCCCCACCCACCCTCTGTCTCCCTTACTCCCGCCATTCACATAGCTATCTATAAGAAAAAGGTTAAAAACAAAAGAGAGAAAGATTATTTAAGGTTGATGGAATAAATCTGCATGGATAATTATGAGTTATACATGTTCCCACATTTATGTGAAGAGCCTTTCTGGTAATTATTGAATGAGAGGGACGCCGAGCCGTTAGGAAACATCAGCTCACATTAAAAGTTCCAACACAAGGACAACGGTTGAACCTGCTTCAGCCAAAGGAAGGCGGCCCCCTTCTCCCTGCATCATTTCCTGTTTCCTTTGTCCTAATCGGACTTTGCTTTTTCTCACAGCAGCAACTTTCTGGGCAGACTTTATGCAAAAGGATCATTTACAAAGCTGGTAGCCTCCATTTACTCTCTCGCGGTGTACTCTCTTTTGTTTGTGTGTGCGTGCGAGTGTGTGTGTGTGTGTGCAGGTGCAAGTTGCTACGGGCGAGGAGAGTCAACACCTGCAAACTGACTCCAAACCTTCATGTTCGTTGTGAACAAAGGCCTCCATCCACGACTGTGCATTTGGTTAACAACGGTCATAAGGGGTGTAGTTTCATTGGTTCCACTGTACTGTGACTAAGCGCCATCAGAACAAATTGTGTGTGGAAGTCAGTGTGCGGGTGGTGGGCTTCTATCTTTGTTGATGTATATTTACGTGTTGACGTTAGCTCTGCTGTTGTCAAACCGAATGAATACTTATTTAGAGACAATACTTCTTTTTGCTTTAATTTGGTCCGTGTACTTAAATGTACTTACTTAAAGTAAGTACATATTTAATAAATGTGGATTAAATAATATTAGGTTCAGAAAACTGAAATGAATGAATACATGCATTGATTTATTTTTAGCATCTATACCTCCTTCAAATGCAACTTTAAAAACTCTTTAAAGTTAAAAAGTCTTGATTCACACCAAAGTTCCTTAACTAAGGGAAAACGTAGTCCCTCCTGTTAATTACATCATACTATATCTGCTTATTTATCCATGTTGTGATTTCAGATGTTGCAGAGCCAGAACCCAAACTGGCCTCATACATCACCCCCCCCCCCCCCCCCCCCCCCTCCCCCCTCCAGGACATGACTAATTTCACAGGCTCCGGCTTTGGACACAACCTTGACGTTGTGGTCCTGAAGCTACCGGAGTTTATCCTCCTGGCATCTGTCTGCGAGGTGGAGGGGACTCGTCGGGCCCTCCCTGGAAGAGGCGAGGCTGGGGGAGCACTTGGCACCGGCCCAGTGGAGAGGTGGCTGGAGTATTAACTCCCCCCCCCCAAAGAAGGTTAAAACCCTCCCAAAGCTTCCTCCCTCCCCGGGCCGCATTAGCACAGAACATATGCTCTTCAAAAACATTCAACGAAAATTCAAATTTTTGAATACAAATAAACGAGAAATGGTGAATCTAATGATACCTTTTCAAGCAAAATAAAAGCGATTAGAGGATGAGATGGCAGGCTGAGTTGATTTATCACACACATATTGTCCCAATTAGCAGGATCATGGCGATGGCGGAGGCTGCTTGACCTTCTCGTACCATCCTCATTTGTATCGTGTCAACCAAACAACGGCTCCTAAATCACTGCTCCTCACTCCCTGGTTAAATTACCTATTTCACTATTTCAATCTGTGACGCCGACGACACCAAACAGAGTCACAGTCAGGAGGGGACGTTCCTTTGCTCCTGCAGGACAAGGGAGAAATGAATAGTAATAATAGTAGGAATTGTAAAAGAAAAAAAGAACCCTCTCAAAGACAGCTTCCAAAGTTTTCGCTGCGACTTATGCAGGAGTAAAAATGTTTCATTATAACAAATATAAGAAATAGTATTTATACCTTAGAGGTGGTATAAAAATATAAAGTGCATACAAGATCGACAAAGTACGTATAACGGACGGATTAATTGGTGAAAAGAAGATACAAAACAGAAGGTTAGTACACAAAAAACACCAAGGAGGAAGTAGGCAAGATCGTTAAAGGGAAAATCAAACGGGCACAGAACAGATTCAATCTGAAACCGAAACAAATAAAAAATGGAGGGAGAAGTGAAAGTGAGTCCGGTGACGCGGAGTCACAGGACCCCCCAGCGTTGAAATGAATCCGGTTGTTTTGTGTGTGCGTGTGTGTCCGTGTGTGTGCGCGTGTGTAGCTGTAACAGAGAGTTTCGAGTCGCCGATTTTTTTTTCTCTCTTTTTTTGGGGGGGGCGGCTTCGAGGGGAGCGCATGGAAATGAGACCCATTCATCCCTCTACCCATGACCCCCCCCCCCCGCCGATTGGCATATGGCATGGCATTGTCCTTGGCCGCTGAGCCAGAAGTGATGCAATTTGTTGGCATGTCCTGTCATTTCACAAACTACCCTTCCCATTGAGGCCTCCAGGAGACAACAGCAGAAGACATGGAAGGGCAGCCAGCAGCTCCCCCGGGTGCCAGGTTCACTCCAGAGGAAAAGGGAAAATAACACTTCTACATTTACCAATATACGCAGGAATAATATCTTTGGTAATGTGAAAAAAAAAGTTGAAAATGTGGGGGTTGAATTGTAATTTCCGAAAAAAGTTAACTAAGTGAACGCATTGACAGAATGATGTAAGTTTATAAATTAAAAGGGCCATTGTGAGACCAATAAATTTTTTTAAAAAAGCTAAACGTTTAACGTGGCAGTCAAAATGCAAATGAAAAAGAGTGAAAGTGCAGTGAGTAGATTTATTTGTCTTAGTTGTGAGGATTCTCAATACAAAATAAAACTTAACGTGGGCTTAATGAAGAAATGACATTAGCAAGAAGCTAACGTTTAGCTCCTCAGATCGCAGTCCTCACAGCCTAATCTGTCCTCACCGTCCATCATTCATCTTTAAATTCTGAATCACTGCATCACTTTTATGAAAAATCAACGAATCAAGTGAAACCGTTTATCACTTGCAATCTTTGACGGTGACGTCTGCATATACGGTGGCTGTGAGGGGTCAAACCCGTTTGGTTTAAGACGTTTAAGATTTGGTGTGCCAATATGATTTATATCAAAGGTAGAACAACTTGGGCTGGTAGTGTAGGTGATGAATTGAGCTGGAAGCACAGAAGTGTACAAAGTTAGACGAGTTGCAAATATCTGTGAAAACCTGAAATGGTCTGTCTGTTTAAAAAGTCTGTCTAAAAAGCCAGTTGTCCTTCTAATAGCGAGACCTACGTGTAGGTGGCGAAATTAGTTGAAATTTCCCCCCCCAAAATAACAACTTTCTAGCATTTCAGCAGAAGATACATCGCTCACACATCCGAAGAATCAATAATTCATGCCTCATCTGAATGATCTTATTCTCTTGACCCCAAGCTGTCCAATGTTTAATTAACTCGCAAAGACTTTACGGGGGGGTGGGGGGGTCCGAGGGGGGGTTCAAAGAGTATGACCACTGCTTTGTGAAACGGGGAATCCAGCCCCACGTCCCATTGTGCAGAGCTTGCTCACAGTTGACCTCACCTTCTGTTGGGACTCTGCTGTTGAAAGACAGGATTTCCCTGCAGGGACACTCGGAGCCGTCGGCGGGAGACGCCGCTGCCGTCACGCGTCTGATCCGATACTCGCGGAGACTCCGGCCTGAAGAAAAAAAAAAAAAAGACCAACTGAGCGATTAGTCGATGTTTATCTCCTTTCGCGTGTTTGGCTGAGCCATCGGGCCGGTCCCCGCCGAGAGGCTGCTTTTGTTGATCCTGGGGGGAGGAAGCATTCGTCTCCATTGACGCACACACAACGTCAATTTGTCTTTTGTCGCGGCAGTAAATGTTCCAATCCCCTAAAAACCAACACCTCGGTGATGTTCGCGTCTCTTACGTGGAGGAGTTTCTTTCTGCTGCCTCAGGTGTGGATGCTGGTATGTTCTGATTGCGTAAGCAGCTTCCTCTCAGGTCACTGCGGGGTCACCTCACACCCGCGTCCTTTCTTTCTGTGTCTGAGAGGACAAATATTATTCTCAGGAAAATTGTTGGAAAGAAGACAACAAGAACATAAATCTAACATAATCATTTTCCACAGATTGACAACTACACAGCTTAAGATAACAATGTGCATTGTCATGCACTACAATATACACTGTGTTGTGGAAAGTGGCACAAAAAGGGAAATATCATTGTTGTGGAGCCTCATAGTAAAAACAAAGGTGGCCTTAAGATGTCTGTCCTGGGGAGGAAGGCCCCTCACAGCACAGCAAACACAGTGCAGAGGAACTGGAAAGTCTTTCTTAAGATATTAATTGCAATTCTCTCTGTATATTTATTTTTGTCCCTTGCAAATGTACATGGAATGAAATTGTACCACTTACCAGTAAAGTCAATTAAGAAACTGTTCACATATTCGGCTAAATTTTCAACTGGATAAAGACACACAACATGCAGTGAAGAGGCAACATGAAAAGGTAGGTTTCGTCTTTTACTTTTGTCCCTCGTCTTTACGGAAATCTTTCTCCTGCGGTGCGGTTTCTTTATTTCGTAATTTTGGATGTACCTTTGAATGGGAAACCCTTCTGAAGCTTTGGCATTTCTCTCATGAGAGGCCGTGTTGGCATGATGGCACTTGTTGGCCAGAAAGCAAAATAAAAATGTTATTGAGCAGGATAAATTCTTTATAAATTGTAATGCAAAATCGATTGATTTTACTGTTTTTTCCTCTTTTCTGAGCACTGGACGACTTGATTTTTGTATTGCAACTCCATATTTTGCGTACGTTGTGCTTGTGAGACACGTCAGAATCAGCAACGCTCCTCACTCCAGCCACATGTAGACCTCAACAACGATCCCCTGTGAGCAAATTATGCTTTTAAACAGCCCAATCAGCGTCCCCGTGATACCGTTTAAGGCTGCGGCCCTTACGTGTGGAGGAAACAGAACCGAGTGGCGTCAATGCCTTCCGCTGAGGGCCGTACAGTCACAGAAATAAATAAATAAAGATGCTCTGAGGCCTCCGGAAGAAGAAAGTGAGCCAAATGCAGAGAGAAATCAACATCCGGCTTGGTGTGTGATGCAGGTCGCTGTGCACCTTAAGATGGTCATATTGATATTGTGTCGTCACACGATAGCATCATGTCATTTTTATATATATAATAATAATTGCAGTCAAAAGGTTAACATCATTCTGTAAATTTATACACTGTTTTCAAACATGAAATTGCTTTAAAGTAGTCAGTGAAAAACACTAACTCAATAAAATTGCAATATTGCACAAATTGAGTAGCACTCCAGAATTCAAAATATTATAAATATATATATATAAAAGTTGCACATAAAAGCTACTAATTAGTTGCTTAAGAACAAATGGGTTCATCAAGGTAGTTGTAGCAAAAGACCAGTTGTGGTCACTTCGGGTTTGAATTTTAACTCTGGTGGGAAAAAAGGAATAATTTCAGTTGAATGTCGCTTCAAATCAGTTCTTACTGCTTTTCACTGTCATCTGACACAAATACTCAATTCTTCAATAACAAAAACAGTAACTTAGTAAGTAACAGCAAAGTTCCGTGAATGAGTGTGAATGAGTCGTAGTGTGTGATTTTTTACGATATCATTCATGACAAAAACAGATCAAAAGAAATTCCAAATTTGTGAATAATTGCCTGCTTTAAAGTGACTGGTCTCTTTAAGACCTTTCATTGATTGATTTTCTCTCAATATATTAATATTGTATTAAGTCGTGTGTACATCTCCGCTGTGATCTTCGCATTCTGCGGGCCGTCTCTCTTCGTCAATTAGGAAATGTGTTGGCATCACAGGCAAAAGGGGGTTGAGTGATACTGATGACGTCACTGACCCAACCCACAGCTCACCAATCACAACAAAATCATAAATCGCCTCACAGATGTGTCCCTCGTTTGATTAGCACGCGGTCCAAATGGCTCCCTGGAGCATATCAATCAGCACAATATGGCAGCCGCCGGAGAACAGTCCGTAATACGTAAACTCCTCGGGTTCCACACGTTGTTGACACTGCCAGAGCCGTTACTTTCACCGCCTCGGACTGTCACCTTTTATTGGTTCGTCCGGTCGCGGCGTCCGCCATTTTTTTTTATTTTTTTTATTGTCGATTCGCCTCTTTCTTTTTTTTTGGGTCCGTTTTACGAGAACACAATTTGCATTTCCTGTAAAGTGAAGCTCTTAGCGACGGCTCAAAGCCCGATCTTCCAGGAGTGTGAAGGTTGCGGGAGGTTATGATAATTTCCCGCACAATAAGGCCGCCGCCGCTGTGACCCTCGTACCCGGAGCGGGCCTCAATGCGCCCTCTCTGCATATCAAAAACACCAGCCGTTCGCGCCCCCCCGACTCATCTCATCTCCCTTCTGAAGACTCGTCCGGCCATTCTAGTTCTGAATAAAGATCTCAGGAATCATGCAAAATATAATTAAGGGGTAGCGAGCCGCAGATATGAGCGCACTAATTATTGTACTGTCGCAAATGTATTCCACCGTGTTTCAAGTTCAGTCCATTAATTTGCTCCCTCTCAATCACGTTTCTTTTATGTCTGCATGAACTCATGCATTAGTCCGTCGCTCTAATTTGCATTCGGCTCGAAAGCTCCACAAATGGCGAGTAAAACCTTTGAAGTAGGTGAAAATGATTTATTCATTTTTATCATACCTGTTGCTTTCCAACCAGGTATTACAATATAATATCTGATATATTGTCTTTATTTTCAACATCTTTTTGAAGCAGCTTCGCACAAACATATCATTTATATGACTGTAAAGTTGCAGAATGTAAGAATCTTTAAATGTGATGTACATTTCATAACAGGAATTTCTACGGGATTTATATGAAATAGAAGGCAAAGGAAAAATAAATATACGAGTGAAAGTATATAGAAACATAAACCACCGATGCCAAAGTAAAGTCCGCCGCCTTTAAGTCCAAAATGTGAAGATTCAACAGTTGATTGTGAGGAAAACTCATCAATAAAAAATATATTGTTCAAATTATACATTTTCTTATTTAAAATCTGCTAATGCATTATCAGAGCAGGAAGTGGAACTTTGCATAAAGCCAGGTTCAAAATTATTTTTTCATTTTATCAGAGTGTAATCTAGTGTTTTTACAGAGGACATTTTATGATGATTTTATGATGTTGAATGTGAGTACAGCATTTTTGCCTGGAATGTTTCCACTAATGAAACTCCATCCCAACTACTGTATATTTCAAATAAACATTTACTTCAATATACAACCAGGACCAGCTTGCAAAAGAGCAATATCCATCAGCATTTTATGGGCCTGCAGTGTAGTCTACAAGTCCAACCAATGAAGATAAAACGGCTTTATTTCAGAATACAGCATATTGTTGTATTTGTTTATTCCCTTAAATCAACCCTTAAATCACTGGCCGAACCTTCAACTCAACTCAAGTATAAAAACACAATGTTAAACCCATATGATTGGAAAATCTCTGACTGTGATGACTCCTAGTGGTAGTATCAAAGTTCACAATTATAATAAACAGGAATCCATGATAATTCATTCAATGACACTATGTAAACAACACCAGAATCATGTTGTAATTTAGGTCTCAACAAGGCTCCGCTCATTACAGTATATCCACGATGAGAGTTCTACGTTGTCAATATTTACAGGGGTGTGTATATTTACATGTGTTTGGATAATCAGTACAACAGGCATAAATAATACGGAACGAATCAGTACAATTGATACAGGACGAATAACTCGATACCCAAACAAAAGCTGCCATTCACTTCCCATCTGAAGGCACTGGTGGATCCTCGCTCATTTCGGATTCAGTGCTTGATGTATACGCCTCATTGTCAATAGAGTTTTGTCTGGTGGGTACTTGAAAATGCATTAACCTACAAACCAGGGGGAATAAGCCAGGGAGGCTCCATGTGGAACCAGTGAACCCATTAAAAGGTCTGATCACAGCGCTCTGTTTATGAGTGTCTTCCACTTCATCCTAATGTAGCTTTTAGATGATGCTAATAGATCACAGGCCGTTGTGATCAGACAAGGTAATGGACCTTTGTCACAGCTTGCTAAGTATGGCTTCAGGGCTACACGCACGCACGCACACGCACACACACACACACACACACGAGGCTTAGACGCACACACAAACACACATGCACAGACAGATGTTTGAACACAAGCAGCACCGAGAGACAACAGCGCACAGAGGGGCGACGGATAAACGTGCACCGACGTGCACGCGCGCACATGAGGACAATGACCCTAATTAATAACGATTAGTCCTTCTCTCAAACACACTCCAAAATGTGCAAATGGAACAATAAATATAGCTCTTAAACGTGAGCTGAAACAATCTCTACTAATCATTAGCAAACATCGGCCCGATTTGTCATTAATACTCTGTGATGCGTGAGGGGGCAAATAAACCGGGGGGGGGATGGCACATCAGGTCGGGCCCTGCAAGCAGCTCGTCAAAGGTTAAAGGTGAGGAGTAAAGTTATCAAACTATTAACTCTCCTCAACTACTCTACTGATCTGTGGTGTTCTTAAAGTGATACACGCCTTGGTCCAACAAGGCTCTATGCTTTTTGCATGGAACAAGAGACAGCATTTCAGGGTCATGGTGAAATTTGAAAAACACAAGTATGAACTTTGACTTGACACAATCTGAAAAAATCTAGGGTTATTAACAAGATACTTTTACCTGAGAGGTATGATACCTCTCGTTCCATCCCAGCTGTTCCAAAGATCTCTTTTTGGAAACATTGATTGGATTGAAGCCTTCTGGCCTCCTCTGATCTATTGTCACTGAAAAAGCAGCATCCCAACCTTACCACCACATGTGGTGCAGCCGGAGACATTAAGAGGCTGAGACTACTTCCACTTTGGTGCCCAGCTCTCCAGTACTCGAATGTACGGCTTTCTTCTGTTTGTATCATTATAAACGTAACAGGGACAACATCAGGTGTTGTCTAAATGAAAAAAATGACACTAAATACAGTATATGACAGGTTAAGACGAACAGTTCACCTTCTTTGAGGGGTAGAAGCAGCGGCTCTGATCCATTGCTGCGCGTCCCTCAAAAACAGTCCTCCATCAGTGAGCTGACCATCAGAGCGCCACTACTGACAAACGGCTTAATGTTTTATCCCACAGAGACGCAGAGAGGGACCACAAAGTGGTGACACTGGGTAATAGGGGATATATATATATATAAAAAATAATGATTAGCCTACGTTGTAAATGGCAATTAAAGGACACTAAGTGCTGCAGGCGTTGTCCTTGCCTTTCACGGAACTCACCCAGCTGCTGAAAGCCTCTGGCCTCTGAACCTCATTTGTCAAAATGAGGCGGGGCAGGCTCTATGCGTTAGATCAATTAAGTTAAATAGCAAAAAGTGATCAGAGTGATTAGTTTACAACCCGGTATCCACCCTGTACACGTGTAACTGACTTTACTTTCTTAACTTTTGACCACACATCATGACCAAAACACTGATAAACGATGGTCGGCTGAGTGCTGAGGTGCGCTTCTCAAAGCAGGTGTCATTAGTTTCACTTTACCCCAAAGGGCACTCGGTGTAATTGAAGGAGGGGGGGGGGGGCTTGGACATGTCCAGCGTGGGGAAGGCTGTTTGAGGACAACAAAGCGAAGTGGATGCACACAGCTTGTCTGAATCCTCTCTGATCCTCACACAGAAGGCAGCGTGAGATTGGAGGTGATTTGCATAGAGTGGCACCGCCACCTAGTGAGGCTTTTTGTATCGTCCAGTTTACATTCGACTTCTTAGTGTCGATGGGAATCAAAGTGACAATAACAACGTGAAAAGGTAACTTTCAAAATAAGTGCTTTCTAAGGACAAAACACACATTAGCGTGACATGACATGGACAAAACATATCAGTCAGAAAACCTAAGAATAGGAGAGAATTACTTCTCTTCTTACTCAAAGTGTCTTTTTTTACAAAAAAAAACTATTTCTGGCACCCATCAATTTCTCTTTATAGGGCACAGAGCACACTGTAAACAGCATTCAGATGAGAAAATAAAAGAATAAGGAAGAAAATAAAACCTACATGGCTATTTATATAATAATAATAATAAAAAAAGGTTGCCGTATATGAATTGGGTGACGCAGCACCTTTGAGCCGTCACAAAACGTCAGCAGCCCATCAAACCGGCCCTCGGGCTTGACCTCTGGGTGAGACAGAAAAGAGGCCTTTGTCCCCACCAGTGGGGACCAGTAATGAAGTGGACTGAGTTCCCCCGGCGGCGATCCCACCTCCGGACGCAGAGTCGCACTTCATTTTCATTTCTCCGGCGCCGACGAGATCGCAGCTATTATCTGATGAAATTGAACAACCTTTACCAAGCGAATAAAGCTCTTTTAAAAGCGCCGGCCCCCGACCCCCGACCCCACCCTCCCCCTTTGTCCGCTGTTTTGAATTCATTGGCCCCCTCTCTCGACACGACGATGGGAATAATCTCGCCAAGTGAGATTGACAGTTCATTTCAGAAATCAATATTTACAATTTACTTCTTTCAAAGTTCATTCTGGGAGAGGGCTCCATATTATCCACCTCCCAAATAAGCTGATCATATCTCCGCCGGCGCCGGAATGAGTTTCCTACCCAAAACGGGTCGTTTTTTTTTTTTTTTTCACCTCCTCCTCCCCGTCCCTCCCTCTTAGAAATCAATGTCTGCGTTTGTGCGCTTTAATCTGGCCTCTGATGACAGTAAATCTTTATCTGTTCCTGGGCGAGCAGTGGTGAGCGGCTGACACCATTTCCCATCAGAACAAAGCGCGCCGGGCCTGTGTGGACTCTGGGAGATACACGGGGCTCTAATGTGGCTGGACGTGTTTCAGCGGGGCCATTAATCAGAGAGCGTGACAGCCAGACCTGCTGTGGTTCTCTTCAAGCCGGAGAGTCACACCGTGTACTCAGAGAAGCCCGAGGGCAGGTTGATGGAGATTAAACCTCCTGCTCCTCTGTCACGGCGCCGGCTGAGATATTTCCATCGACAGAAGTTTTTACGCAACTTCACTTCGTCACCGCACGTGCTTGACAAAAGAGAATCTGTTCATAATAACGTCCGAACAAAGTGTAGTTTTTAATGTTTATCACGTTCTTTTCAGTTAATTGCAAGCAGAGTTTTTCTTTTTTTAATGACAGTTACTATACAGTATGTCCAAGAGAAAGTTGGTGTTTCTTTGAGGATCTCTGGGAGGGAACTCGTTCCTTTGTAAGGCCCCCGCAGAGTCCTACAATTCTGTAGTAATAGAATGTGCTAGAACCACAGTATGATGCTCATGTCAAAGTCCAAATTGGACCCTGAGGATGTATAGAGTCTAAAGTGATAAACAGTTTTGACGTTTTCCTCAATGTGCAGTGCACCGTCAAAATGCATTTGAGTGAGTCATCAAGGATTTAGGTGTATGGGTGCTAAATATGCGTCACCTCACAAATTTAGAACAATATACACATGACCGAAAAGAGGTATTTTCAAAATTTTCAAAATGAACTGTTGTGCCCCCATTAATTAATACAGTTTTATTATTATTTAGTCATAGCATTCGTTTCGTGTCTCACATTTTGGCAGAATCTCATCAAATTGCATTCTGGCCGCCGGGATTGGCTGGAACTAGGCCCGTCATTGTCAAGGAGGGTGGAGGCCCTCCCCTTACACGCTTAAACTCATGCAATGCTCGGCATGTCAGGAAGTTACCTCTCATACTAATCGGTTACCAAACTAATCTGGAGAGGAGCAATATTCATGAGCGAATCAAAACCGAGTGGCAACGCTTAGAGGCAGCCACACCCCTCAGAAGTGGAAACACTGTGCTTAACCAGCCGTGAGCTTCACTTCGCTAACGCATCGCAGAGTAGTAGAACTCCTGCTGTGTGAGTCGCAACACTTCCAGGTGCTTCCCGCTCTCCCCTGGTCACAAAAGGCAAAAAGCAAACTCAGCTCTTCAAGCTTTTTTAAAAAGGGGCAGGGCTGGAACCCTCCTTGACTTTGACGTGCCGAGTTCCATCCAATCCTGCCAGTAAAATGCAACAGGAAGTTCTGATGAGGATGGAGTTTGAGGCTTTTACAGAAAGCTTCTACTGCCCCCAGGGTAGTGCTGTCATAAAG
The DNA here is from genome assembly GCF_949316345.1 of Pungitius pungitius. Lineage (NCBI taxonomy): Eukaryota > Metazoa > Chordata > Actinopteri > Perciformes > Gasterosteidae > Pungitius > Pungitius pungitius. Next base: position 2,225,720 of record NC_084916.1, read on the forward strand.
GGGATTCAATTCATGAATCATCTGGACTAGAGACATGGAAGCACCAAAAGTAAGTATTGACATGAGGGTCATCAGGATTATGAGATAATGGGGTTCAGTCTTTAAGGAGTGTGAATGTGAATACAGGGGATCTTAACTTCATGCTGACATTATCCTGCCTAAACTTCAACGACATGAATCAAAAAACCAGATGAAAATCGGAGGAGTACTTAATCTCATAGAAGTGTAACAGCAAAAAATAAATCGCACAGGTAATGCACACAAACAATCGTGAGTTTCTCTGCGGCACCCCGAAAGCGTCCAGTGACGCCCTGTGATGATCCATAACCCCCTCTGTATTAATAACATCACCTCCAGCACTGAAAGAATTGACCACAGTAATAAGTATTATTTTGCAGATTTATTGCCCCCTAGGATCAAACAAAAGCCCAGTGCTCCATTCACTGAGGCTCTACGGGGAATTATTGGCCGGTAATCTATTGTATAACAGCTTTTAGAGAAATGGGTGAAAAGGGGCCGCAACCTCCTTCCAATCAATTCATATCTAATTAGCTCTTATTATTTATGACAAGTTGAAGAGGAGGGGGAGTCTCAGGGGAGGGATGGAGACCTCAGCTGCCACAGAGGGAAATGAGAAAGAAAGAGGTTATCGGGCTGAGTTATTGATGAGCACGGAGGATCTAGAATTGAATTTCCAGACGGTTGGAGAAAGAAATCTCGAACACCCCCCCAATCCAGCAATATTACATAAAAAGCCAAACAACATGGAATTGCAATTCCATGTAATTGTATGGAGAATATGCATGTACCCTAAATTCCACCAAGACTTGGCTGAGAAAAGACAGACGGAAATAAAGAGAGAAAACCAAGACTTGTGTAAGCACGACATCTGCTGTTCAGCTCAGGTTATAACAGCCTATGGACAAAAGATTTTATTTGGGTTTAAAAGCCTCAGAAGCAGCAGTGATGATATTAACTCAAGTATAGATCGTGTTATTGTAAAATAAAGATGTACGGTAGGCTCCTTGTGTAAAAAGTAGTGCTGTCAGTTAAACGCCTTATTAACGACGTTAATGCAAACCCATTTTAACGACGTCAATTTCTTTATCGCGAAATTAACATTTTCTTAAATAATGAATGGGGGGTGGATGACTGTCAACAGGCTTGTCTGTTTGAGTGGCTGTCTGAAAGCAAAGAAGAAGTAGGCTTACCTTTTATTGGTAACCTAACTGGTTCATTGTTTCTGAAACAAGAGGCCTGGCTGCTTTGTTCACTGCAAACTGGTAAAAAAATGAATTTTTATAAAAAATAAATTTCATTCATTTTATTTTGTACCGCCCTAATTGGAAATGTTGTTATTCAGTAAAATAATACATATGTATGAAACAAGTCAATCCACTTTTTTTAAGAGCATTAAAATAAATAAAAAATATGGAAAAAAATGTTTAATGCACCCACAACAACTACTATAATTGAGTTTGTACATTTATGTGTGACATCACATCCTGTGACATCACATTCTGACGCCCCAGTCTGTGACGTGTTGTTCTAACATTCTGGTTGCCTAGATACCATGTGTGACATCACATCCTGTGACATCACATTCTGACGCCCCAGTCTGTGGCGTGTTGTTCTAACGTTTTAGTTGCCTAGATACCATGTGTGACATCACAATCTGAACTTTAAAGCGATTGATGTCATTAGAATTAGAATTTAGAGTCACTTCAGATCGGACACTGATCAAGGACACATCTCATCAGAACTGAGGGACATATAATCTTCAAAAGGTAACAAGAACATCTTTATTTGACCAGTTTAGAATTCTTTTTGAAGAATTTGGACGTCCAACAACAAGTTGAGCTGACAACTGATTTGAAAAAACAAATGGAAGTCAAAGTGTTCAGTTGGGAGGTTGAAAAGGCAGAAATGCTGGAGGCTTTAAAGGCAGAAAGACGCCTTCGGAGAGAGATTCTTGCTGAAAAGAAGGCCCTTGAGAAGCAGATCGCACCGGCGGTCAGCTCACCAAGTCCACCTGGAAACCAGGGCCACCTACCCCAACCAGTGCCAGACCATCCAAGTACCGGCACAGAACATCAGGACCTGTCAAAAACCATTGTGGACGTCCAACAGCAAGTTGAACTGGCTCCCGAAAACAGTGACTTGATGAAGCAAATGGCAGTCAAGGAGCGTGGTTGGGAGGTTGAAAAAGCCAAAATAATGAAGGCTTTACATGCAGAAAGAGGCGTGAAGAGACAGATACTCGCAGAAAAGATGGCCCTTCAGAAGCAGCTCGCACCGGCGGTCAGCTTACCGAGTCAATCTGGAAACCAGGGCCGCCTACCCCAACCAGTGCCAGACCATCAAAGTCCCTGCACAGACCATCAGGACCTGTCAAAAACCATTGTGGACGTCCAACAGCAAGTTGAACTGGCACCCGAAAACAGTGACTTGATGAAGCAAATGGCAATCAAGGAGCGCGGTTGGGAGGTGGAAAAAGCCAAAATAATGAAGGCTTTACATGCAGAAAGAGGCGTGAAGAGACAGATACTCGCGGAAAAGATGGCCCTTGAGAAGCAGCTCGCACCGGCGGTCAGCTTACCGAGTCAATCTGGAAACCAGGCCCGCCTACCCCAACCAGTGCCAGACCATCAAAGTCCCTGCACAGGCCATCAGGACCTGTCAAAAACCATTGTGGACGTCCAACAGCAAGTTGAACTGGCACCCGAAAACAGTGACTTGATGAAGCAAATGGCAATCAAGGAGCGCGGTTGGGAGGTTGAAAAAGCCAAAATAATGAAGGCTTTACATGCAGAAAGAGGCGTGAAGAGACAGATACTCGCAGAAAAGATGGCCCTTCAGAAGCAGCTCGCACCGGCGGTCACCTTACCGAGTCAATCTGGAAACCAGGCCCGCCTACCCCAACCAGTGCCAGACCATCAAAGTCCTTGCACAGACCATCAGGACCTGTCAAAAGCCATGTCGGACATCCAACAGCAAGTCAACAAGCTGTACTTGGAAAATGCTGTCTTGAAGGAGAAAATGGTCACCAAGGAGGTCAGTTGGGAGCACGAAAAGGCGGAAATAATGAAGGCTCTAGAGTCAGAGATGTCAGTTAGAAAACAGGCGGAGGCTGACAAGAAAGTCATTGAAAAGGTGAATTTAGAGTGGGAAAAACGATGGTTTGCAAGGGAGGAGGAGTATTCTGCACGGCTCAAAACTCTGCAGGACGACTTTGACAGAAAGAATAGCCAGATCATCATGGAAAAGGACAATCTGATCACTAACACAACCAGTGAAAAGAGAGCTCTTGAAAAACTGAACTTGAGTGAAGCCAAGCTGAAACATCAAGAAAGCAAGATGATCCTGATGGAGGCAGAGTGGAAAATCAACCTCACGGCTCTGGAAAATAAAATGAGAGATGAGTTTGCAGAAAAGGAGGCCAGGATACTTGACTTTCAGAGACTTAGAACAGAGGCCTGGGAGAAGGAAACTACTGACATCAAATTTGCCTTGGAGATGAAAGAGAAAGAAATCGCGATCATCCACAGCGAGGCAGAGCGTAAAATGAAATGTGCGACTCCGGATCAACACCACCACTCCTTCCTTGCTCTACATGAGGGACACTTCCAGAAAGAGCGGGAGAGTGAAACACTCAATGGAGAAATGAACAAGGAATGTCTCCTCAAAGTGAACCGATTGGAGGAAAACATCAGGCTCCTGACCCAAGAGAAAAATGACCTCCGGATATGTAACCTCCGCCTTGAGGAACTCGCCCATAAAACAGACAAGGAAAGGGTGCAGATGAAAAAGGAGGAGAGGAAGTTGGCGAAGGAGAAAGAAATGATACTGAAGAAGCAAATGAAGGAATCGGCCAAGATAGAAAAGGAACTGCTGAAGAAGCAGAAGAAAGAGAGGGAAGAAGATGAGAAAAGACAAAAGGAGGCACTGAAGAAACAAAAGAAAGGAAAATAGGCTTTCATCGAGCGGTTTTGTCCGGTAGTCCGGTTTACCCAAACGCAAGTTTTAAAAAAAAGGTGTAACAACCAACACCTACACAATAACACACAGGGTTTTGTCCGGTAGTCCGGTTTTCCCAAACGCAAGTTTTAAAAAAAAGGTGTAACAACCAACACCTTAACATACAGGGTTTTGTCCGGTTGTCCGGTTTTCCCAAACACAAGTTTAAAAAAAAGGTGAACAACCAACACCTTAACATACAGGGTTTTGTCCGGTAGTCCGGTTTTCCCAAACACAAGTTTAAAAAAAAGGTGAACAACCAACACCTTAACATACAGGGTTTTGTCCGGTAGTCCGGTTTTTCCAAACACAAGTTTAAAAAAAAGGTGAACAACCAACACCTTAACATACAGGGTTTTGTCCGGTAGTCCGGTTTTCCCAAACACAAGTTTAAAAAACAGGGGAACAACCAACACCTACACAATAACACACAAGGTTTTCCCAAACGCAAAAAAAAAGTGCACACCCAGCACTTCACCACTTCACTAAACCAACTCCCTTGGCTCCGTCATTCGCTCGCATGGTTCTTCCTATCACAGCTATGCCGACAACACCCAACTAATTCTCTCCTTCCCCGACTCGGACACTCAGGTGGCGGCACGGATCTCTGCATGTCTGACTGACATCTCCCACTGGATGTCCGCTCATCACTCGAAGATTAACCCCGACAAGACCGAACTACTTTTCGTCCCTGACTGCCAACATCGCAGCGACAACACAATCCTGTAGATACACGCTCTACAACATCAGGAGAATACGACCCCTTCTCACTCAGAAGGCGGCACAGGTGCTGATTCAGGCTCTTGTCATCTCCCGCCTTGACTACTGTAACTCTCTCTCTGCTGATTCTCCTGATGTTGTAGAGCGTGTATCTACAAGATCGTGTTGTCGCTGCGATGTTGGCAGTCAGGGAGAGTTGGGAGTCAAGTGTCACGCCGAGGTTCCTGGCACTCTGAGTGGGCGTCAACACGGAGTCGCCGAAGTTAACGGTCAGGTCCTGGGTGGGCGAGGTTTTTCGAGGGAAGAAAAGTAGTTCGGTCTTGTCAGGGTTGATCTTCAGGTGATGAGCGGACATCCACTGGGAGATGTCAGTCAGACATGCAGAGATCCGTGCCGCCACCTGAGTGTCCGAGTCGGGGAAGGAGAAAAACCACTGAGACCACTGCAGCTCATCCAGAATGCAGCAGCTCGACTGGTCTTCAACCTTCCGAAATACTCCCACACCACGCCGCTTCTCCGTTCTCTTCATTGGTTACCAGTGGCTGCCCGCATCCAGTTCAAAACATTGGTACTGACGTACCATGTTGTGAATGGATCGGGACCAGTCTACATCCAGGACATGGTGAAACCCTACATCCCAACCCGCACACACTCCGATCTGCATCTGCCAAGCTGCTTGTTCCTCCCTCATTGAGAGAAAAGCACTCGGCGAGATTGCGACTCTTCACTGTCCTGGCTCCCAGATGGTGGAATAAGCTCTCTGATGACATCGGGACTGCAGAGAGCCTCTACATCTTCCGTCGAAAACTCAAGACACACCTCTTTAGACTCTACCTTGACTAAAATACTAGCAAACCGTAGCACTAACAAATGGTAGCACTTAAATTGTACTTATAATGGAACTTTTCTATAACATGTTTTGAAAATGCTTATTTGATGAAAAATGTACTTTCTTGTTACTTGTTCTTCTGAGTTTGTATCTATGTGGAAATGCCCTTTTTGTACGACGCTTTGGATAAAAGCGTCAGCTAAATGACATGTAATGTAATGTAATGTAAAATGAGTGCAATTTCATTCATCCCAAAAGAAAACCAATTAAAGGGCTGGAGCTGAGTGGTGTAAGGGGATGGGGGAACTCAACAAATCATGAAAACTCAAAACCACCCGACGTAGTGAGGAACCTGCTTCCCAGGACACAGCAGACAAAAGGATAGGAAACCACCACCAGCCTAGTGGCAAGTTACAATAGCCGTGGTTAAAACACTGGTGGTGGTTTCCTATCCTTTTGTTTGCTGTGTCCTGGGAAGCGGGTTCCTCACTACGTCGGGTGGTTTTGAGTTTGTTTTGAATTTGTTTTCATGATTTGGTTCCACCACTCCCTTACACCACTCAGCTCAGCTTTAGAACTATTTAAAAATAAAGCTGTATTTTTCTAAACCGTGAACTGCGTCTCTTGCCTGAACAAGTAAACTTACTCGCGTGCCTTGTGCTTCCCAGATTATTTCTCCTGGTGAAATTCCCCGGGTGACGTTGTTGGTTTTTCTCTTAATTTGGTTTAGTTTCCCTTTTGCACCCTATCCTCGCCACAAAAGCAACCTCATCCTTTTTAAGGAGTTCTATTTAAATCAACATGACAATAGGGTGACTTCATTCATTCACATACACATAGTTTAGTTTTGAATTTAGTTCTATGCCTTTTTTTGCTGATATCAATAGTCAAAATTATTCACAGACACATTTTATTTTTAACATTTTAACTCTGATCCAGACACTGAACCACGTTCTAAACCAGAGGGCCCAACACTTTTTGGACTCGCGAGCTACGTTTTTAATTTAATTAATTTGCCCAAATCATGGCATCATCTACCCCTCAGGTGAGAGGCGACCCAACGTGATTTTTCTTTCAATGGCAGGCGATCTACCAGCACTGGCTTGATCGACCTATTGAGCACAACTGTTCTAAACCTTTTCTTTGTGCACATGGAGTCGAACCGAAGTGCATCTGCTGAAAAACCCTATTGAGAATTAGATGTGTGGCCTGTGCTTTGTTGAAGAAAACAGTAACTTAAAAAAAGGAAAATGTCTTCAATCTGGAAAATAATTTCAATACAGAAATTTTAAAACAGTTGTGCTTTACTACAGCTGTCAATATATTAAAAAGATTTAACTAATGAATTGCATATTTTGAAATTCATTTATCTCGATTAATGGCAATTAATGATTTAATGATTAATGAATGTTGTTGTTAACAAGTTTGATAAAGAGGGTTGCTCAAGCACGGTTGTTATTCAATAGTGTTTCACAATTATTTTTTTTAAATGTCTCAAATCAATAAACATATCAACCTCAAGTATCTGCTCAGAATAAAGACGAGGTTCAAATCAAAGCATTTTACTGATCTGAGATTTGTGACCAGGGCCGGGTCTAGACAGGCATATATGAGGGGGCAGCCACAAATCTTGAGGGGGCATTGTGCTTCAGCACCTAGCTCCAGCCCCTAGTTTGAGGGGGCACAACATTTATTTGAGGGGGCCAGGCCCCCTCTTGCCCCTGCCTAGACCCGGCCCTGGTTGTGACCTTTGTAAGTCACACTGATGTTGATGTGAGTAACGACCGCGGTGCACGGACGCGAGTGGTCACGCAACCCTCGTCTACGGGACCATCCGCGATCGAGCCCCCCGATGCCCGATGGTTTCACTGGTCCGGCCCGCGTGACATCAAAGTGGACCGTATCTCTACAACAAGAGCTAATTCATACGGACTTGCCATCTTGGCTTGCTGCATGAATTACCGTAAATATAGTAATGTTCAGTCGTCATGTCTGACATTTAAACTGAACATTTAGATTTACATTTAACATTTATATATAACATTTTACATTTACATTTAGATTTAACATTTATATATAACATATAACATTTATATTTACATTTAGATGAAATATTTATACTATTTAACAACTTTGTGTATCCAATGCAGCGATTATGATTGTATAAGTGAGCACTACTGTTCTCTCATATTGAGATTTGGATCTGAAGATGTCGGGTCGCTCTTTCTCTCTCTGATAACGTGTTTCTGTTTTCCAGACTGACATCGAGTTGAGAGTAGTGAACCCCAGACAAAATCTTGTTGTTACTACCAGTACTCTATATTTGAAACTGTCGTGTTGAGCAAAGCAAGGACCAGACTTGAGACTTTAATCAAAGCACTATGACAATGTTTATTTGTGACAGGAGTATTCTATGAGGGGCCGTTTAGGACTTAACTATTGAGACACTCTCACACACACTACTGAGACACTCTCACACACACTACTGAGACACTCTCACACACACTACTGAGACACTCTCACACACTCTACTGAGACACTTAACACTCTCACACACACTACTGAGACACTCTCACACACTCTACTGAGACACTTAACACTCTCACACACACTACTGAGACACTCTCACACACTCTACTGAGACACTCAACACTCACACACACTACTGAGACACACTCACGCACACTACTGAGACACTCTCACACACTACTGAGACACTCTCACACACACTACTGAGACACTCTCACACACACTACTGAGACACTCTCACACACACTATTGAGACACTCTCACACACACTACTGAGACACTCTCACACACATTATTGAGACACTCTCACACACACTAATGAGACACTCTCACACACACTACTGAAACACTCTCATACACACTATTGAGACACTCATGCCATCTCACTAGTGTGCGTGAGAGCATCTCACTATTCAACATGAGAGCATCTCACTATACAATGTGAGAGAATCTCAGTATACAGTGTGAGAGCATCTCAGTATACAGTGTGAGAGCATCTCAGTATACAGTGTGAGAGCATCTCAGTATACAGTGTGAGAGCAGCTCAGTATACAGTGTGAGAGCATCTCACTATACAGTGTGAGAGAATCTCAGTTATACCGGAAGGCATCTCAGTTACACCGAAAGGCGGAAGCAAAGAGCGCTGATTTTGAACAGCGCAATGCGCCAATCATACGCCCTTCCTTCATATGCCTTGAAGTCTGCGGTCGCCCGTCCAAGTTTATAAATACTACCATAATCAAGGGACGGAATGTCATTTTAGGACGTTTTCAGGCGAGAAATTAGGTGTTTAAGCAACATTTCTGCGGTCGGTTTGTTAACATTCAGCCATCGTAAAAAATTCCATGGAGGATGTCGGAGACGTGAGGCGTAGTTAACGGGACCACCTCATGCCCCCAGCACCGGGCGATCAGCCTCATCTCACGCCGCAGACAGCAGCCTGTTCTCGGCCAGACTTCTGTGAAATTGATTACTTGTATTAGGGGGATGTTGGACCGTCCTGATTTGCAATGCCCTGACGCGTATTTGTCCTCCTTTATTGGAGTTGCGCTGGGAAAACTGTCGCCCCCCCCTCTCTGGCCGTAACGTCCGCGCCACCCCCGCTAACCTGAAACGACTTTGACACCCCTGATTTAGAGCCTCACGAAATATTGTCCTTTTTTATGGTGTTATGGATATGGTCACCCTACATTGTATCTACTTTTCCGTAGCGGAGACACGTGTGGATCTTACAATAGAAATATTCATTAATTAATATTTGGATTTTAATGTATTATTTAATCGATTATTACGCTTTGAAGCTGATGCCCTGCTGCCGGTTTCCATGACGGTCTCCCCACAAGACGTTTAATAAAGACACGATTAGTTTTATTCCACAATGATAGACAGTACAATAAGCGCGCACACTATGGATACAGTATAGTTTACGTATAGTTTATTAAGGTTATGAATTTAAACTCTGCTCGCAAAATAGCCATTAAACAAACACCAGTCTCAGATTAGAGGGTATGAACACTCATCCTAGTTATACTATCGTATACTTATATAACCGCTATGGAAAAGTGGATCGAAGCGGAGCATTTCACGGAAGTCTGGCCGAGAACAGGCTGCTGTCTGCGGCGTGAGATGAGGCTGACCGCCCGGTGCTGAGGGCATCAGATGGTCCCGTTAACTACGCCTCACGTCTCCGACATCCTCCATGGAATTTTTTACGATGGCTGAATGTTAACAAACCGACCGCAGAAATGTTGCTTAAACACCTAATTTCTCGCCTGAAAACGTCCTAAAATGACATTCCGTCCCTTGAATATGGTAGTATTTATAAACTTGGACGGGCGACCGCAGACTTCAAGGCATATGAAGGAAGGGCGTATGATTGGCGCATTGCGCTGTTCAAAATCAGCGCTCTTTGCTTCCGCCTTCCGGTGTAACTGAGATGCTTTCCGGTGTAACTGAGATTCTCTCACACTGTATACTGAGATTCTCTCACACTGTATACTGAAATGCTCTCACACTGTATACTGAGATTCTCTCACATTGTATAGTGAGATGCTCTCATGTTGTTTAGTGAGATGCTGTCTGAGTGTCTCAATAGTGTGTATGAGAGTGTCTCAATAGTGTGTGTGAGAGTGTCTCAGTAGTGTGTGTGAGATTGTCTCAGTAGTGTGTGTGAGAGTGTCTCAGTAGTGTGTGTGAGAGTGTCTCAGTAGTGTGTGTGAGAGTGTCTCAGTAGTTAAGTCCTAAACGGCCCCTCCTAGTATTCAGTCCTGCAGTCATACGTGCACAGACCTGTTTAAATCTGTCTGGCAACAGCAATGAAAGGGCGCTTAATACAAAGTAATGTATAACTATATATAAAGGAATATATAGTCTTTAAGAGCATTTTTGATTGGGTCACTATGATGGAGGCGGCTCCTTGTTTATGACCTTCGGAGAGCCCCATTGGAGCACAGGGACGTCCATCCCTTCAGGCTCTCGGATCATCACGTCTCCCGTTGTTCATGAGTTCACTGCATACTTAAGATAGTTTGTGTGTGAGACAATATTCTGAGTCTCAATATTCTGTTTTATCTACATTTGACCCTGAGAGTGCGTGGAGTTCTTTAGCAACAGGTTCACTGCATATTTAGGATGTTTGCTTGTGAGCCATGGCCACCCAGTCCCATGTATGGACGTGACCCTGAGAGTGCGTGCAGCCTTTTTATCAACATGTTTGTGTGCTCCGGGTCATACACGGCCTCCACTCATTATTCAATTATTGTTCAAGTGTAATTGCAGTCTAGCGTGAGCATGCATGATTATATTTAATGCTAAACAAAACCGGTAACATTATCAAACATCGTGTACATTGTTATTGTTATTGTAACGAATCCCGTGAAATGACGTGAAACTTACTGCTGGAGAAATTACTTTTTTTTTTTCCTTCCGTCAAAATGTCTTCCTTAAACTCCAGCGTAAAACCCCACAGTAAGAGCGTTTTGCATTTTGTCATACGGGTCCATTAAACTATCACAATTTCAAGATTAAATTTGTATCTTTCCATAGCTTTCAAGCTCACACATAAAAACTTTTTACCGTTTTAAAATAAAAGTCTGGAGTTTTAAAATAAAAGTCTGTAGTGTTTTACACATACATTTCCATAATTATGACGTACAACAATACAACGCACTGAAATTGACCATTTCGTGTGATGACTAGTCCACTGAGCATTTTAAGAGCAATAAATAACAATTCATTTGCAATCATTTACCCAAGAAAAACTCTACCTCTACTTAACATTACATAAACATGCAAATACGTGCTCCATGTCAATTCATGCTTCAAACAATATTCAATAACCCGCATCTGTGTTTTCCTACGGATGAGACTTTTATTTTGAAATCAGAGCAGTGTTTACCTCATTTCAAACCCGGAAGTGAGAGACACTACTGGTCCGCAAGTGCCTTTGCCCCGTGTCCTACCTCTTTTATCTGTCCATTATTGATCCATAAGTCGTGGTGTGGCATCGTTTATAAGAGAACGCGTGCATGTGAAGTCATTTAAACAACGGCTTGCTATCATTTGGTGAGTGTCCAAAAATGGTCTTTTAGACAGTCGAGCTAAAGCCAAACCAGCGACACAACAACTCAACAACCGGTTCGACAAGGTCCATCAAATGGCCCTAGTGGCGTTCTGCTCTGTCCCAGCAGGTTGGATCACCTGGATGTTGCGCGCGCGGGCTCTGCTCGGCTTCCTGGTGACCTCAAGGGCCGCGTGCGTCCTCGCTCAGACGGGGACATGCGCGCAGTCTGCTGCAGCTTACAACCACAAGAAGGACTGTTTCACGAGCAGACCAGCATCCACCATGGCCAAGACCATCAAATATCTTGGGTACGGTGTGTGCGTGTGTGTGCGCGTGCGCGCGTGTGTGTGTGTGTGTCCACACTGACCTGTTGATGCTCCACACAGGCAGGAGGAGGCTCAGCACATTGATGAGGAGCTCTTCAGTGAGTATGGCTTCAGTGTGGACCAGCTGATGGAGCTGGCTGGACTCAGCTGTGCCACGGCCATCGCCAGGGTGAGATGTACATCAGGGCTCTTCTTCTGAATTTTAAAAATGTGTGTTACCTGGAGACACCCCCCCCCCCCCATGTCTAAACTTAAGCCTTTGCTTGGAGAACCGGGTTAACAAGTTTTTTGTTAGATTATGCCTGAAGGCAGAAATAATCTCTAGAAGAATTTCTCTTTAATAGCTGCTGTAAATAAATCGATCTTTTCCTTGTCAAATACCAGTTGCAGAGATTTGTTCCGTTTTTTTTTCTTCCTGACAGGCCTATCCAATCACGTCCCTGGTCAAGGCCAGACCTTCTCTGCTCGTGATTTGTGGCCCTGGGAACAACGGAGGAGACGGCCTGGTCTGTGCACGCCATCTTAAGCTCTTTGTGAGTGGCCTTAACTTGAGGGACGCCGTGTAAGATACACGGCAGTGGTGGAAAGTTCCTAAAGAACTGTACTTAAGCACAGTTTCGACATCATGGGTTTTATATTTTAGGTTGTTTTATACCTGTGTTTTTCAGTCACCTGTTGCCGTAATTGAGAGGTTTTCCCAAAGCTCGGAAACACAAGAAGAAATTAAAGTTTTCTGGTGGCAACTTTAAAACAGACTGAAATATTGCACCCGAAAAGTAATGACCTCGACAATCAGATCCTCAGTGGCAGCTTTGAGCCAAGTTCAAGTCATCATACACCCCTTGAACCTTTACAAACGTGGTGATTGCCATTGTCGTGTCTAACCTGTGTCTTTATGGTCCTGGAGGGTTACGAGCCCACCGTCTTGTACCCGAAGAGGCCAAACAAGCCTCTGTTCCAGGGCCTGACCACGCAGTGCCAGAAAATGGAGATCCCCTTCCTGACGGAGATGCCTGAGGTATTACAGCAGGGCTGGCGACTACATTGCAGGAGACGAAACTCTCTCAATGACTAAGGAGGCAGAATCATTTACTTGTGCTTCCTTGGCGACATCTGCAACATCTGTATGATCTGAACAATGAAATTGGATTCTCAGGCCGCAGTGATCGACGAGGCTTACAACCTGGTGATCGACGCCATTTTTGGCTTCAGCTTCAAGGGCGCAGTGCGAGAGCCTTTTGGGTCCATCCTGGATTTGCTGAAGAAGACGACGGTCCCCGTCGCGAGCATCGACGTCCCCTCGGGTCAGTCCTCGCTCCCCGCACGACGTGGACTTCCCGCGAATCAAAGCGCACTCCCTACCCGTCATAGTGATTTTAAACTTGTTCTAAGACTTCGGCACAGTTGGGAAGACTTTCCTATTTGTGATCATTAAATACACGCCAGTACATTTAGAAATGTACATGCATAGGATATTAAATTATTTAGCAAGTCCAGTTGATTTTATATGGTCATTCATCTGTCTGTGACCAATGTATAATATATTAAAAAAAATTGCTTTTTAATATTACTTTAAGTGGCCCTTTAGCTTCTCCTGTAGTGCGATCATTGGACCAAACCATGACTAAAGACTTGAAAAGCAGTCACAACTTCTACCGCGAGGAAGCCAAAGCCTGGACGGGGTTCCCATGATCCTGCTTGTTTTGTTATTATCTTTTTCCAAGGTTGGGATGTGGAGCAGGGCAGCGCCGACGGCCTGCAGCCCGACACGCTCGTCTCCCTCACTGCTCCCAAGAAGTGCGCCCGCTTGTTCCGGGGACGCCACCACTTCCTCGGAGGGCGGTTCGTGCCCCCGGGCCTGGAGAGGAAGTACCAGCTCAACCTGCCCCGGTACCCGGGCCTGGACTGCGTGTTGAAGCTGTAGATGACTTGGATGAGAAGATCCATTCCAGCATTAAGACTGGAACCGGGCGTGAATGGTGGGACCAGTCAACACGTGGCTTGTTTGTCTTCGTCTTGACGCCCACAGAAATGCAAAAATAGCGACTTGTTTTGGCTCGTGTAGTTATGTTCTAACTCACAGCATGAAAGGGATGTATTGTCGAACCTTTGGAGACGAAAACAAACCAATAAATGAAAATAATACAACTTACGTACAAACCAGTAAGTTGATTGGCGGTTGCCCGGGTTATCGTTTCTGTTACGCGGGCCATTTTCAACCCTGGCGAGAAAAGACCTGCATCACGTGTACTTTTTCCATTTTTTTATTAGTACATTTTTAAGTTTTCATTGAATGTTCAACTAGCAACTGGAAGTACAGTCTATCGTAGTTCATCACCTTCTATTTCTTTTACATGAACTTTAAGTTTAAGTGTGTGCTGCATTATTCATACGTTCGGTCGGTGACGATTCAGTAAAAACTTTTCCTTAAATATGAATGAGTGACTACATATACTTAAAGAAATCGTTTATGTACGTACGATGTGTGCTGTCGATGACGTGGCTCATGGGTGCGTGATGGACTTCTCGAATAAGTGCAGAACATGCTTTTGAAGCCTTAATACAGTGCTGGCACCATGCTCTCTTTGTACGTCACGTCTTGGAAAAAGGGAACTAAAGGCTCGTTATGAAGAGGAGTTTCCTCCCGAAAATGTCCACATGCAGGTCAGAGGGTGGGAGGATGTTTTGAGTCCACGTTGGGAGCCTGAAGATAAAGACAACACCGATTTAACCAACCACTGTCAATAGGAAATCCAGTTTGGTAACACCAGAAAACATGAAAACCAAGGGCTTGGTCATTTTGTAAACTAGCTCAGATTTCAGAAATCTACAAAAAAGTCCCTTTCTATTTAACAAAAGAAGCAAAACATTTTGAATATTAATTGACTCCAAAGAAATTCTGAACTTGTTATATATTTATCATCAACTAATTTAACTTCATACTAACCAAGAGATACTTGTACGTTCAAATATATTCCTTACACGGTACATTTAAAGCTGAAGCCAGCATCCCAAATGTGAAACACCACAGCGTCGGGCTAAAGTAGCACAATGAAGCCGGCTTGTTTTGTGCACTAATACAGGAGTAACAATTACATATCTGTTTTATTCTCGGCACAAAGAGAGAATGAGCTCATTGTACAAAATAACGGTCACTCATTAATTCCACAAATGAATACAAAATAGTCTGCTCTGTCTAACATATGAAATAAATCATTTTAAAAAATCACAAAACTATTAATTCAAGTTGATAACTACATGGACACGGCTTCGCTGCGACCAAATGACTGAACTGCCAAAGTTTGAAATCCAGCAGTTTATTGGAATAACGGCTTCACAAAACGTACCTGTGCTATTCTCCGACCTGCACCCCTGCACAGTTATCTTTACCTTCCGAGGCAATCGCTAAATATTCAGCATTTCTAGGAGGGAAACCAGAATAAAACAGTGACGTGAAACATTTCATTTTAGCACAACCATTCAAATGGGTGAAAAATATAAAGAACAAACAAACGTCACAACTAAGACCGATTTTTGTTCCTTTTTTGACTTACAGGAGGATGGTTTTTTACTATTGAGGAGGATGACACGATGGGACGGACAAGACGGAAACATGACCAATAGTCAGAAAAGGGGAGTGTAAGACAAAGAGACACACACGTGAAAAGACACAAACTAGATGGAAAACAACAGATAAGTGCTGTAAGAATGGGTATAACGTAAAGGAGAGGAATATGCACCAAACAGGATGTAACAAAGTAAAGGTTTTAAAATGTTATTATTGATGGGAGTTTAGCAAAACAGCAGGAAAAACACACGGCAGAATCCATTTGGACATTTCAGTGCGAGCATCTGTCTGTTTTCTGTTCATATTCTTTTGTACTTTATTCACTGCAGAGATTAAAGGAGAACACGCTTGCACACATTGGGCCAAGCACGCCGTCGTCCCTTAACTCCAACAGGACAGTAGGTTAACGTGTACTCAACACCGTCCACAAAACGGTGCCCTTTTTCTGGGAGCAGACAGACTGAGGCTCAAAGAAAAGTGCCGTGGGCCGACCCCGGGTCTTATTCTAGTCGTGCGTTGTTTCAGACTTTCAGACTATGTGCATTAGAACCCGAACAATGTATCAGCATCAGCGCACATGCTGGCCTAAAGCACAACAGTACGTGGCACTATGGAAGTGCTTAGGACGTATTTGAGCTCATTTAAATAGAGTGCTTCCGTTCCATTAGGGCTCATTAGGTCTGCCTTGGCTACCGATTTTAAACAGATTTTAAATTAAGGTAGCCTGCATTTTGTGTTTATACCATGACATATTGTTTCTGGACTCAATATATCACTGAGGGTATTTGCTTTAAAAACCCTGCACTTAGTTTGAGCAAAACAACACTGTACTTGAATAAGGTTTCAGTGTTAATCTGGATGAAAACCTTGCATCTCCAAAGTGCATCAAACGCTTAACACTAACACAAATCTTTGGCTAATTTTATGTGCATCAATCAGAGAATCCTACAACAAAGCTAAAATCGCAAAAACTGAAGTTACAAGGTTTTCGAATGTTGCGAGAAAGTCTGCAAAGAAACACTTACGCTGCTTCTCGTAAGGCTTCTTCCCCGGCTGCAGATATTTTCCTATAGCAGTATATCATCTCTATGAGGAGCCAGACCTGCAGGCCGATGATGGACACGTACATCATGACCTCGGACACGATGGACGCCGTTCCTCTGGTGGCTGCCGACACGAAGGCCAGGAGATGAAAAAAATCAGAGCGACACACAAATCCCGCTGGTGATGCAATCCGCTCTCGCGTCACAGGCCCGACCCCCCCCCCCCCAGACGGCAGAGAGCGTCTGGCGGCTGATGTCAACGCGGCCTACCTTTGGCGACCACGGTGAGGTGGACCACCTTGCTGATGACGGTGCTGTACTCGTAGTTGTCGTAGAAGAGGATGCGGTTGAAGAAGCATTGGTAGGTGCCCGAGTCGTTGAAGGTGACATTGAGCAGGTATATGGACGCGTCTTGGATGTCGTTGCTCCTCTTGCTTCCGTTCCAATCAACGCGGTCCATGAAGTTGTCGCTCTCTATGTTCGGCCCTTCCTCGGTGTAGGTGTAGATCTGGGGCCACAGAGACAGGGATCATCTAAAATGCCGCAGTGACTTATGTACACATACATAAAGGAGGCCTTTAGGTATAATAATGCTATATATACATATATATCCTCTCTCTCTTTTTGCAGACTTGTAGTTTTGTTGTAGGATTAATGCACATAAAATTAGCCATAGATTTGTGTTAGTGTTAACCATTAGTTTGAGCAAAACAACATTGTACTTGAATAAGGTTTCAGTGTTAATCTGGATGAAAACCTTGCATCTCCAATGTGTCTGCATTTCAAGGAGTGACCATTGCATCTAAGTGCAGGCTTTTTAAAGCAAATACCCTCAATGATATTTGAGTATTTTTTTAAAGAATATATATATATACTGTATATATACAGTAGGAAGCTGCTGTTATCGCATCCATGCACTCTGTGGCAAACATAGGACAAGGTCAACGAGGCTGCGTGTCATCAGCTTTAATGATCCCCGTGGTGTAAAATATCATGATTGATTGCCTCTGAGCCTCACCATGACCTCGGGATTGATGCGATGGAGAGCGTGCGCGTGAGAGAGGAGGGCGTGGACGGTGAGGCGTGCACGTGACGAAGAGCTTGTGTCTTGAGGAAAGTGGCCCAGGACGAGAAGGATTTTAAGGATGCCAAAAGCCCTTCCCGCACTCCACAATGCGCTCCATCACTCACATGGGTACCACACTGATACATTCTCTGGCAGAAGACTTGCACACTCACGCGGTAAAAGTCGGCCTCCCCCTTCCCCCTGAAGTGCCATTCGACGGTGGCGGTCGCCTGCACCTCGCTCCTCCTCTTGCAGGAGAGGCAGCCCAGTTTGAAGCCCTTGCCGGCGACCGCCTCAGTGTCAGAGTCCGGCTCCGCACAGGCCCCGCGGCAGTGGGCTGCGAAAACCAGCACAAACGCTCACACCTGTGGCTGGACGTGATGCCGCAACACATTATGGAGGCCGGAGGTCGTCGGCTCGACTCACCGAACGGGCAGCAGAGGAGAGTAATGAGAATTACGTGTAACATTCCCATGTTCACCGGATGTTGGAGGAGCTGTTTACGTGACGACGGGCCTCGGGAAAAGGACCAACTATGGCAGCAGCGCTCCTGGATCGGGGATACAAGAGACTTGTTTAAAACTCTGAATGATTGTCATGAGATTTTTTAGTAATTATATTTGCAATGCTTCTCTTTTTTTATTTAAGAGGACTGGATGACATTCAGAATAGTTTCACAAGCTACTGCATCAGCTGAACATGCATTGTAAAGTGCAACAGGCCTTCGCTGCATGACTAATTCTGTTTAGGATGTCTTTAAGCTGCACACTATTGCTTTTGGGCCACAAATGGCCTCCTAATGTATCTCTGTATTGCAGAGATACATTAGGAGGCATTCCAGTAGCGGCTGCTTTTTCTGCTCTCAATTATCCAGCAGCAGATGAAACAATCCGGATATCTGACACACGCTGTTTACCCGGATCAACACCCTGAGATTCGACTTTCTTCTTTCACCTGAGGTCTTACAGTGAGTTTGTATCATTTGCAACACAAAGGCTGCGGGCTGGACGCCTGCTGAACGCAGTGCATTAATAATGAATTGACTCCTCGATCCCAAACGTAAAGGCGTTAAATACACACCGATGTGATGGCCAATTATTATCCTCGATCGGATCACCAAAATCAGAGCTTTCGGTCGTCCTCGGTCGCAGGAGATGGAAAAACGATTAAAAAGCGCGTCCTCCTCTGCGGTGACAGCTGAGTGATGGAGACGCTGCGTCCGCTTCCATCTACTGGCCCCCGCGCTCGTAGAAGAGATGCTTCGCTCGCAAAGGCATTACGGACACAACTGCGCGAGGGCATGAAAGGACGCTAGGAAAACAGAAGGCTCGTCTGTCCGATGCGTCCGATCCCCGGTAACGGTGTGGCGTTTTTTTTTTCTTCTTCCTGCGCCACAGCGGCACCTGCGTCCGTCAGATCACAGCGAGCTGCAGATGCACTGCGGTAAAAAAACAAGGGAAAGGACGGCCGTGCGCGCGCGGCAGAGCAGGAACCGTCTGCGATGACTGCATGGGCTCCTGTCCTGCTGATTTTTATTTATACATGAAACAAGCTGAGCTCTGCTTGAGGGGCCACGGCGGGGGCCCCAGCTCGCGTTTATAGCGCGTTTAAAGAGCAACAAAGGTCTCTAACAGCTGGGGTAGTTGACATTAAGGCGAACTGGCCCTTTAAGTGAGCTCCGGAGGGGCGTGGCCAGTCACTTTAATGATGGCGTCGTTCTGTCAACAGTCGATGGTCACGTCACTTCGTATCAGTCAATAACTTTCGATAACATTATTATAAATGTATTATTGTAATACTACTAATTGGGCCGTTCTGGCCAGTATGAGGACACCAAACACCCCCTCGCGTTGTGTTGAGGAGCGCTGATGCTGCTTTGTCAACCAGCTAGCATCAGCTGCGCCTACGGGCGAGATGCTGCGAGCATTTACGAGCTCGCTTTTATTGAAATCACACAAACGATCGACGGTAACGTTCATTTGTATCTGGACTATCTGCAATTAGCCAGCGACCCTCTCTATACAAGTAAAAAAAAAGCTCTGCTTAACGACATAGCAAAGGTACAGTAAACTAAGCTAACATAGGCTGCTAGCTAGCTAGCTAGCCTGCAAGCTAACTAGGGAGTGCTGGTCAGATAACTTTACACGCAGGAAGAAGTGTGTTATTATTATTAGCAGAATACATGGTAATAACAGTGTTTTTTTTATATACTACTGCTTCTGTTTACAGTAACGAGCTAAGGTTACAATGGTTGTGATCATGTCAGGTGCAGGCTCATTTACTTCTTAATACATATCAATATACTTATTGTCAGTCCATTAACTTTAAGGATGTGGCTGAAACCATGGATGTTAAATGCTAGTTTTGGTCCATTGACATTAAAAAGTTATTTAAAATGCAATCATTTTAAATAGTGATACATTTATTGAGGTTTTTTTCCTGATTCACAGTTGTGAGAATTTACTGCTTTCATATTGACTGTGAGAATAAGATCCTGTTTGTATTCATTGGGAAAACAAGTAATTTGATCATACTTGTTTAAACAATTCAGACCCTACAGAAGATTCATCGTACTTACACAATCTAAAGTAGTAAGCATTCACATCCACAAGGCAGACCCCAGTTTGTTTTGTTCTTTCCTTAAAAATGCAATTGCTACCTTGTTTGATAATCAACTCAAGTATCACATGACTAATTGTTACAGCTCTGCTAATTACATTCACTTAACTAAGAATCTCGCAATTTATGGTCTCTATAACAATAGCGCACCTCAGCTTATAACCATTAACACATTGTAATTGAATCTTTCCTCGATACGAAGGACACATACTTTCAAAAAATTTAACCGACAATAGATAAACAAGATAAATGAATTCTATTCGATGATATAAAATCTTATGAATAACAGTTTTGTCCTTTGTAATGTCTAGTTTCGTTAGAACATGGATGCCCCCTGCAGTGCGTCTGCGGCTCCAGCCGGCTTGACGGTGCAGGTGTGCTTCCCCGGCGCCCGGGCTGCCGTCTTGGACAATCTCAACCGCCAGCGGGAGGAAGGTCGGCTGTGTGACCTCTCCATCCAGGTGCAAGGGCGAGTGTTCAGGGCCCACCGCTGTGTGCTCGCTGCATCCTCGCCTTACTTCCACGACCAGGTGGGCCCGGGCGCAGATCGTCTTCATTTGCCCACAATAAGGTGTCGACCCCGATATTTCAAAACGTCTTCTATCTCTCGACAGGTGCTGCTGAAGAACGTCACGACTGTTTCTCTACCTTCGGTCATGGACCCGGTGGCCTTTGAGAGCGTCCTGAGCTCGGCCTACACTGGCCAGCTGAGCATCGTGCATGATGACATTGTGAATTACGTCACCGTGGCCAGCTTCCTCCAGATGTGGCACATTGTGGACAAGTGCACGGAGATCCTGAAGAGGCCTCGGCCCCCGGCAGACGTCAGCCCCGGGGAGGCCGCCGCGGCCCACCCCGGCACGGCGTCCCGCCAGCAGTCCCCGAGCAGCACCGACTGCTTGTACCTGGAGAGGGAGGGGCGACGGAAGGAGAGGAAGCCGGACGCCCTGCCCCCCTTGGCCACGTGGAGACGTCCGCAGCAGTTCCCCAGATGGGGGCGCCCGCGCTCCTCGTCGGCCCAGCACTCAGCCGACTCCCAACTGGACACCAACGCCGGCTACGCGGCCAGCGATTACGGCAACTGCGAGGAGACGTGGGCGTGCGGCCCCACCAAAGCGAGCCACTTGGCGCACGACGGGCCGGGCAGCAATAGCCGGCACCACGGCGGGGGCCACGGGGGGGTCCCCGGAGGCGAGGCATTCAAACAGAGGGTCAGGTTTCAACAGCGGGGCGCGGCGCCCGGCAGCAACAGACTGCCCGATAAGAATCGAGAGAGCGGGGACAGTGAGGAGACGCAAGAGAAGAGGAGGAGGGAGAAAAGGGAGATTGAGGCAGACGAGGGAGTCGGAGAAGCAGCCGCGGGGAAGAAGGCGGGCTTTGTACACACGGGGCACTGCGGTACGATGCCAAAGCCACGCTTCGCTTCAACCACCAATAATATTTCTAACATACACATCATTGTGGGAAAGAGGGTCTTTTCTTAGAACTGGGTCCCTTTATTTAGAAATGGGTCCTTAGAAACTGAGAGAAGGGCTCTAAAGCGGAAAAAAGCAACTACAATGCCTTGTGGGGATAAGGGGGGGGGGGGGGGGCAGGAAGCGGGCTTCATACTGTACATCCACTACCAACACATAACCACAGGATTGAAGTCACAAATATATCGATATCAGGGACACAAAATGAACGTTCCTGCTAGTAACTCTAATTAAACGAGCCAAAGTCTTCAAATAGTGAAGTAATGAATCATTATTTACTTAATGGTTGTTTCTGACAAACAAAGTGTTTGCCTAGAATTGAAATCAGAGATTTTGATATTTGCACACACATTTAATCCAGAGCTGCCAAATAGAAAAGAGTTCCACAGCCTTTGGGTGTCTGTTCTTCATACGCAGGCTCACTGATTACTCCTCCTTGTAAGGGGCCTTGATTTGATCTTGTTTTCACATTTATTCTGCAGACTTCCGCCCGTTTTCAGACGAGAGTGTAGGCCAAGCCGCGGGGAAGGCGAGTGTGGAGGAGATGAAGGAAAAGGTGCAGCGAGGTTTGGCAGGAAGAGACCTCTCCTCGGACCCGCCCAGCGCTCACGCCTACCAAGCAGCTGAAGGAGTTCCGGGCCCCGCCTGTCCGCTGTCCGCCCGGCTGCAGTGGCAGACGGGCCCCTGGTCCCAACAGGAGCAGAGGCCGCAGGACGGAGAGGGGGGCAGCTGCAGTAAGGACGAGGACGAAGATGAGGAGGAGGAGGAGGAGGCGGCGGCGGACTTTGAATGCTTCACAGACGGGGCGGTGAGCCGAGGCACGTACAACGAGATCCAAGACGGCACGGGACAGGTCTCCCAGAGGCCTCTAGTGCCTGCGTCCCCCGACTTCACCATGGCAGGGTCGGAGGTCAACTGGCCCTCCACCAGCGCGGTACAGGGTAGCTCGTCAGCCCCGGCCTCGAGCCGCCACTTGTCTCCGTCTTCGGCATTTCCTCCGCCCTCGTCCCCTCCGACTCCGTCGTCCTCCTCCTCCTCCGTGTCCCTCGCCGGCGCCCCCTACACGGGCAAAGTCCACTTCTGCCACTGCGGCAAGGCCTACACCCTGAAGAGCATGCGCGACCGGCACGTGAAGATGCAGCACCTCAACCTACGGCCCTTCGGCTGTCCCGTTTGCACAAAGTCCTTCAAGATGAAGCACCATCTGACCAAGCACCTTAAGACTCACGGGGGGCTGCGGCCCTACGAGTGCGGCCTCTGCGGAAAGAAAGTCATTTGGAGAGACAGCTTCCTCAGGCACCAGGCCCGGTGTGAGCGACTCGCCTCCAGCTCCTCGGCCGGCGGCGACCACGCGGGCGCCCCCGCGGCAGGCGGCGGCGCCGGCGGCGGCTTCGATTACGGATTTGAAGACGGCGAGGCTTTTCTGGCGCCGGAAGGACAGGTGAAAGTGGAGGAGGCGGACTTCCACGGGGGGATGGAGGGCGGGATGCGCGGGCTCCTGGGCAGCGTGTCCGGGATGGTGGACGAGCTGAGAGCTCAGTCCCCGGACCTGGAGGGCGGTGGTCATGTCTTCAAAGAGGAGAGGAGTGAGAGCTTTGGCGCCAACTAAACACAAACACGTGCTGACACGACCACTTCCACCAACACAAAGTCATCGGCAGCTCCACGGGCTTTTGTTTCACACTTTTCATGCCATGAATGACGTTTATAATAATATGTTTAGCAGTGATGTGCTTTTATCAAATGGTCCTATTTCATTTGTTGTTAAGTGATGCTGTAAGCTGTGCATCTGTGTTGTGAATCTACTTCATGGGACCAATCAAAGTTCATTTGCATTTTTGCACATACATTTTTTTACTAATACAATATGATAATAAATGTTCTTCTGCGACACAATGATGCCTCTTCATACAAAGGTACGGTCTTGATTTCAAATTCAAGGACATTGACATTTTTTGCAGAACGTCTCGTTAAAGCTGAGGCTTATTCTTTAATAACAAAAGTCATTTAAAACTAGACTAGAAGAGTCTGGCTCATACCCGGACGGTTCCTTTGCAGCACAATGGTGAAGCACCAGAGGCTCAACGCTACAGAATCCCTCTCCTTTGATCCATTTTGTAGTGCCTGAAGAAGGTATCCTGCCGTTATCCGTTAATAAAAGTCCCAGATATCCTTCAAGGTGAAAAGCCAATAAATGGGCCTCATTTAAAGTAATGAGATGCATTGGTATTGCGCTAATGCATGGCCCTTATTTGTAGTTCAATTAGGCCAAGTGTTACATTTCTGGAGGTTTTTTGGGGATTCTGTGGCCATTCAGGTGAGGGACAAACCCCACTCTCGTTGTTGCCATGCAGTGTGATGCAGGTTTCGGGCCAGCGGGCCAATTATTGCAGGAAACATTGTATGCAGATGGAGCTCCTTGATAATTGGGATGTTAGAGGCAGCGGCCCTTGAAAAGTTCTACCGTGGCATTATTTCTAATGATGGGAGACAGGTGTTTTTGTTCCACCTCTGGGCATCTTTTTCTTTTTCAGCGTTTAATTAACTGGGACAAAATGTACACCTGGGCTTAATTGAAATCAGGTTTCTTTTCAGTTCAACCCTCTGACGCTTGGATTCCCGCCTGAGATGGATGATTGGCCTCCGGAGGGGGTTTTCAAGAGTTCAGTTATGGATCATGGGTTGATTTTGGGGCTAATGCATTCACTCTTTCTTTTCCCACTTTAGTTATTCAGCTGCTCAGTGAACCTTGAAACTGACTGCAATCTCTGCTATCGTCATGGTTACAAACGGCGGGGTACCCTTAATCGGGTCGCACTGAGTATTTCTCTAGTACTGAGTCCATCCAATCTAAATTCACATGGATCAGTTGTTAATTTAGAAAAAAAGCCGAAAAACAAGGTGAAGGGCCCAAATGTTTTCTCACTTACTGCCACTTTGGATTTAACCCTGCTATTACTTTTGGGGTCAATTTGACCCCATTCGATGTTTAACGTCTCTAAATAGATACCTAACATCATTTCTTTTGCTTCAAATTGCACGACTTTACCTAATTTAAGGGGGACAGCTGGGTAAACATAAATTAACATGTCCTGTACACTTGTTGGATGCATCGGTGTTGTTCGGGCCGTTATATCTGCATAGAACTAATGAGGTCGTCCACAGGTCAGACACAAAATCTGCACCTGCAAACCCAAGCACTCACACCTGCAGGATATTATCAGATAATCTACAGACATTGGAACCAATTTGGGTTTGGTTGGGGGGGGGGTGGAGCTGGGACTGGTGCACGAGGGGGGACTGAGCACCTGACCAGCATCTTGGTGCTTAGGGTGCTTTATTATTCTGCTCTCTCTCTCTCAACTGAAAATGACTTTTAAAGAAAGATTATTATTTTGTTATTATGGTCTGTTTCCCCACATGGACAACAGGTGGACTCGGTGCTTCTAGTGTCATCTAGAGTGCTTCCAGGTTCCGACAGATACGCTGTCAGCCAAGTCCATGACATGAAATCAGCATTTGAGCTTCAATCGAAAAGGATCGACTTGAGACGACTAATATATTGTAAAAATGATGTCTTTTAAATGGTATGTCAATCAGTGACATTTTATTCTGATCTGCATATTTCTCCGTAGCCGCTTAACGGGTATTTCCGGATGTTTAAGGGGGTGAATGTGCTCTTTATGTAGTCAACAAACTAGCACCAAGTTCCTAAAACAAACAATATTATTATCATTATAATCATTTTTGGGGTGTTTAAATGCCCCAATGGTAAAAGGTGTAAATTGTACATTTCAAGGTAACAGGGGGGTTAAAGGAATAAACAAAACGATTTGTCCTCTGTTTTTAGTCGTAATGCTAAGCTAAACTCCAAAGAAAGGCTAATGAAACCTTTCAAGGTAAAATACAGTGAAGCATAAATGTGGCTCATTTAATCCTGGAGCCGCAAAATAGGAAAGAAATGCTGTATGCTGGAATAAAGACAAGAGAACGGTTGGATTTGAAAACATTTAATAGCTGAGAGAAGAGTGTTTATTTGTCAGTTAGTCTGAGGATTAAAAAGGAAACACGACGTCAGAAGAAATACAACCTTTACAGTTTCACGGACCATCCCGTTAAAGTGAACATACAAACATGCACAAACATGTACGAACGAGAGCAGAAATGTCATTTATTATGAACAAAACAAAATGGACAAAATACGTGTCAGAACATTTGGATTCAACATTCAGTGCTCCTCATCCCACCTAAGGGTGCTTTGACCTCAAACCTTCAACCCACTTCCTCTCTCGCCATCGCATTAAAACCAACCGTCATCTTCTGAATGAAACACACATTACGTCAAAACCTCAAACTCAATGTAAGAAAACTCAAATTAACGAGATCCATGCAAAAGCTACAATATAGAAGAAAAGAGTGGTCTTTGGTTATGCAACAGTGCATCTAAAAAGGGCCTTTTATTCGTTTTTTTTCTTCAAATGACATCATTCTGTACATCTGCATTAATTACACTGAAGCACAATGAAACAAAAACAGTGCCTACCACAATATTAAACACAATATTATTGTCCACATACTGACTGCAGATTTCCTTTGCGACATACGTTTCACAGCAGCCACAGACAGACATGGAGCCACTCGGCAACGCAAACGAACACAGACAGCTGGACGCTAGCGCCGTCGGACCGAGGTACTCGGCGGGGTGGTTCTCACGGGGGGGGGGGGCAACACCACACCTGTCATAAACAGCAGGACGAGCGATATCCGTGGGAGGAGTGTTAGAGAGACAGAGACAGGCCCAGTGACCGCCTGCAACCTCCTTCAACGTCACCGTGCAGACACACACAGAGGGGGGGAGTGGAGGGGGGGCGGGGGGGCTTGTGTTAGTGGGTTAGCATTTCTAGAGGTTGTGAGTCCGCCGCCTGCTCCTCTCCTTCCTCTCGTCCCGCCGGCTCTGCGGCCTTGTCCTCGGCCGAGGGCTTAGAAGATGGTGCTCCAGCGTTTTGGGGGTGGACGGGACTTGGTTTCTCCCTTGGGGGAGAGGAAGGAAGGAGAAGGATGAGGTGGATGACAGAATCCTTAAATATGGCATTCATAAGAGCAATCTGACGTGAAGCAGTTTTCATTTAGAATTGTGCAGAACCGTTGATTGTCAAAAACATCGCATTTATTGGGATCATCACATTGAAAACATCCCCCTCAGAGAAGTCGAGGTAGACGGCGTTTGCAGAAATAAATGACAGTTTAACATCTGGGATTACGTGTACTGTAGGTGTGAAAGTGAAACATGTCACATTAGTTTATTATGATGACAGGCTGCTGATGAATGAAACTGAAATTATTCATTACTCACTGGTCTCTGGTGAGAGCATCACTGTGGCATTTGAGGGTGAACACAGACAGGAAACATTGTTTTATGAATCCCAGTCTTACAGACAGACAGGGGGGGGGGGGGGGGGGGGGGTGTATTCCAGTGAGACAAGTAGGGGGCGGACGTGCGGTAAGCTCACCAGGTTGAAGATCCTGGACAATGTGCTTTGGTCTCTGCGTCTCCTGACCGGCGACTTTGTGCTCTCGGCACGCGGCGACGAGGCCTAAAAAAAAGACGCTCTGTGAGGACAGATGGAGGCGGGGGGGGGGGGGCAGGGCCTGGAGGCCCGCTGCTCTGTCACTGCTTAACCTATAGTGCACTGCACACTGAGGGGGCCTTCTCTTTCTAGGTGAGGCACATCTGACCAGAGCGATCAAACGTCCCACTGCTTTGACCAAACACAGGGGACACAATTATTACTTTAAATAAAAAGAAAATCCATTTAGCATTTTGAAAAGTAATTCAAAAATGAAGAAAGATTTTGCTTTGTTTATCCTCTGCAATTGCATCAGGTCTGGAGTTTTTAAGGTGCCTGTCATTATCTCATTATTTCACTTGTAAGCAGTGGAAGACACAGCTGTCCCGTCTGCGGTTGTGAGAGGGCAACGTGGAAAGACACAAGGTGGCAAGAACCAGGCTCAGATGACAACAACCTTCAAGGGGGGAGACCAAAGAAAAGGAATCACCACACACACACATATAGGGTATATAGGGTACTGGTCCCTGTCCGGTAACGCACAAACACCCCAAGTCCCAGAGAGGACAGATGAGAGGACAGATGAGAGGACACAGAGAGCGGGATGGATCGGTGACTCGGTGTCTCTCGGAGGTGTTACAGGGAAATCGAGGGGTGGGGGAGGAGGACAATGGGGGCCAAGAGGTCCTAAGAGAAAATGTTTACCGGTTGTGGTTCATAAAAAGTCGAGCAGTGTCAAAGTCATCCAGAGGCAGCGAGTCGCTCTGGATTGAAGCAAAGAAGAATTCATTTAACGTCATTATTTTACTGATGTGCCGGCGATTGAGCCAATCACAGCGATTCTCCCCTTGCAGCCGCCAAAGAGGACGCTCACTGCTGCACGCCGATGCTGCTGAATTAGCTTTTTATGCTCGTCTTCGGACGCTCAGATTCAAAAAGGTGTTTCTGTCCAAGGAGGAAAAGCCACACAGTGGTGGGGGGGGGGGGGGGGGGGGAAGACAAAGGAAGAGCGTGGAGGGTGAGGTCACGCGAAGGTCAAGATGCAGAGGAGGTCTCTACGGGTGGATTTAAACGGGAGAGACAATCACACACACACACACACAAAGAGGGGAGGTCAGAAATGAGGCTTTTGTTCGATTCGAGAAGGGAAGTTGCGACGTACCAAGCCCAGGGCGTCTCTCCACTGGACATGAAAAAGAAACAGACAGTGACACGATGAGATGAGATACCGCGAGCGGCTTGTGGTGGGAGCAGCGTCCGCCTCGGCGCACAATCCTCCAGTTAAAGGTATTAAATGGAAGGATTAGCAGCAATGTGCTGGTCTGTTAGAGTAAAAGGTGGGTGGTTTGCACCAACACAGGTCAACCATTTATTTGTCTTTAATAAAAAATGCATTGTGGCAACTCTACACTAGAAAATTGACTGCCCCTTTTTTGTAATCTACTCTATAATTTTACAAATACAATTCTAATTTGGTCCACGGCCTCTTCAGACCTTCTATTTAGTTGCACAGGGCAAAGTGAGATCTACCACAGGGCTTCAGAGGGGCCTCACTGCGTTAACCAACAGGAAGTGGGGGATTGAAACGAAACAACCTTAAGTTTAGGGAACATCTGGTTCGGGAGAAGAAAAGACGGTTGTTGGGATTCAAATAAGTGCTACATCATATATATGATATAAATATTTGTTATTTTCTTCATTTGTTCAGATGTACAAATGGGTTTAAAGTGAATTTTCTCTACTTCGTCCAATGAATGACGTTCCAGTGACTGGCCGTACTTGTACTACCAGTGAGGCTAAAGGATCTAGTGCTCATTGGCAAAGATTATCACGCTAACACACAGGGTGCGTGAACATGCATTACACTAGTTTCCTGTGGACATTGAAAAAAACACCATGAACAAAAGTTAAAATTAGGTGTTGAGAAATGTGATGGAGAACAAAATAGAGGAAGAAAAGTCCCAGTCTAAAAAGGATCAGAAATAAGTTATCATTGCACCTACACCTCTGGAATGATCAACAGAACAGGCGTTAATGACAAAGAAAATGAGACTCACCCTGGATTTAGGACGAGGAGAGGACACCTGAGAGACAACAACAACAACAACAGTGACAACAAACACAACAAATGATTGAGCTGCACCTGTTGATGCCCAGAGTCGGATTCAAAGACTTTTGTACAACATGAAATGAATGAATGAAAGAAACTCACGAAGCTCCTGAAGAAGTGCACCACGGCGTTTTCATTGGTCCGGCGCCGAGCGGAGGACTGCTGGGGGGAGGTGGCCGTGTGGCCCCGGAACGAACCCTGAGAGGAGCAGCAGGGGTCAAGTGACTGCATCGGTTAGGTACTGAAGAGTCCCGGTGAAACCGAATGTACAATTACATGAGGGATTTAAATAAAAATCCTGTGCGTTTGATTGGTTGATGATGTGGTGGGAGACAGAGCTGTGGAGGACTTGGGATCCGCACACCTCTCTTCTCATGGATGGAATTTGCTAAATATTATTGGTTGAAAATGGACATCGGTGGTTTACGTAAGTGCTCGTCATATTCTCATTTTTGTATACGTATTTAAGAATGAAAGAACATTAAAAAAACACAAAGAAACTGAACGTGGGATGTGATCTTAAAGGGAAGAAAAAATTAACAACCATCTTACTCAACAGCATGGTCAAGTCTTTTTTTTAATCATGATGGAGTCATTTGACATGAGCTTGAAAAGACAGATCAGTTGTCTCTTCATAAATTACCTCCTAATGTAATAATTACAGTAATCGTAGGACATTTACATCCCACAATATACGCACAAAGGGACTGTTATCATGTGAGATGGCAGGAAATTTAAAAATGGATTCAAATTGAGGCAATTAAAACACTACAAGGAAATTGCATTAAATTGTATGAAGGAAGCCTTGGTGTGATACACACTCCTGTCTATTTATAGCATTCATTTGGGTTTCTTTTATGTTCTGTTTCAGCCTGAAAAGGAACCTTTCACATATACGGATGGCCACCTTTGTGGCTTTCTACTGGTGAATGGAGGAAGCCTGTGTCTTGCGAGGCAAAAGGTACAAGCTCACAAGCTCAGACAATGAGAATTGGCTCCGAATGCACAAAACCAGAGACCCCGGGACGTCGGATGAAAAGGAGCCGAGCTGCATGAGAGCGTCTCTCACCGCCAGGGAACCCTGCCATCGCACTGCGAAGTCTTGAATGTGAAGGGTTTTTATCTCTTTGCAGCTCTGGGCCAGGCCGACATCACAAACTACCTTATTTCTTTAACTAAAGTCTACTCAATAACAGCACAGGTGAGCCTGGTTAGCAAAAAGAGGATTTCAAATCTCATCAAAAATGAAAATGTAGAGCTGAAACAATAAGAGGTTTGGATCCGTTCTGTGTGTATTTATCCGTGGGTTTAAAATATTTTCTTGAATGTCAATAAACCCTGTGTATCATCTTTTGATAAATGCTTTCCCTAACTCATTAACATCGTGGATAACTAAAGTCTTCAGTCCAAAACACAGTATCCCAGTGCGATGACCATCTAACGATGGTCTAAAGAGAACCACACTCACCTTGCTCCTCTTCTTTTTGTCTCCTCCAAAGAACTTTGTGATCTGATCCATGACGCCGGGGCTCTTCTTTTTCCTGCCGAGCCCGAAGGTGCTCTGTCCTGAGGTGCTCGCCGTGGCCATGCCGGTGGTTGCTGAGGTTGGGGTGGGGTCGACCTCGCTCCGTCTGCTCAGTAGTCCTCTTCCCAGTCGCTCCACAGTGCACAGTGGCAGCCCTCGTCTCCGCGGCTCCTTCAGGGTGGCTCGTCGGTCCTCTGACGTGGCCCCCCCCGGGGGGGACGTCTTTGAAGGTGTCGCAGGGCACCACGGGACGGGAGGAGGGTCAGGTGTGGTGGTGGAGGGAGTGGGGGGGGCGGCGGGGGGGGGGGGGGGTTGCCGCTGTGCCAGTGAGCTCCACGGCTCTGGCTCGGCTCCAGGCATTCTCTCTCCGGGGCTTCGGTGGCTGTGTCAGTCACTGCCGCCCTCCGCGTGGGCCCGGGGGCCATTGTTCCTCCGCTAGCCCCCCCCCCCCCCCCCCCCCCCCCCGGCCTCGGGGATAACAAGGGTTATCTCTGAGTCTGCACTCACAGCCTGATGCAGAGCGGCCGCTCTGTGGGGCCATTGTTGGAGATCCTCATGCATCCCCTCGCTGCATTGTCTTTAAATTGGATGTACAGTCACCAAGTTGAACCGAAGGCTTCTGGTGTGGAAACCTGTGAACACGGGCCAAGTATCTGTGTCTGATACTATAAACTAGGGGTGTCACCGTTTCTGGATGATTGAAACCATTGAAATCCACCCAGCTCCAAATATCACAGACAATCATGGCCAATGTTGTAGTTCAGAATGTAATCCCATCATTGTGTCATATTGGACAAATGTGTGACACAATTTAGTACGTCCATCCTTGGGGTGTGTCCACAAATGTGTCCTGGGAGTAAACCTGAATCCCTTCATCTTTGAGACAAGGTGGGTGTGTCCCACATTTTAAGACATTTCCTGCAGCTTCAAGAGACCTCACAAACACAAACTTGATAACATTGCGATCATATATGATCATATAGTGTCCTTATACTGTTCTAAGCCTCTTACACAAACATAAAATGGGGTAAAAAGAGTGGAAATTAATTTGTCAAGACCCCAAACACTGAGTGAACTTCTTAGAATAATAAAAAAAGTTACAAGCTACAAGCTGAACAACCGTTTGAGTCAAAGGGCCTTGAGTGAAAACTGTTTTGTTCTCCGTCTTTCCCAATGTCAAAAAGGGATTTGATTTTTATTTCAAATGACCCTTGAGGGTTATTGAGTGTGACTTTAGCTGTTGCTAAGCTAACAACAAGCTTTGGGTGATTTGGTTGGACCGCAGCAGCCAAACAAAGCAGGATCTGTTGCAGGGAAGTGGTGTCAGAAAACACCCATGCAGCATCGCAATATTTCATATTTTAGCACAGATGACTTGTTGTTCTGTGTGATTCTTATTGTAAATGAACTTTTAGCGATGAAAAAGAAAACTGTGTTTTTTAAAATCTAAATTTTAAAAGCGAAAATCAAGAATATGATGAGAAAATGGCAAACTGATTTGAGTTCAGACTGCATTGGACTGAAATGAGCGTCGGGAAATGTGTCAATCGGCAAAATGCAAACCTACTGGAAACGCGTGGCATGCTCTCCCATTCACTTCCCCCGAGCGGGGGGGGGGGGGGGGGGGGCTGCATAGGTGTGACACAACAGGTGTGAACACAGA
Organism: Pungitius pungitius; assembly: GCF_949316345.1. NCBI lineage: Eukaryota > Metazoa > Chordata > Actinopteri > Perciformes > Gasterosteidae > Pungitius > Pungitius pungitius. Next base: position 2,258,339 of record NC_084916.1, read on the forward strand.
TAGAAACGAAAAAAACATCCACATCAAAAACAAGCATTTTAGTAACTGAAAATGAACATGGATGTTTATTTCAAAGGACAGACGATTCTGGAAAAAGAAATAGTAAAAAGATACTTTGGGTGAATCCAAATAATAAATGTAATCACCAAAGATGTAGTTATGCATGACATGCTTTGGGGTGTGGCGTTTTGATCAGACTGTTCCCCAGGTGATGAATCCTATCGATGTGTCTGATCACCTGGGTTTACCTTTTTTTACTCGTCAAGGGGAAATGTCCTCAACATCCACTCAAGGCATTCACCCAACACGTCACATTACATCATTTAGCTGACGCTTTTATCCAATAAGTGCATTTCTTCTCAGAAGAACAAGAAACAAAGTGCAATTTCATCAAATAAGCCGATTTACAACCTGTTATAGATAAGTGCCATTACAAGTACTGTTTAAGTGCTAGAATGTGTGTTATTAGTCGAGGTATAGTCTGTAGAGGTGTGTCTTTAGTTTGTGTGCGGTCTCTGCGGTCCTGATGTCATCAGAGAGCTCGTTTTAGGAGCCAGGACAGCAAAGAGTCGTGATCTAGTCCAGAGGGAGGTTCTCCGATGACATTGTGATCGCCGACTTATTATATAATGCCACAACGAGGGTTGGTTATTTTAACGTTTTTGATCATGTTTAAAGCCAGTCGGTGAACATGCTAAACATCTGCATGCTGGCATCTCAAAGCGCTTTGAGGGTAAACGTGAACCGGATACACAGAGCCCCGTGTTTACCCATTAGAGACCCTCATGATAAAAGCCACTGATTCACAGATATGAATCTGTTGTCAGTCACATGTGCCTCCCATAGACAGCATTCAGCCAGCATAGCTGCATATTGTCTTGTATAAACACATTAAAATGAGGATGAACTCAGAAGGGGACATGTTTGTCCACTCGGCCTCGCACACACTGCCCCGTCTGTCTTTCCCCGCAGGGCCCGACAGAGGTAGGTACCGGGAATGCAGAGAGTGGGCCCACCGCGCCGCTCGTGCCCTCCAGTCCAGAAGAGTCTTGGAGGTCGAGGCCGAGCGCGGGTTACACAATAGCGGGCATTGCCTTGGAGCTGTGGGACACAAGCGCGGGAGATATCCTCGAACCCCGGCAGGAATGTTGATCGAGACCAAGGACGCCAACTCAGAGAGGAGGCTGAATGTCTCTCTGCTGCAGGAGCGAGAGGGAGAAAGAAAGCCTGCCTCTGTCCCGTCACACGCTCAGACCTAGTTTGGGCTTTTCCAGTATTTATTTAAAACTCTTTTTATGGCTTCTTGAAACGTCCCAATGCCCCAATTAAAACTAGCAGCTAGCGGGTCTATTGCAGAGATGTGAATGTAGGTCTGTCCAATCTTAGGTCCAAACTGAAATATCTCAATATCAATTGGATGGATTGTGGTCAAACGTCAGTTTTTACAAATGAGGTAAAATATCTCAGTTATGGCAAGGATAGGTTGGCATTAAACATTCGGACATTCGTGTGTCCAGACAAAGAATCCCAGAGGATCCGTCCATCGCCAGCGAAGGGGCGACCATGAACGCTGCCACAAAGGAATGTATTCAGTCAATCATTAACAGATGATCTCTCACTGAACATCCATCTCAGGAAAGCTTTAAAGCTTTGAAGCCTTTCAGAGACAATTTGATTGTTGACAGGGTGAACTGCTTTGTTCCTTCCTCTCATTTGCCTCAAGGTAGAAGGGGGCTTCTATGTGAAAATCCCCGCCAACGAGTTGGCTTTGAGGAGTGAAAAGCCTTTCTGTTGCTGTGTCTCTGTCCCCCTGGATGACCTCTGCCTCTATAGATGAGGACATAAGTATGACGCCCAGCAGCTGGTGCCACCATTCAGCGGCTGCTCGTCTTGGATGAAACAAAGATCCACTGCCTTTAAAAGCAGCGAAAACTCGATGTGCTGCTGATTTTCGGACACTTTTTTTAGTGTCTCCATTGTTTGGCGTATTAGGATCAGCCGTGAGTTGTGAATGGTTTGTTTTCCCACAGCGAAATCCGTTTGGCCCGTAAACAACTCCGTGCAAACGTCTCGGTGGTCGGAAGCCAAAACGATTCCATCAACATTTGGCACGAGCCACTCAGAGATTGAGCATAATGCTATCGTTTGTTTAGCATCTCAACAATATCATTCTCTCTTGGAGTCAAACAAAGCGGCAGAGGATGTTGTTCGAGCGAAGGCTGCTCTAAATGAAGGAGTGTTGCAAACGGGAGATGTCAAAATGTCTTAAATTCGTCTCGAGATTTTCCCCATAACCCTTTAGATTTGTGAAAGAAAAGCAGGACACGCCACAGAAGGATGTCATTTCAGGCCGTTTGGGTTATTGTGGTTCTCACAGTCAGTCATCTTTGCAGGGCTTCTGGAAAATGGCTTTCTTTTTAATGTAATATGTCATTTTGACATAGATCATAAAAAGACTTCCATCTTCCTCCCGTTCCCATCCAGGTAAACACCGCCAGCACTGCGGCCCTGTTTGCGACGTCAGCTGCAAATTAAAGCCATCGCCACGTTGAGAGACACATGGAGGCGATTCCTCAAGCATAGACATTCCCTGCAGTATGAATTTAACAGGTGAATTTCTGAAATTAAATGAAAGCTACTATTAAAAAATAATTGTACGCGTATCGAAGTGCATGTGATGGCTTAAATTTAATCCCATCTTCTTGTGAAACAATAAATCCGGGCCGACTGCATCCTGGTGATACAAACGTGTTGTCACTGAATACAACAGAACGTTTCACAGAAGTGGACTAACTGTGCATTCGTCTATACGGCAGCTCATTTTCCAGCTCCATCGCTGGTCGGATTCGATAGAATTGAACGAAAAAATCCATCAATCCATTTCATGTGTGTCATTTGAAAAGAGCTGAGAAACTTTATTTCATATCAATGATTTTTATGGATGATTACAATGCCAAAGTTATATAAAGTCATTTAACTTATTGGGATACACTTTTTCATCCAAACAAAAGGACACTGCATTTGTTTCAATGGTAGAGCTCGGCAACACTGGGCAGCTTCTACTGCATGTGTGTGTGTGTGTGTGATTTTAGAAGTTACAACCATGTCTCTACATCATTCAGAAAGGGTGGATCCCACGGGGTAGTGAAAACCCATAGGTAGGTGTGTGTGTGTGTGTGTGTGTGTGTGTGTGTGTGTGAGCATGCATGTTCAATTCATTTTATCTGCAGCAGATAAAACAAGAAATGTCCTCTGGCTCCAGGCGCCATCTGATAACAGATCGCTTTGCCTCTGCATTGTACTCAGTGTCACTTAAGGAAGATGAATGGCAGTTCCAATGACCCTCCCTCCTTCTGCTGCTGGTGCGAGGAACGGCCGCCGATCGGTTGATTCGAAAGCCTGCAGTTAACCCCCAAGTGGCGGCGTGCTGGAGCTGCTGGTGCTCGACCAGCTTGCAGCCTCAAAAACACTCTTTATATTTATATAAATACTTGGCTAGAGATTTGAGATTTGGTTTGACAGTCCAATCCAGTGGTTGAAAGAAACTATGTTCACCTACCAAAGTGACATTTTTTAGTTGAGTATTTACATGTTGTGCTACAATATGTGTCTCCTCCATGAAATCTTAATAGAAACATTGTTATTGTCTCTTAATTTTTTATTCATTCGAGACCTTGAGTTATTTTACAGATAAAACCAATGAATTTATAATATAGGTAACTGAAATACTCTATCCCACAGTATGTCAGAACGGCTGGGGTGGCGTGGCAGGAAGGAGGACTCAGGTGCGGTGTTTCAACGAAAACAACACTTTAATAGTCAATATTACAAGATCCAAAAAATCAAAATCCAAAAGGCCCAAAACTCTAAATCCCAAACTCAAAGAATCCGGGAGGCCGAGGGGGGGGATTAGGAATTAACAATACACACTGAAAAAAGGGGGAAATGGGGGTTGTTCACTTTACAAATAAACAGTTCGCATACATAACACAATTCATTTATGTTCCTCCTCTGAACATATGTAAATCATGTAGAATTCTTGTAATCTTCAGGGATGTTTAATTTTTAAGTTTCAGTCATGTTATGAAGAAAGGAAGTTGTTATGTTTCGTCTGGAAACTCCGCCCATTCGGAGCAGGTTTTTGAGGGAAAACTTTGTGCGCCATTTTCATTTCGGTCGGAGGAATTCATCTATCTGGACCATAAAAGTCTGGACAGCTCTTCACACGGTAAAGGTAATAAAACGTTGTCATTTATTAGTCAAAGACAGACGTAGTCGCACAATTCTGACTAAGCTGAAGTTTTTATCTGCCAGTATAACATCGAGCAGGAATTAGCCAATGTCAAAGCTAGCTAACGTTACCACTTGCTAGCTAATGCACTAGCTACAACATTTGGAGAGCTCTCCACAAGGTAAAGGCAATTAAATATTGTCAAATGTCGGACAGAGTTAAAGATGTCCTGTTAGACGCATTGTTTTCACTGAGCAGAGGTTTTTAAGGCCCAGCAAAAACGAGCAACATGGATAGTCAATGGTAATGCTAATGTTGCTACTCGCTAGCTTTAGCTAACGTTATGCTAAAGATAGTCCTGTTAGACGCATTGTTTTCGTTGAGCAGAGGTTTTTAAGGACCAGCAAAAACGAGCAATGCTAAGGTTAGCTGATGTAGCTACTCGCGGTATTCTAGCGAGGGCAACTTTTATCTTAAGTGTAACTAGGCGTCCCAACCCCAAATCGGGGACACTTGCGCGGGCTGACGGAGGGGGGGTGCTAGCTGTCTCGACCGGGGGGGTCACCCGGCCCCCGCGCACACAGTGGTCAAATCCCCCAATGCCCATTATTCGGGATGTCCCGGGTAATACGGGACGGTTGGCAACCCTAAGTGTAACTGTTATTCTTGATAGGTAATGTTAAATGTATAAATTCAGACTTAAATTAGACCACATGGTCAACTTCCTAATTAGCTAGGTTATGTTAAGCTAGTAGTTGAAGGAAAAGTTGACTGCAGTTTTTTTGCTGACCGTGCACAATTTTGCTCTGTGCTTAATTAGAACGCAGCACTTGATAAAGTCAGGAACGTGAATGTTCATGTTTTCTAAATCAAGCTTAGTAAAAGGTAATGTTCAACTGGTTGGTTAAATCAGCATGGTGCAGGTGGCACTTATTTACATTATATAGTCATTCCTCAAATGTCCTCATCTCCACAAGTCCATGTATAGGAGGTGCATTACTCTGATCAGAGCAATTCTTACCATGTCCTTATTGCTGATGTTAACTGTTTAATAATTATTTTCAACATTTTCTGTGTTGGAATTAAAACTTAGATGTGCTTCTTGAGATTTACATTGGCAAGAAAATGTATCTAAAATCAAGTTTATTTATTAGATACTGTGATGTAGTGCAGAGTATTATTCAAATTCCTTTTCATAATTGTAATTTTAGGTATTGTTACAGTATTTTTATGTCTGATCATTCTTGTTTTCAGATAAATGCAGAATTCAAGCACATCACCACCATGCCCCTGCAATCCAGATTTCTCTCACAGCTAGATGACAGACTTGCGACACTATTTGAAAGAAAAGGAGGACAGATAGGCAAGCGGCTACAGAGCATTATGGCAGACATGAATCAAGTAAGAATGCATTTTTTGTGTGGAGGGGGGGGCTATTGATTTGTACACATCTGATAGAGGTAAGGACTCTAACCCCATGACTTGTTCTGCTTATTTTCCTTGACTTAGGATGATGATGTTGATGTTGGGCGGGAATGCGTACTCAAGGGTCTGTGTGTGTACCTCAATGAGGATCCAGAAAATCTAGTGAGAGAATACACAGTGAGTATATTAGGGTTCAGTAGTTATGAGATTTATGTTAAATACTTCATGAAGTTCTAAAACATCTAGTTATTGAAGAAACAGAACAGCTAGCCAATTAAATATCCGTATGGTAGTGGTTTAGAATTTTAAAGAAAGTGGTCTAAAATTAGCTCATGTTTGGTAGTAGCCTAAAATATGTTGAAGACTGAAATTAAAAAATAATTAATGTTCTAGATTTCCTGAATATCTATTTTTTTATAAGACCAGTAGAGTGAAATGTCTTAAAATATGAGCTATCAGAAATGAAACACAAAATGTATTTTTCACTATGATGTTTGTGTTGTGGGAATTTTCATGATGGGTAAACATTGAGAAAACAATAGATTAACTAATAATGACAGAATTGTTAGTCACTGACCTTGGTATTCCATTAAATTGCAGTATTATTCAAAAACATTCACTGACAGATTCCTTGTAGTTACATTAAATACTATGACCTTTTTATAAAAAATATTATCAAGTATTGCTTTGGTACTGGCTACATTTCTCACTTAAGAGCTGTTAACCTGTCAAAGTTCCTGGATGCTAATGTAGATCTGCTTTAATGTAGACTAAGTATAATTAAAAAAATAGGACATACTGCAGACCTGGTACCCTTTGCTGCTGAGGTAAATAAAGGCCCAGGCCATTATTTGAGGAAAACTTATCAGTTAACGCAGATACTCATTAAATAGTATGATGTTTTAAGGGCATGATAGATTTAAGGTTTTAAGTGTTTTTTATTTTCTCTCATATGGCTCTTTTTGTGAATGTGCACTCTGCAGGACGAAGACCTGAACCAAGGAGCCATTGAGAAGACCACGCTGGGAATATGTGTTGTGAAACACACCGATGCCACTGATGGACCAGAGGACATTGGGATTGTCCTGGAGGGCCAGGTGGTACTGCATGATCTGGATAACGTTGCCTTAGCTGCTGCCATGTTGTTTGGCCTAACGTATGCCTTGAACCTCAACTACCCTCCTGAACTTAAGTACTCGTTCGAAGTGCTCCAGAAGGTTGTGATGGAGCTGGACGGCAACACACGGTCAAAGAAAGCCCAGGCTCTCAAAAACAGAGTCCATCAGTGAACTGTGGCAAGATGGATAAAACAGTTTCGCCATCTTTTGGAATATGGACCATTGCTGCTTTTTTCAGTAGGATTGTTGGAACCAGTCACCTGCATGTTCTGTGATGGGTGATGATCAGACAGCGTTACAGCATGCACAGTGCTTTTTTTATAGCAAGTGTAGTGTATTTTTTTGTTGTTTTTTCTCAGGGTCATTTGCCTTTTTCATTTAAGTGTCAGCATTTGTCAGATGTGTTGAATAGAGCTCCAACAGTTTACTCTAGCCATTACTCTTAATTGTATTACTTTATTTTCAAAACCCTCTCAGTTTAAAGAGAAAATTCAGTTTTCAAGCACAATATCTACATTTGCCAGAACAATAATGGTTCTTACATGTGTCCTTTTATTTTGTTAAGAAATTGTAAATGTAATAAATGTTTTTTGCACATATTTTGCACTACATCCCTGCATTAACCTGGCTGTATAGTATTCTCTTGACGCTGGTTTGATGTAATTCAGAAGGTGTTTTAAGGACTAACAATGTTGCCTCAGGTTGTAGCAGTCATGAACGTTTACATACTCTTGATAACTTGCATACCAAGTGTTTCTTGTGAAAGAAAAAGGTGCTTTTTTCTAATATGAGATTTGTTTGTGAATGTGTGCATGTGTTTGTGTATACATTACACTGAACCTTCTATTGTTCTATGACAATACAGTTGTAAATGTAACGTTTTTGTTTTGCCTTATTTATTTCGAAAATGTTAAAGGAGTAAATCCTGTAGGTAAGATTAGTAGAAATCGCCATACAGAAATAATTTTAGCATGTAGAATTTATACAGAAAAGTATGCAGGATCTTTATGAGTAACTTGAGCAGGAAAAGTTAATTTAAAAGAAAAACATTGCATATACTTTACATAAAAATCTCATGTTGCTTCCATAGGTGAGAATTGAATACACTTAACATAAAAGGGATACTTTAAAGTAACACCAAAAAAATATGTTGGGTTATCAGAATAATTTAATATAATTAACATTAATGAAACACTTTGAATTTACATGAGAAAATCATGTTTGTTTTACAAATAAAAATTCAGTATATTAAATGGAAATTAATCATTTTGACTAAACATGAATATAATTTGTGCAACCGATGTACATATTTTTTTTATGTAAATTCAACAGACTTTTTTTTTCAGTGCACAAGAGTACACACTTGGCGTGGCGTGGCGTGGCGTGGGGACTAGAGACTACAATGACACCATGTAGACAAGCAAAAAATGATGTGTCCAGGGACAGGAGACTGACAGGGCTTAACTACACAGGGGAGGTGCAGGTGATTGGACACAGGTGGAAACAATCAGGGACACTGCAGACAATCACAGGGGAAGACAGGACAAGGCAGGAAGTGAAGCTAACCCAGGAGCTCAAGAGCCATAAAACTACATAATAAAACAGGACATGAACCCAAACCGTGACACAGTATATAAAGTATCTCAAATGTGTTGCACCTCCAGCAGCTGTAATACTGCTCATTTCAATAATGTGAAATTGTCTTTTATTATTATTCATTGCAAATGTCTCAATATGAAACATAACCAGTACAATTTAAAATAGTTATTTTGTTGTTGTAACATAATTTAAGTAATCCCATCACACTGTGCATATCCCAAAACTAAACACAATCATCATTATTGCAATACGATCTTTTTGTACTACTGTCCAAAACTAAACGAAGAAGAAGGAGAAGAAGAAGGCAATCCTAAACTCTTATTCGGCAGACACACAGAGCCCATTTCACATTATTGACTTAATGGGATGTGCTGTTGTTGTGGTCTCCTCTCACCGCCCAGTGTCATGGTAACAACAGGCCTGAGCCGGAACACCTGAGAGGAAGAGCAGCAGGGTCCAAAGCAGCTTATCAGCTCACATTTTACCCCGATGGTGAAGAAGAGGGAGATTAATGCAGACACTGCAGTGTGATGGGACGATGTCTCAAGCTAGCACAGAAGTTAAGAGCCTCGTGATTCTGTCCTTTAGGACCTCATTAGTCCGCGTGAATGGTTTCATTGGGCCCCGAATCTTTCTCCGTCTTGTATAATGTCTTCATACTGTAAAAAAAAAAAGAAGGTTTTCAAAAACCTCTTGAAAGTGTAATATTCAAGAAATATAATAAAGTTGTCATTATACTAAACAAATAAAAAAGTCAATTTTTTGACATTCTTAGCAAAAACTTGCCGTTGCCCTCATATTACAAAGAAACGCTTCAACACTGCCCTCTTGGAGCCCTTTCTATTAGAATAAAATGATAGAAGCTGTCCCTCCAGTGGACAAAACATGAAGGGCCCTCTTGATTGCCCCCCCCTTGGCGAAAACATAGCAACGCGCGCTCAGACGTCCCCTTCTAGTGAAGACAACAGAATGCCGTGCCCTTCTGGATGTCCCAGTGGCAGATGAGGTGTGATGAAGTGCTCTCGAGGAGGCCTTCACGTGGAGAAAGTGCCTTCTTGGATGCCCTTACGGTAAATAAAACAGGATGCCCTCTCAGTGGTTCTCAAATGGGGGTATCTGAAGGCACTCCAGATATTAGATCAGAGTTGAAAATTGTCCTGATAAAACATTTGGATGCTGTCTCGAAGGCCTCCGTGCGCCATTGTTGTGGCAGAGAGACAGATAACATCTTGGTCGATGGAGTACCGAGTCGCCATGGAAACTTCAGGCTGCTTCAGGACACGAACCAGTAACAAAACAACAGCCATGCTCCCCAAAGTATAATAAGCCAGGGACGTGAGGGCTGCCGTCGAGGCTCGGTTCAAAATAGTCATCATCGGTATCATTACCATAATCATCTTCATCAACGCATTGTCTCCAAAGACCCAGATGCGTTTCTTCAAGAGGAACCCAAGATGACACTTGCCTCTCCTCTCAGGTTACATGTGCATCGTGTCGCGTCATTTCCAGGCGGTTATCCCCGCACGGATCTGGCGGTACTGGTTAACCTGAGACTCACATGCTTGCATAATGATAATACATCTGTTCCCAGACCCGATCAGAGCAGATCGATAGCGCAGGCTGCAGCCTGAGAACGATCAATGGAATTGAGAACAATTATAAAGTATTTTCTGGGCGAGCCACCAGAACGTCCCTTTTATGCTTAGTATTTGACACAATCTCATATATTTGTTTAAAAAAACTTTTAGGTATCACAATAGTGGTCTCTGAAATATCTGAACAATTACTCAATTGATTCTGTAAAGAACTAGCTCTAGATAGTGCTGCTTTTGGGGGGGGGGGGGGTGGCACTGCTTTGGCCCCTGTAGTGTTATACTCCATTGGGAGACAATAGTCGAATACACAAATTGAATCGTGTTTTCAACATTGTCATGTAAAATAAATGACACAATAACAACACGATGTTTGACAACACATGACAACTCTTCTATCAACATGCGTTGATGCACGTGTTTAAATGGGCTGAGAGACTTTCTGTTTGTTCCCATCTCACTGGAAACAGAGGAAAGGTATTGGCGCGATGTGATGCGCGCGGCATGGTGACGTTGCCACAAAAAAAAAGGCAGCCTGCAAGCGCACGAGCTCCATACTTTATTCACCACAAATTACAACGTGAGCTCCACCGTAGCAACATGTAACTCCTCTCCACCAGAGGAGGGAACACCGAAAAGATGGAGCTCGAGATGGAGAACCAAAGTCAGCCTTTCAACGCATACACCGCGCGGCCGCCCGCTACACCTGCATTGGGGATGGGTGTGGACAACTTCATCTCTCTTCTGATATTTGCACTCATTTTCATCCTCGGCGTGCTCGGGAACACCATGGTGATCACGGTGCTGGCGCGCCGCAAACCGGGACAGCCGAGGAGCACCACCAACATCTTCATCCTCAACCTGAGCGTGGCAGACCTGTCCTACCTGCTCTTCTGCGTCCCCTTCCAGTCCACCATCTACATGCTGCCCACGTGGGTGCTGGGAGCGTTCATCTGCAAGTTCATCCACTACTTCTTCACCGTGTCCATGCTGGTCAGCATTTTTACGCTGTCGGCCATGTCCGTGGACCGCTACGTGGCGATCGTCCACGCCAGGAAGTCCTCTTCAATCCGGGTGTGGAGGCACGCCATGCTCGGGGTGGTGCTCATCTGGATCCTGTCCCTGGTCATGGCTGCGCCCGTTGCGCACTACCAGACCATCGTGGAGAGGGAGGTTAACGACACCTTCTGCTGGGAGGTCTGGCCGGATCACCACAGGAAAATCGACGTGATGTGCACGTTTGTTTTGGGATACGTCCTGCCGCTCGTGTTGATATCGGTCTGCTATGCAAAGGTGGGTGCGCACGGGTCCCTTGCACGTATTGCAGATAGATTGTTTGGAGTAGACGCAAGTGAATGTGGAGATGGAGGTGATTGTGGTTTTAATCTCCGTGAAATTCATTACTGAAAAGAAAATACGGACATGGGTTTAGATGTGACAGATAAAACATCATTTACTCTTCCCTCTACTTTGATCTTGCATTGATTGATAATGTACATATTTAAGAATTCATTTCGGTAATACTTTTCTTGTTGCAGGTTTTAAAACATCTGCATAAAAAGTTGAAGAATGTCTCCAAAAAATCAGAGCAGTCCAAAAAGAAGGTTGGTGAGAGCTTATTTTATGTTTATGTTACAGTTCATGATAACATCCTTGACAGATTCACCTTTTAGTTTCAATAGTTTCATATAACACAATTGTGCTTCTCAAACTTGAGATATTTTAATATTACAGCCAATCATTTTCTCCGCAGACTGCCCAGACGGTCCTAGTGGTGGTCGTGGTCTTCTGTCTGTCTTGGTTACCCCATCACATCGTCCATCTGTGGGTGGAGTTTGGCTCCTTCCCCCTCAACCAGGCGTCCTTCGTATTCAGGGTGGTGGCTCACTGCTTGGCCTACAGCAACTCCTCCGTGAACCCCATCATCTACGCCTTCCTGTCAGAGAACTTCAGGAAGTCCTACAAGCAGGTGTTCTGGTGCCGGGTGTCCAGCACATGTCCCGTGAAGGACAGCAAGGAGGTGCGCAGCCGGATGGAGAAGGGGCCGTCCACCAACATCAGTGTCACTTACAAAGGTCACAACTCTCAGATCAGTAAAATGCTTTGATTTTGCGCGCTGACGTTGGGAACCTCGTCTTTGTCCTGAGCAGATACTTGAGGTTGATATGTTTATTGATTTGAGACTTTTAAAAAATACAATTGTGAAACACTATTGATAAACAACTGTGCTGGAGCAACCCTCTTTATCGAACTTGTTAACCTTTTACTCGTTTTATTGCACATTTGCAAATAAGATTCTCCTCAGACACTTTTGCTGTGGTTTTTGCCGTTTGCTACCCGCCACCAGCTCAGCCGTCGCTAGGCTAAGCTAGCTGAGAGCAAAGTGCACAAGGACAGCAGGAAAAGTTGCTGGTTCAATATGTTCCACCCGGTGGAATTCAGTCTCCGAGATAATCAAATGTGTGTAGTTTTGTGTTTGCAATAACATTAATTAAACAACAGTGTCTAAAATACACGTTGTGATTACTCATTACTTTTAAAATTCAGTAAAAAAAGCATTCATTAATCATTAATTCATTAATCGCCATTAACCGAAATTAACGAATTTCAAAATATGCGATTCATTAATTAAATCTTTTTAATATATTGACAGCTGTAGTAAAGCACAGCTGTTTTAAAATTTCTGTATTGAAATTATTTTCCAGATTGAAGACATTTTCCTTTTTTTAAGTTACTATTTTCTTCAACAAACTCACAGGCCACACATCTAATTCTCAATAGGGTTTTTCAGCAGATGCACTTCGGTTCGACTCCATGTGCACAAAGAAAAAGTCTAGAACAGGTGTGCTCAATAGGTCGATCAAGGCAGTGCTGGTAGATCGCCTGCCACTGAAAGAAAAATCAAGATGGGTCGCCTCTCACCTGAGGGGTAGATGATGCCATGATTTGGGCAAATTAATTAAATTAAAAACGTAGCTCGCGAGTCCGAAAAGTTTTGGCCCCTCTGGTTTAGAACGTTGTTCAGTGTCTGGATCAGAGTTAAAAGGTTAAAATTAAAATGTGTCTGTGAATAATTTTGACTATTGATATTGGCAAAAAAAGGCATAGAACTAAATTCAAAACTAAACTATGTGTATGTGAATAAATGAAGTTTACAAAGATTAATACATGCTCATACATGCATGAAGCACATGGCATGTAATCAGTGGTTTGGCTCTCCGATTAGCACACATTACATGTTGTTTCCTGGTTACCTCCAAAAGGCTGAATTTGATTTAGAGGACATTTGCAAGAATGTAGTGCAGCACGACCCCCTGCAGCCATTTTATACTATTGCATGCAGGAGCATGTTATGTATGAAAAGGGAGGAGGGATGGAGGGATTTGTTTATCAACTTCATGTGTAAATATAGAATACTTCGTAAAAAAACAGTGGACAGAATGTCTGGTGAGGTGTCTCTTTTAATGACATGATTTTGAGTTATTTGAAGAAGAAAAACGGTCCAAATAACTTGTAAATACTGAAGAGCCATTTGTTCAGATGGCTATGGATGTTCATAGTAATCTATACAAGCAGAAGATGTACAAAACATTGCACAAAAATGTTTTTTCTTGGTGTTGTTTTGTTTTTTATGTGTCAAGAATTCTAATGTGTTTTTGTTTTTGACTTGTCATTATTAAATATTAAACGTATAAAAGATCAAACAAACGTATGACAACATTCATAACATACTGATTAATACAATTCCTCCTCTGAAACTTTTTGTAACATCAAAATTCATGTCTTAAAATAATGTAGTACATTACAAGTAAAAACTTATTTGCAATATGGTTCTGACATATGTCTATGTTGTAAATAATCCAAGACATTGCATTTGATTTTATCTTCCTGCAAGTTCACAAGACTCCAAGTAAACAATACATTCATTTACATTGCTTTGCAAATAGGTCACGTGACTATCAAGTTTCCCGTTAGCGAAAAGAAAAACATGGCGGACGGTCGGCATATTATCTGTGAAAAACACAATATTTTAAGAAAGCATCAGCATTTGTATGCATTTCGATGGCATTTCTAGCGAGAAGTATGCGTTATTCTTTCATAATCTTCTATCAGAGACTGTAGAAGACCTTCCGTTAATTCGTTTCTGCGAAGATTTGAGTGTCTCTTTGGGAAAGCGTGGTTACATAACGCCTTTGACCGCATTATTTTAAAAAAGCACTTCCAGTGGGGGCGTTACCGTAAAGGGGCGTTCAGCCTTCAAGCCACTAATCGCCAAACAAAACAAACACAAAGCACTCAAATCACATTATGACTCTTTAAACATAAATTGCCTTATTTTTCAATGAGAGAATGCATAATTCCCGGGGGTAGGGTTGCCAACCGTCCCGTGACATACCCGTGACATTCCGAATTAAGTTACAATAAAAGGAAAACAAATATACAAAATTACAAAAAGATAAACATCCATTCAATGGTGCACAGGGACACAGCCATGGTTAAAACACAGGTGCGATCAACATTTTAAAGGAGCTGATCCGGCGCACGGTATGAACCAGGGACGCCAGACAGCAACTCCTAATTACAGGAAAATACTGTTAATTTTGCTTAGGAAATACTGTGGTTGCTCGCATATACAAAAAACCCACATACCTGTTTTAGGACACACGCTTACACACAGGAGTGAGGACACTAGCTGTCGCTGGCATTTACCTGTGACCACACTAGTGTTAGCCATCAGACAGTATCAACAACGCCAGAGAGGCCTCTCCTCGACGCGGTCCTTCCGGATTACGAGGAGGACGAGGAGGAAGGTGTGGACGAGCTGCAGGAGGTTGAGGCCGAGCCCCCCCAGCGGGGACAGTCAGCACGTTCCTCTTCCTCCTCCCTACACTGCTCCCTTTGCCCCTCCCTACGCTGCTCCCTTTGCCCCTCCCTACACTGCTCCCTTTGCCCTCCCTACGCTGTTCCCTTTGCCCCTCCCTACGCTGTTCCCTTTCAAGTTGGGTCTGTAAAACAGAAATTCTGCTTTCTTCACACATGCAAATACAGATACCAAAATGTATCCGCTTTGGGTCTCAGCCTAATCGGTTTCAGTGTTAGTTTTCCAAAATACGCAATAGTCTTTAACACTTATACAACATTTTGCTGGAGCCAAGAAGACATTTTCCTAATGCTTCTTCCTCATCTACTTGAGCTCAGAACATGTGTAATCACATTTACATTTTAGAAAACACATTTACATTTTAGAAAACAAATTAACAAGACGCTAAAAATGTGACAATATGTAGTTGATGCCAGGCCTAGGCTAAGAGGCATAGCTTAGCCTGAAAAACATCTAAATAGAAGTTACATTACAATACATATCATTTAGCTGACGCTTTTATCCAAAGCGACTTACAATAGAGATTTTTTCGACGGAAGATGTAGAGGCTCTCTGCAGTCCTGATGTCATCAGAGAGCTCATTCCACCATCTGGGAGCCAGGACAGCGAAGAGTCGCAATCTCGCCGAGTGCTTTTCTCTCAGTGAGGGAGGAACAAGCAGCTTGTCAGATGCAGATCGGAGTGTGTGCGGGTTGGGATGTAGGGTTTTACCATGTCCTGGATGTAGACTGGTCCCGATCCATTCACAGCATGGTACGTCAGTACCAATGTTTTGAACTGGATGTGGGCAGCCACTGGTAACCAATGAAGAGAACGGAGAAGTGGTGTGGTGTGGGAGTATTTTGGAAGGTTGAAGACCAGTCGAGCTGCTGCATTCTGGATGAGCTGCAGTGGTCTCAGTGGTTTCTCTCCTTCCCCGACTCGGACACTCAGGTGGCGGCACGGATCTCTGCATGTCTGACTGACATCTCCCAGTGGATGTCCGCTCATCACCTGAAGATCAACCCTGACAAGACCGAACTACTTTTCTTCCCTCGAAAAACCTCGCCCACCCAGGACCTGACCGTTAACTTCGGCGACTCCGTGTTGACGGCCACTCAGAGTGCCAGGAACCTCAGCGTGACACTTGACTCCCAACTCTCCCTGACTGCCAACATCGCAGCGACAACACGATCTTGTAGATACACGCTCTACAACATCAGGAGAATCAGCAGAGAGAGAGTTACAGTAGTCCAGGCGGGAGATGACAAGAGCCTGAATCAGCACCTGTGCCGCCTTCTGAGTGAGAAGGGGTCGTATTCTCCTGATGTTGTAGAGCGTGTATCTACAGGATCGTGTTGTCGCTGCGATGTTGGCAGTCAGGGACGAAAAGTAGTTTGGTCTTGTCGGGGTTGATCTTCGGGTGATGAGCGGACATCCAGTGGGAGATGTCAGTCAGACAGGCAGAGATCCGTGCCGCCACCTGAGTGTCCGAGTCGGGGAAGGAGAGAATTAGTTGGGTGTCGTCGGCATAGCTGTGATAGGAAGAACCATGCGAGCGAATGACGGAGCCAAGGGAGTTGGTTTAGTGAAGTGGTGAAGTGCTGGGTGTGCACTTTTTTTTTGAACTTGCGTTTGGGAAAACCCTGTGTGTTATTGTGTAGGCGTTGGTTGTTCACCTGTTTTTTAAACTTGTGTTTGGGAAAACCGGACTACCGGACAAAACCCTGTATGTTAAGGCGTTGGTTGTTCACCTGTTTTTTAAACTTGTGTTTGGGAAAACCGGACTACCGGACAAAACCCTGTATGTTAAGGCGTTGGTTGTTCACCTGTTTTTTAAACTTGTGTTTGGGAAAACCGGACTACCGGACAAAACCCTGTATGTTAAGGTGTTGGTTGTTCACCTTTTTTTTAAACTTGTGTTTGGGAAAACCGGACTACCGGACAAAACCCTGTATGTTAAGGTGTTGGTTGTTACACCTTTTTTTTAAAACTTGCGTTTGGGAAAACCGGACTACCGGACAAAACCCTGTATGTTAAGGTGTTGGTTGTTACACCTTTTTTTTTAAACTTGCGTTTGGGTAAACCGGACTACCGGACAAAACCGCTCGATGAAAGCCTATTTTCCTTTCTTTTGTTTCTTCAGTGCCTCCTTTTGTCTTTTCTCATCTTCTTCCCTCTCTTTCTTCTGCTTCTTCAGCAGTTCCTTTTCTATCTTGGCCGATTCCTTCATTTGCTTCTTCAGTATCATTTCTTTCTCCTTCGCCAACTTCTTCTCCTCCTTTTTCATCTGCACCCTTTCCTTGTCTGTTTTATGGGCGAGTTCCTCAAGGCGGAGGTTCCATATCCGGAGGTCATTTTTCTCTTGGGTCAGGAGCCTGATGTTTTCCTCCAATCGGTTCACTTTGAGGAGCAACTCCTCGTTCATCTCTCCATTGAGTGTTTCACTCTCCCGCTCTCTCTGGAAGTGGCCCTCATGTAGAGCAAGGAATGAGTGGTGGTGTTGATCCGGAGTCGCACATTTCATTTTACGCTCTGCCTCGCTGTGGATGATTGCGATTTCTTTCTCTTTCATCTCCAAGGCAAATTTGATGTCAGTAGTTTCCTTCTCCCAGGCCTCTGTTCTAAGTCTCTGAAAGTCAAGTATCCTGGCCTCCTTTTCTGCAAACTCATCTCTCATTTTATTTTCCAGAGCCGTGAGGTTGATTTTCCACTCTGCCTCCATCAGGATCATTTTGCTTTCTTGATGTTTCAGCTTGGCTTCACTCAAGTTCAGTTTTTCAAGAGCTCTCTTTTCACTGGTTGTGTTAGTGATCAGATTGTCCTTTTCCATGATGATCTGGCTATTCTTTCTGTCAAAGTCGTCCTGCAGAGTTTTGAGCCGTGCAGAATACTCCTCCTCCCTTGCAAACCATCGTTTTTCCCACTCTAAATTCACCTTTTCAATGACTTTCTTGTCAGCCTCCGCCTGTTTTCTAACTGACATCTCTGACTCTAGAGCCTTCATTATTTCCGCCTTTTCGTGCTCCCAACTGACCTCCTTGGTGACCATTTTCTCCTTCAAGACAGCATTTTCCAAGTAGAGCTTGTTGACTTGCTGTTGGATGTCCGACATGGCTTTTGACAGGTCCTGATGGTCTGTGCAAGGACTTTGATGGTCTGGCACTGGTTGGGGTAGGCGGGCCTGGTTTCCAGATTGACTCGGTAAGCTGACCGCCGGTGCGAGCTGCTTCTGAAGGGCCATCTTTTCCGCGAGTATCTGTCTCTTCACGCCTCTTTCTGCATGTAAAGCCTTCATTATTTTGGCTTTTTCAACCTCCCAACCGCGCTCCTTGATTGCCATTTGCTTCATCAAGTCACTGTTTTCGGGTGCCAGTTCAACTTGCTGTTGGATGTCCACAATGGTTTTTGACTGGTCCTGATGGCCTGTGCAGGGACTTTGATGGTCTGGCACTGATTGGGGTAGGCGGGCCTGGTTTCCAGATTGACTCGGTAAGCTGACCGCCGGTGCGAGCTGCTTCTCAAGGGCCATCTTTTCTGCGAGTATCTGTCTCTTCACGCCTCTTTCTGCATGTAAAGCCTTCATTATTTTGGCTTTTTCAACCTCCCAACCGCGCTCCTTGATTGCCATTTGCTTCATCAAGTCACTGTTTTCGGGTGCCGGTTCAACTTGCTGTTGGACGTCCACAATGGTTTTTGACAGGTCCTGATGGTCTGTGCAGGGACTTTGATGGTCTGGCACTGGTTGGGGTAGGCGGGCCTGGTTTCCAGATTGACTCGGTAAGCTGCCCGCCGGTGCGAGCTGCTTCTGAAGGGCCATCTTTTCTGCGAGTATCTGTCTCTTCACGCCTCTTTCTGCATGTAAAGCCTTCATTATTTTGGCTTTTTCAACCTCCCAACCGCGCTCCTTGATTGCCATTTGCTTCATCAAGTCACTGTTTTCGGGAGCCAGTTCAACTTGCTGTTGGACGTCCACAATGGTTTTTGACAGGTCCTGATGTTCTGTGCCGGTACTTGGATGGTCTGGCACTGGTTGGGGTAGGTGGCGCTGGTTTCCAGGTGGACTTAGTGAGCTGACCGCCGGTGCGATCTGCTTCTCAAGGGCCTTCTTTTCAGCAAGAATCTCTCTCCGAAGGCGTCTTTCTGCCTTTAAAGCCTCCAGCATTTCTGCCTTTTCAACCTCCCAACTGAACACTTTGACTTCCATTTGTTTTTTCAAATCAGTTGTCTGCTCAACTTGTTGTTGGACGTCCAAATTCTTCAAAAAGAATTCTAAACTGGTCAAATAAAGATGTTCTTGTTACCTTTTGAAGATTATATGTCCCTCAGTTCTGATGAGATGTGTCCTTGATCAGTGTCCGATCTGAAGTGACTCTAAATTCTAATTCTAATGACATCATTCGCTTTGAAGTTCAGATTGTGATGTCACACATGGTATCCAGGCAACTAGAATGTTAGAACAACACATCACAGACTGGGGCGTCAGAATGTGATGTCACAGGATGTGATGTCACACATGGTATCTAGGCAACCAGAATGTTAGAACAACACGTCACAGACTGGGGCGTCAGAATGTGATGTCACAGGATGTGATGTCACACATAAATGTACAAACTCAATTCTAGTAGTTGTTGTGGGTGCATTAAACATTTTTTTCCATTTTTTAATTTTATTTTAATGCTCTTAAAAAAAGTGGATTGACTTGTTTCATACATATGTATTATTTTACTGAATAACAACATTTCCAATTAGGGCGGTACAAAATAAAATTAATAATAAAATGAATGAAATTTATTTTTTATAAAAATTGTGAACAAAGCAGCCAGGCCTCCTGTTTCAGAAACAATGAACCAGTTAGGTTACAAATAAAAGGTAAGCCTACTTCTTCTTTGCTTTCAGACAGCCACTCAAACAGACAAGCCTGTTGACAGTCATCCACCCCCCATTCATTATTTAAGAAAATGTTAATCTCGCGATAAAAAAATTGACGTCGTTAAAATGGGTTTGCATTAACATAAGGCGTTTAACTGACAGCACTACATTTTACACAAGGAGCCTACCGTACAATTTTATTTTACAATAACACGATCTATGCTTGAGTTAATATCATCACTGCTGCTTCTGAGGCTTTTAAACCCAAATAAAATGTTTTGTCCATAGGCTGTTATAACCTGAGCTGAACAGCAGATGTCGTGCTTACACAAGTCTTGGTTTTCTCTCTTTATTTCCGTCTGTCGTTTCTTGGCCAAGTCTTGGTGGAATGGAGGGTACATGCATATTGTTAGACCTCGCCATACAATTACTGAAGCCTGAGAACAATTATAAAGTAATTTCTGCCATCAGAACGTTCCTTTTATCCTTAAGAAATGGGCAATTTCAGATGTTTTGTATAAAAATGTTATTAAATCATTAAGCCAATGATTCCATGAAATGGTTTAGCCACTTCTTTTATTTTGCACTCCCATATATTTATTTAAAAATAAATTATTTTAGGTATCACAATAGTGGTCTCTGGCTGAACAGAAAACAGAAATATCTGAACAATTACTCAATTGTGCCAAAATTCTGTAAACACAACTAGCTGCTGGGTCGTGTTTTTGGTTATTTGGTGATTTTGCTTTGGCCCGTGTAGTCTTATACTACCTTGGGAGGCAATTTTTATAGGTAAAATGAATGAAAATGACTGTGAACTGTAAAACAATTTCACAGTAATTTACTGTGTATTCAGTCAAACATTCTAGTAGTCAATAAAGTAGTGTGAAAATCACAGTAACAAGTTGTGTACTGTATAAACAGTAAATATAAAAAGTACTATAGAACATCACAGTAGCATAAAAGGTACTGTAGAAAATCGCAGTAACCTAAAATTATTCCATACAGTAAAGAAATACTTAATAATTAGTTATTTACCGTGCTTGTGAGCAGTAAACTACTGTAAAACAGTAATTTATTGTGTATTCATTCAAAGCCTTTAATTTACTGTATATAATCACATTAACAATTTGTAGAAAAACCCAGTAACCAAAAAGTCACAGTAATATAACATGTGAGAAACAGTTACCAAAAGTTACTGTAGAAAGTCAGAACAACAAGTAGTGTAGTGTGTATCTATTTATTTAGATTGTATTTCACAAATTTCACAATACACACAACATTATGCAAGTAGGGTAGTTTAGGCGGTAAAGCTCTTAACTGCAACCATAAGGAAGTAAATCTGTGTCATCGGGTTTTGAAAGAAAAAGGTGATTGAATTTATAACACTGAATCTTTATGCATTGAAATTATGTATCTGAATGTTTTTCATTCAACGTTAAAATACCGCAAATAATTCAACGTTAAAACAACATCCGGGACCTCAAGGAAGAACAATCGATTCTAGATTCAAGATCAGGAGCGTGCGTCAAGCAAAAGGAGCGAGCACCCAACACAACCTCTGCTTGTCAGCCGCTTGGTGACCGGATTGTAGCCATGTCCAATAATAACGGGGCTTTTAACTCTTCTTTATGCCATCAGTGTGGTTTGTGTCTGTAAGATTCAGTAATAGACAGCTGACATTTGTACATTAACAGACTGTATCGGAAGGAATTGTTTCTGTTGATCTTGCTCTGTACAATAAGCACTTGGAAACAGTAGAGAAAAAGTTCACCCAAGATCCAAACCAACCAAGTGGCATATCTCAAGATTCTTATTCAATACCTCCATTAAGGAAGCACTTTGTTTCCACGGAAGTCACTAAAAGCCAAACACCACTACCATGTGCTCTGCAGTACTTTAACTGAAAGACACCAGTTGCTACAAGCATATCTACACTCCGGCAGCTTGTTTCCTCCAATTCTTCAAATAGGGCAAGCAACAAAGTTTGATGACCAACTATAGCAGAATGGCATTCAGAGGGCTGTCAGGCTAGAAGGCCTTCCTCCAGAAGACACTGTTGAAACACCCTCTGTCACATTTAAAGGTACACCGTACAAAAGAGGCATGGCAGTTGTATACAGTAACAGGACAAAGCTGCCTCAAAGTGTCTTATGAGTGTAGGGATAAGAAGAAAGAGGCAATCTATGACTATGTATTAAATGTTTTAAGAAATGCTGGTTTATTTGCACACTATTAACTTTCCGTTTAATCAATACCAACGATTCTGTGTGTGAGACCTCTATTCTGAGCTAAATGTTTTCCTTGTGTTGATGTTTTAAATGTTACATGAATTTACTGCCAGCCGGCTGCATCTCTATGTTCACAAAGTGTAAATCAGATCTAACTGGGATATGGCCATAAGAAAGTAGGATTTTATCTGTCACGCTTACTTTTTTAATCACCTTACATATTCAAGAAAATATTTCAAAAGCATGCATATTTACATTAGAAAAAAAGCCGTATAAAGTTGTCTTCAGTAAAGTTGTCATACAGTAATTGTAAATGATTCCAAAAGAAGTTAACTGAACTTAATAACTTGAACTAGTTACTAAATACGTGTAACAACTAAACACTAAAGGAGTTGTTTCAGCATGGATCCATGGTGGCTCACATAATTGGACACTTCTCCATTCTGGCTCCCGTCTGAGAGGAAAGATCGACACAGTTAACAGTCATCTGAATCAATTTGAAACGAACCAATGAAAGCCTCGTGTTGGCACATGTGTTGCGGTGGCCACCTTGCGAGGGGTGCTGGAGCTGAACACGTAGGAGTGAGGCAGTAGGCCCTCGGAGATCCCTCCGCTGCGGAAGGAGCGGGAGGCCGAGCTCACGGAGCAGTTGGCCCCAGGTTTATCGGAAAGGAGTCCGCAGGAGCCGCAGACCACGGTGCGGCTCCGCAGGTTGTACTCCCCGTCTCCACAGGTGCTGTGGGCCACCTGCTGAGGTTCAGGCGTTAGTATCGGAGCGCTTCAGGAGAACACCTTCTGAGGGCGTGTTTGATGGAAAAAATGCCCCAAGACGCTAAGATGGGATTGTTTTATTTTTAAAGGATATATTCAGAGGATGCAGAATTCGTCGATGACTGGATTTACAGAAAATTACATCAGCAACTACTTTGATAATAGGGGATAGGGAGAATTCGGGTATATTGAGACATCAGGTCATTTGGAACAGCATAAGGAAATGCATTTAGCCTTGAAAAGGCTATGTAAAGTTAGGAGTGCTAATACATTTCTTAGGACTAAAGTCACATGAGATAACGTAGGTGACATCACACACGAGAGGTAAAATGCTTTTTTCCCTCATGCTGTCCCAAATTACCTGATGTATATACTTGAATTTACCTAATAATATACCCTGAATCCCTGAATCGGATTTTATTAGGCTGTTTATATTTATCTGCATCAATCTTTGTTTTTTTGAAAAATGTCAAAATAGCTAATTTAATATTCCTGGAATCCTGAAGACATCAGTTTAGTGTTCACAAGGTTTTGTTGGTCTAATTTGTAAAGTGCACCAGCTCCATCTATCATAAAGCATCTGGTGAACAGTGCTCCCTGCCATTTGGTCTTGCATATTTCTGTGAAATGCGTAGAATGCGATCAATATGTCGTCAATCTCACCATGTCATCGTCCTCTTCTTCAAACTGTGTGCGAGTGACCTTCCTCATTGCCATTTCCTGGAGGAAAAAAAAGCTCAGTGTATGATACAACAAATGAAGAGAACCTGAGGTACAAAAAGCACCACGAGATCGATGTGGAATTCCACCCACCTCTCCGTTGGCGCTGATCAGCGTGGTCTGGAACTGGTCTCCGGTGCCCCAGGAGGGCTGAGTCTTCCACACCAGGTCAGAGGGGGGGCTGTGGGTTCCACCAGCACCAGAAGCCCAGATCTGTCAGCCGGGTCAAAAGGCACAAGAGAGGCTGAGTAACCTGTCGCCGTCTTTGTCGCTGTTCTCGACGCGAGATGGTGCCGAGGAAAGGTGCCGCTCACCGTGACCCTCTGGCCGGCTTTCAGGGTGAATTTGACCGGGAACTTGAAGACGATCGGAGCACCGGACCCCACCTGCCGCTTCACTTGCCAATTCCCCATATTCTGATCCTGGTGGGTTGCATGAAAAGTCAGCGCGTCAAATCCTCCGAGTCTGATTCGGCCTCCAATGACAACGTGGGGAAACTACTCGTATTTTGAAAAGTCAGTGTGCCATTGTGACTGAAAAAAAAAAAACCATAATCAAATTGATTCATCCCAGCAACTCACCTCATCCGATTTGTTGCCGAGTTTGACGTATTTGCCGTCCAGGTCCACCTCGTCCACAGTGACCCGGCCGCTGGCTGAGGCCTGCTGGGCGATGCGAGTGCGGGCGATGGCTCCGCCCCCCGCGACGCTCGACGCCTCGCTGTCGGTGTCGTTGGGGCGGCGCCTCTTTGCGGCAGTGGCCTGAGCGCCGTAGTGGGCCGAGCGGGACTGAACTCCCGAGGCGGACGAGCGACTCCCCGCCATTTTGGCGGGCGGAGGGCTGGGGGAGAGACGCAGCCTAGAAGGACAAACCCGGCAGGTGTGAGAGGAGGAGGAGGAGGAGGAGATGTCGGACAACGCTGCGGCGCCGACGAACGGCGAGCCGTACCTCTGCTCCTCTCCCTCCAGCAGCTTCCTGTACGCACATATCTCCATATCCAGAGCCAGCTTGACGTCCAGGAGCTCCTGGTACTCATCCAGCTGCTGTTGCATTCGCTGCCTCATCTCGGCCATCTCGCGGTCTTTCTCCCCGAGCAGGTGGCGCGTGGTGTCCCGCTCCCGAGACAGGGCGTCCTCCAGGTCCCGGAGCTTGGCCTCGCGGGCCGCCAGCTGGATCGGACAGAAGGAATAACAGTTATCGACGGATCTAAATCTGAATGAACAGGTTTTGGGTTAGGGCGAGGGCTGAACCACAATTTGGCAACATAATGAACTTTACCCCATGACAGTTTCTTTGAGCGTAACCTAAATTGGAAAGAATAGATAAAATGAATAACAGTAAAGTCTGATCAAGTGATCTCACTTGATTTATTCTCTCAGCATTGTAAACAAGTGTAAGGTCTCAATCATTAGCTTCAAGTCTTCAAGAAAATCGTATTTTTGTAAATTATGGTCTGTTTAGAGTCAAGTAGACCATGAAGCAGGCAATGTTTTAAGGTGGGGCTAACGTGTGGATGACAGCTCGCTGCCTTGGTGCTGGAGGAGTTGTATGTGTTTTTTTGGACTTACAATTTTAAGCCTTTCACAATGTGTTCGGAGTTGATAAAAGTAAATTGAAACATTTTGGACATCTTAAAATGTATTTTTCGGCTTAAAAACCAAGATGGCGCTCGCAAAAAGACACTCAAGGTTTCAACAAGTCAACAAACTTCTAATAGCTGTGATAAATCCACACATGGTCATCATGACGCGATGCTCTGGGCATACAAGCGTCTCGCCCAAGTCACGATAAGAACTCTGAATGTGATCCGCGTGGGCTGTTTGTTTCAGGTCACCTGTTTCTGTAGCTGGCTGAGCTGACTGGACATGGACTCCAGGCGGGTCCGAGTCTGCTGGAGCTCCTCGTGGGTTTCTCCGACCAGGTGGCTGCTTCTGTCCGCGGACTGACGAGCATTTTCCAGCTGACGCAAAGAAAACGACAAAACCAAATTGTTGAGCCACGCTGCAGTGTGGCTCCAGCGCCGCTTCATTGGACCCGTTGGCTTTACAACCGATTGTCTACCTTTGCATTGTAGGTCTTCTCGATCTCATCTTTGTACATTTTGATCTGCAGCTCGTGCTGGCTCCGCATGTCCGTCAGCGCCTCGGCCAGCTTACTCTCAAAGTCCTGCAGGTGGCCGTTGTCCATCTCAACCACACGGGACTCATGACGCCGCTTGGTCTCCCGCAGTTCCTGTTGGAGAATCACAACAAAAAAAAACCATTTCACCCCATGCTTATGTGATGCAAATTTAAGTTGAAGAAGAAGTTGCTTTATACTTGGAGTCTGACCTCAGAGTGGAGGTTCCTCGAAAACTCCAGCTCCTCCTTGAGGGTCTGGATGCGATTCTCTGCGTCCACCCTCCTCAGCATCTCATCTTGCAGCTGCTTTTTGGCATCAGCCAAACTGGTATCCAGCTGTGACAACACAACAGGATCAGTATATTCTCCAGGAGTTGAGAGACTGTTCTTCAATCAAAATATTTGAGCTCGGGCAGCCACGAAGGCAAAGATACCCTTCAATAGCACACATTCTGGATATTATCTTTTCATTTGACTTCCTCGTCTTGCTCTCAAAACTACATTAGTTAAACTCCCAAATGAAGTAAGATAGTAGTTTTCAATGTGTCTCTGGTAAGCTAACGCTGAGGACCACAAAGTGGAAAACGAGAGGCACAAACAAAGAGCTGGTGAGCTTGTGGGCTGACTCATTAGAGAAAGATTGACCCCAGATGTGTCTCTGTGTGGCCATGAGTTGAGCTTAAGTTAAGCTTGGGTTTGACTAAACCTTGGCGACCTGCGCCTTCAGCTCCCTGTTCTCCACGTCGAGGCTTCGTTTCTCTCCCAGAGCCGTGGTCAGCGACGCGTCCTTGGAGTTCAGCAGGGCCTCCAGGTCTTTGAGCCTCTGCAACGCTGCGGCCAAATCGGACTCCTTTTTGGTGTTCCTGCAAAGACTGAGGTGTTAAGTTTCATCTTCCTACATGTGTTCCTGATGGTCGATACAGGATATCCCACCAAACAGACGTCCATTTTGCTTCATAGCTTAAGGGCCAAGTGGAGTCGAATTACTACAGTTTCCTTTACGCAGTCCAAAAATATATATATATATATATATATATATATATATATATATATATATATATATATATATATATATATCTATTTTTAAATATAGGATGTAGCCCAGATAGTAACAGGAAAGACCTTGGTGTATATGACTCATAGGCCACAATGATCCTGGTCCTATCCCATGAACGCGGTAGCCACAAACCACAGCCGTTGCTGTTTGGCCGAGAGGCTGCCATGGCAACGGCTCGGCTTTGCCAAACACGCATTGGCCTGTCCTCTCAACATTTATGGAAAAATAATAGAGGCCAGAGTGGAGCCCTGTAACCACTGCCACGTATTGTGTGCATTGTGATTACTGTGGCGGAGGAGGAGGAGGAGGAGGAGGAGGAGGAGGAGGAGGAGAAACTGGGGAAAGAGTTAGTCATCGGTGGCTGGATGTGGCAGCATGGAAAGGAGGCCGAGTACGAGGTCCCACGTCAAACTGCAGTGAGCGAGGAGGAGGGTATGCTGAGGCCAGGGAGTGGCCCGCTTCGGCCGCTCAGAGCTAATGAGTCACCGGGTTCTGATGCTGTGGGCTTTGACGGGTCTCGTGCTTTAGTGAAAAACGGATGCCTTTAAATGGAGGAAGATTTGAACTGAAAGTTGGGAGACTCGAGACGATGCAATTTCTGGAGCACGCCACGCTGATGACGTTTGATTTTGGACCAAAAACCCGATAATCAGTGAAGTGAAGCATGTTACCCAATGTTTGCCCTGTCTGCTCTAGTGACCACGTGCTGCTACAACAGCAAAACTGTTAGTTTAAGGTTGTAGTGTTTCTTTAATTGTAAAGAAAGTACATCTCACAGACATATATGGGCACTTCTAAGGGAAGACCTAAGGTGCTGAGACACTCCTAACACCCTCCTCCTGACTCCTGATGTCATTTACAGCTCGAATACATTCCTCCCCTCACTCCGATGTGGACCGGAGCGATGTGCTGCTGCCGCCACCCACCTCGCCTTCAGCTCCTTGTAGTCCTCCCGCGTCTTGCCCAGCTCCAGCTGCAGACGCGCTCGCTCCTTGGCCACGGAGTCCAGGGTCTGGCGGGCGTCGGCCAGCTCGGCCTCGTAGGCGGCCTTCAGGCCCGTCAGCTCGCGGCTGACCTCGGTCTCCGACTCGGTGATGCGCAGGCGCAGGCCGGCGTTCTCGCTCTCCAGGGAGCGGACCTTGTCGATGTAGACGGCCAGGCGGTCGTTGAGGTTGCACAGGTCGTCCTTCTCCTGGAGCCGGGTGATGCGGTTGGGGGACAGCGGTGTGCCGGCACCTCGCGGAGTGTTTTTGGGAGTCGCCATTGCGATTCTTTTTCCTGACGTGGGAGAAAAACGTGCTTGTTATGAAAGGTTCTTCTTTTAAATGGACAACAAAGAGAGAAGATTGATCTATTGTGAT
Source organism: Pungitius pungitius (assembly GCF_949316345.1). NCBI lineage: Eukaryota > Metazoa > Chordata > Actinopteri > Perciformes > Gasterosteidae > Pungitius > Pungitius pungitius. The sequence continues at coordinate 2,286,297 of NC_084916.1, forward strand.
GTACAAATGCATCCAGCCTGTTTAACATGCAGCGCCCATCAAGAGGATGGAGCAAGTTGGGCTCGCAATTCTCTATACAAATTTTCCACTGTTTTTAATTTGGATAAATGAAACATAGTCCGGGTCCATTCAAGGACAATTTTTCATCTAAGGCAAAGTGCTGCTCTGTGAGTTTGAACAAGTCATGACTGAAAGTTTAGGAAAAGAAAACAGAATTCTCTGTGAGCGCTGCAGTGTTTCCAGAACCTCTTTTGAGCGCAGTGAGATGACAGAGCACAATGATCAAAAGACATGGGAGGGGTCGTCCACTCCACCCTGAAATTAGTAAAGTAAATTCTGCACTAATAATGACGGAAAGGTTTACCTTTTTAGTGCTGGTCAGAAGAAGTTCAACTCTCTGCTCTGAGGACTTTTGTAGACTGTCTTGGTCTTTTTGTTCCTCCTCTTAGGACTCGTCTTTTACTGAGCTGTCTGCAAATCCATCTGCGGGTGCCCGTATAGGAAAGAATGAGATGGGAGGAGAAAGGTTGGCCTCAAGTTTGGCACTTGGTAGGTGGTTATTCCTCCCTCTCTCTCTCTCTCTCTCTCTCTTCCACTGTACTGGGTGTGCAATCTGGATGAATGAGTCACCCGTTCCTCAAAGTGCACAACGCCATGTGATCACTTTATGGGTTGAGTTCTAATTGACTGCATTTGCATAATGTTCTGGAGCCTGAAGCCTCTGTACCAACGTCTAAAAGTTGGACGAAACGCTTTCTGTGTTTATTTTGTTTTTCACCCCTGCCTGAGTCAGTTTGGTACGGTTTAACATCAAAAGGACCCAAGCTGGCCTATTTAAGTTAGAAATATCCCATACAGCAAACTAACTGGCACTGAGGTTCCATATCATCGGTTGTGTGTTTGCGCACCTGGGCTGACCTTTGTGCACCTGGGCTGACCTTTGAGGTGGCGCGTGTTCAATTCTGACCCATAACCCGCTCATGAGCTCCTGTGCATGTTCTTTATCGTAAACTTCATACTGCGGCTTCAATGAAGAGGGAGGAACAAGCTGATACTGAATACACTATGAATGGAGATATTTGTTTTCAGACCTTGGAAGGGGCGTAATTATCAATTCAAGATTATACTGTAATCAGCACACATCCACAGCAGAATGTGGTTTTCTTTTTTTATTTACACAGAAGTTATTCAATTATTTACAATCACAATTGAAAAGGTGTGTTCGGGCCTCACTGCTGTAGATAAATGCTTCCATTTGAAGGATTATTCAAAACAGGGGGGGATGAAAGTATTTAACATTTCAAACAGGTCAGAAATAAAAGTGTGATACATGTTTCTACTAATTAGTTCATGTTAAAGGGGAAACAAATGTACGTTTATAATGGGTATTACAAAGTTAAAGTATAAACCGGTACAGACTGTCCCCGCGCGACATGACGCCGCGGGCCGCGAGCTGTCAGGTGGTTTCAGGGAAAACCCGTATTGGATCTCCGCGGTCACCTGGGCGGAAAACCGGAGGAAAAAAAACAAAAAGGCGCGTGGAGGACTGTCGTCGACGTGTGTGTCTGATAAACGCTGTTCGGGTCAATAGGACCGGCTCGGTAGCACATACGTGACCGTCTCTAACCCGCGGAGCAGAGAGTCCACGCGCGTGGAAGAGTAAAAACGGGAACGAACCGCGACCAAACGCGACCATCCGTTTCGACCGGCAAACGGGTCGAGTCACGTGAACGATGGGTACCGACATTCTGCACCTTACGAAGCAAACGAACACTTTCGTGCCAAAAAAACATCAAATCATTTGCTCGTGTGTACGCGGGCAGAATAGTCCACTCCGCGTCTTATCGGCCGCATGGCGCGGCTTTGCGCGGATAAACGGCAGCTGTGTGCCGCAGAGCGACCCGAAGAAAAAAAAAAAAAAAACAAGGGCGAAAACGCTTCCAACCGACGAATTCAACAGGAAATCCTCTTCCACCCGAGCGGTTCATCGCGTATTCTCTGACCGTCTTCACCCCGCCGACCGTGGCACAGCCGCCCGCGTGGAGTCGCGTAGGCGCCCGCAGTGGGGGCCTTTTTTTTTTTTCCTGTGCGTTTTTTCCGCACCGACGCAGACGACCTCCTCCCGCTCAGCAGCGGCCTCCATTTTAGCTCCTTCCCCGGCCGCCGCCTCACGTGTCCTGGACTGTCTTCCTCACATGACCCGTGTGTTTGTCCCCGTGATCAGCGCTTCCATCTCCGTAAATCAGTGCGGTTGAATATCAGCGTTTTTTTTTTGTTGTTGTTTTTTTTAAACACCGCAAAAAAAAACTTGATGGATCTGCTGGAGCAGAGTCTGGACAGCTCGGCGAGGTGAGAGGCTTCCTGCTCCGCCGCGCGGCCTAAAATCCAGAGTTTTATTCTCTTTAACCCGAGGATCTGTTCACTGCCCCGCATGATGCCCTTTAATACTTTTGACGTGCGTGGACCCCGATGAGTTGAACCAATGAGTGCGCTTCGGCGCCCCGCACACATTGTGTAGCACAAACTGCGCCGATTTTGCAAATCCGTGACAGCGCGGGCACTGTTTTTTTTTACCTGACACAAAATGCACGGCAGTAATTCGTGACAATATATCCAGGGCAGCAATCATTACCACTGTGTTACACCATCTGATGAAACTTGAAATGCTTAACACAAAGCAGGATGGGCTGTTATTAAGAGTGATGCAGTTTGTTGTGAAGTTCATCTCTCCTTGTGCCGCCAATCAAACCGCGTAGACTTCAGTCTTTATTCATCATAAGTTGCAATTTTCTGCATGGAAGTTGCAGGAAACATGAGACATGTCACTCTTGCACGTCAGTTATGCGTCGCTTTATTTATGTGTCCGCTCCTGACCACGTGGGGGCGCTGTCTTCCACAACTAAGATGCGGGTCTACATGAACAAACTTATGAATTTTGTTTTCCCTCGTTTTTTTTTTTGTTTTTTTTAGTCACGACAAACAGGAAACGGAAGAGGTGGTGCAGTTACAAGAAGGTGGGATCCCCGTTTTCTGCTAATCATGACATGTCAAATCACCTGTATCAATTTCTCAATCTGAGAATGTGTGAGGCACAGGTTTGCTTCTTTAGTGGCGCATTGGAACTTTGAACCAATATTCCTGTTAAAAACAAAATAAAGCAAGTGTACGTGCATGTCTTCATTCATCTCCTCTCTCACTTTTTATTACTGTTACTGCCGTGGTGCACCTCCACACATTTGAGACACTTTGACCTGTGTGTTGCAGGAGAGCCGGTGGGGACGGAGGAGCACGCTGCAGTGACCATCGCTGGCGTCCCGCCGGCTACCTTCACCGACCACAATGTGCAGTACCAGTTCCGCACAGAGAACAGTGGAGGACAGGTGAGCGTGGACCACGACATGTTAGTTCTACCCAACAATATGTTAGTTAGTTCCTCTCTACACAACAATGTGTTAGTTAGTTCCTCTCTACACAACAATATGCTAGTTAGTTCCTCTTGTATTAGCTTAACGTGAGCTAGTTAGCGTTAGCTCACTGGATAACAGCATGAAATATCCCAACATGATTGCTAATTGACCCGACTGGTTTAATTTCTACAATTATTATACACTCACCTAAAGGATTATTAGGAACACCTGTTCAATTTCTCATTAATGCAATTCTCTAATGAACCAATCACATGGCAGTTGCTTTAATGCATTTGGGGTTGTGGTCCTGGTCAAGACAATCTCCTGAACTCCAAGCTGAAGGTCAGAATGGGAAAGAAAAGTGATTTAAGCCATTTTGAGCGTGGCATGGTTGTTGGTCCCAGTTACTGGGATTTTCACGCACAACCATTTCTAGGGTTTACAAAGAATTGTGTGAAAAGGGAAAAACATCCAGTACGCGGCAGACCTGTGGGCGAAAATGCCTTGTTGATGCTAGAGGTCAGAGGAGAACGGGCCGACTGATTCAAGCTGATCGAAGAGCAACTTTGACTGAAATCACCACTCGTTACAACCGAGGTGAGCAGCAAAGCATTTGTGAAGCCACAACACGCAGAACCTTGAGGCAGAAGATCCCACCGGGTACCACTCATCTCCACTACACATAGGAACAAGAGGCTACAATTTGCAAGAGCTCACCAACATGGGACAGTTGAAGACTGGAAAAATGTTGCCTGGTCTGATGAGTCTGGATTTGTGTTGAGACGTTCAGATGGTAGAGTAAACAGCATGAGAACATGGATCCATCATGCCTTGTTACCACTGTGCAGGCTGGTGGTGTAATGGTGTGGGGGATGTTTTCTTGGCACACTTTAGGCCCCCTAGTGCCAATTGGGCATCGTTTGAATGCCACAGTGTTAGTGTGGTGTTCCTAACAATCCTTTTAGGTGAGTGTATTTATAAGCTTTAACACACCAAGTCACAGAAGCTAAGCTACGATTGGACCATCGCCGTTTAGCTAACGGTTACCTTTAGGTTGAAGTTTGTCGTACTGAGAGGTGGATAGACAAGCTCTAATTGTGGCCGCTGCCTCCTTTGCCTTTTCTTAACATGCCAATGAAGTCTCTTAAGAAGATAAACTGTGCCCCCTCTGTCCTGTCAGGTGACGTACCGCGTGGTTCAGGTGACAGACGACCAATTGGAAGCAACAGCCGATGGGACCGGAGCTGTCAGCGTCGTCTCCACCGCGGCTTTCGCCGGAGCCCCTCAGGCCGTCGCTCAGGTGAGGAACCCAACTCGGTTGGTTGGTGAGCAAAGCATTGCCTAAAAGAAATAAGTGCCGGGGCGAATGTTGAATGTCCATCCATAAAGCCCTTCATGGTGTGACCCTCTATGAAAGGACCCAAAGCCTCGGTTTCCTCCAAAAAATACATAAATGTCTGCATACAATTTGTGATTTTTAAGTAAAATATTCTCTGTAATGCAGATTAAAGAATAAAAAGTACTTTTGTACTTAATATAAATTAAATAGAGCAGAAATTCATTTAGCAAGTTGCTCGAGGAATGTTTTCCGTTTTTCTTACTTATCGCACGTTCTCCTGTCCCACCGACGCGTCGCTGCCTCCACCAGGCCGTCATCCAGAACCCTTTCAGTAACGGGGGCAGTCCCGGGGCCGAGACTGTGGGAGGCGAGACGCGCTTCGCCTATTTCCCGGCCGCCGCCGTCAGCGATGGGACGGCCGTGTCGGTGCAGGCCACGTCCGACCCGACGATAGCACAGGCGGGAGGTGGGGAAGCTCTTTAACGTGACGCCAAAATCCAGATCCACAAGCCATGCCATGTTAGAGAAGAGCTTTATTTCATCTCATTTCTCATTTTTTGTCTCTGAAAACTCAGGTCAGTTCTACGTGATGATGAGCCCCCCCGATGTGCTGCAGACGGCGGCCCCTCGCAGCATCGCGCCGCGCACACACACCTACACGGCGTAAGTATGACCCGGCATCATTTTCCCATCCCCGAGGTTACCAAATCGCTCTTTCTCCCTCCACGTGTTTGGCCGAATTCTCAACCCTCCTCCCTTCCCATGTTAACTCCACGGTGGCTCAGGTGTCCTTTACCCCGTCCCTCTGTTGCTGGAAGGATTAGTTTTGTCTTTGTGTGTACAAATAAAGATTCCTAAAAATACAGAAAAAATCGTTTAAAAGATCTGAAAACCACACTGTGTCCTACTTACCTGCCATCCCCAGAGACCTTGGTGAAAACGAGATGTTGCAGCATGGCAGTTCAAACTGGTGAGAAGAACTTTCACATATGACCCCCATCCCCCCCCTCACTATGTGTAGTAGGCACAGCCGTCTGGTGGCGTACCAATCAGTGATCAGCATCACCCTGTCCGTCATTGTATATTAAAATGTTCAGTAAACAGGCAGCATGAGGCTCTTCGTATCGTATAAGCCTCGTGTAAGCCCCCCCTTTGCGTTTTGCCTATTCAGTCGCACTGCAACCTGGCTTTTTGTTGGAATGTATGTAATGGACCTGCAGTCAATTCAATTGATTGCATGTTTTTCCTTTTTGGAATTAAAAAAAAATAAAAAAAAACGTTTAAAAATATATATATTTTCAGCAATTTGGACTTCTGTGTTGGTCCATTACACAAAGTCCAAATAAAACTAAATAAAACATTTTAATTCCCAGGTTGCATCCTACTAGGGAAGAAGTTACTTTTGCCTCCACATTGCGGCTTTCGCAAACGTGTATCACATGACTATTAACGTACAGTGGGCATGCGCGTGGCGGTGCAGACAGGAAGAAGAAGAAGAAGACGACGTGGTACGTGGTCACATAATAGGTGTGACAAATCAGGGAATGACGCGTCACGACTGCTAAGAACCAATCAGGTAGCAAACCAGCGTGTGGGCGGGATCGCTTCCAAACCGATCCGTTTTCATTGGGCGCTGAGTGCAAACGTAAGACCTATCCGCTTTTAAAACAACCATCCGCGATCGTTCCCCCCGACGCCCGATGGTTTCACTGGTCCGGCCCAGTATGTGGCCCCGTACCTAAAATTAGTTTGATACCCCTGCTCTGTAACAAGAGTTAATTCATACAGACTTGCCATCTTGGCTTGCTGCATGAATTACCGTAAATATTCAGTCGTCATGTCTGGCATTTTAACTCAACATTTAGATTTAACATTTAGATATAACATTTATATATAACATTCACATTTAGATTAAATATTTATATTATTTAACAACTTTGTTACTGCCAAACATTGTACTGTAGTTGTTGCGTGTATTTACATGATTTTGTCTCTAAATGTTTGAAAAAGGACATATGAATATTGTCCTGCTTTTTTTTTCATATCATATTTCTAAATGTACCAAAACTGCTCAGGATTTTAGAACGTGCAACATTTTACAAACGGCGCCCCATACCTCCTCCCCAACCAGGGGGGTATTGCACAAAAGTAGAATAAAGAAATCGAGGCTAAGTGATAAATCGGTTGCACGTTTGCCGAGTCGCGCTGAGGAGGAGGCGCTGAGTCGGTCCAGGTGTGCATATCTGGGATCAGTGCACGTCCACGCTATCGATCACAGATTTACTGATGCTATAAAGGAGAAGACGCCGCGCACGGCAGCATATTTCTCAGCCGCTGAGCAGCAACTGATCAAATATATGAGGAGGTGAAACATATAATACGCAAAAAACAGGAATATGGCAGCTGTAATTAAACCGAGAAAAACTGTTTGCGGACCAACTGAATGCGGAAGGATTTAAATAATCTACTTACTAGGAAAGTTGTACACCCCGTTTTAGTTGCTTTTAATATGATTGTTTTATGTGTTGGTTTTATTGCTGTATCTGTTCATGTGCTAAATGCACGTGTCTGAGTAGCAACATGTAAAGCACTATAAAATGTATGATTATTTAGCCAATACTTTGCCTTAAAAGTGAACAGAGGGAAATAATGTTCCTCTGGAAATTTACACTAAAGACTAATTTCAAACCCGTATTCACATAGCAAGAATATGTTTTTACAATATGCAGGAGGGGGGCGGCACCATGCAGGCTTTACCCCAGCTTAGGAATTGGCCCTTGTTCTAAACCAAAGAAGGCCTGGGAGGGACTTTGGGTGGGACAGCTACTGACTCTGTTCCACCTGCACAAACGCTGTCCAACCGCAACGACTCGTACACCCCCGGTACTTCAACATGCTTTTTATCTGCCGGACCTTCTTGCGGTCCGCGAAATATTGTCTGACATGAAAACGGTCCGTGAGGAAATAGTAGAGTTTAAAACCAAACTGGTGACAGCAATGGTGACCAGTGATGCATGTTGATAAAAATAAATCGGAACAAATTCAGAAAACAACGGAATAACCGTTAAACCCGTTGGTTTCGGGTCAGAGCGGCAGCTGATTTAACACATGAGGCTGCAGGGTTAATCTTAGCCTGGTCTGGAGCAGGCTAACTTCAAAGAATAAATCGCCATGGTTACATGGCCGGGTTTAATTCAACCTGCTTTCGTGCAACCGAGTCAGAGCTAAATTCCTCCAGGATAACCTGGAAAGCCCGACTTAATCCCTTATCTGGGTTTCGTGCAATAGCTCTCAGCCCAGCACATCAGCAGAACCCAAATAATAATAACAATAATGCATCTGACGACTTTCCTTGAGTCAGGTGCTATATTTGGGTCACACTGAAAATGTATTAATAATTTCACCTTTTAAATAAGTTTTGCTGTGTGTTTCCAGGAAAGTGGAGGGTCCCCGGGCTCCCCGAGATGAGAGGCGACGAGCACAGCACAACGAAGGTACGTGGCCTGCCGGGTCTCTGTTAGCAATGAGCGCTGAAGTCCATGTTGCCTCGTGTTCCGTAGAAGCTCTCTGTTGTATTTCAGCTCAAAGCAATTAGTTTCTTTCTTCACAGTGGAGAGAAGAAGAAGAGACAAGATTAACAACTGGATCGTCACGCTTTCAAAAATCATCCCGGACTGCAGCATCGACAGCAGAACCGGAGCGGTGAGTGCAGTGCAGAAATGGGCCGTCTATGCAACGACACTCACAGCATGTGGAATAGTGACAGGTTGCTACTTGGCTCTTGAATAGGCCGCGCTGCCGTTGTTCATTTCTGTGTTACATTCTTTGACTTCGACAGATGAGCGGGGGGATTTTTCTTCATTTCTGTCATTTTATCTAATGCGTGAATCAAAGATGCTGAAAGTCCAATTGGACAGGTGTAACCACAGCCAGCGGCTCAGCGTCTCTGTAGGAAATGTTGCCTTTGCTACTCATACCGGGTACGTGGCAGTGCTTTTTCGCCTAGTTGATCTCACCCAACGTTTGTCTGAAAGAATCCCAAATGGCTTTGTCCATTACGGTAAACATTCTCTGAGTGATGCCACGGTACGAAAAGTGCGGCGTCCTACGCGGCCTGTTTGGTTTTTAGACCTCTGAACGTGCTGTATTCCTCAGAGTAAAGGAGGCATCCTGTCCAAAGCTTGTGACTACATCCGAGAGCTGCGTCAGAGCAACCAGCGCCTGCAGGAGAGCTACAAAGAGGTGGAGCGGGTGGAGATGGACAACGAGCTGCTTAGACAACAGGTGAACGGCTTTTCTTTCAAATGTACATAGAGGGATCAATGTAATCATTTCCTCTTTTATTAAATAAAGGCTTCCATAACCCTTCACAACACATCGTACTTATAAGCTACATTTTTGCGAAAGTCACTTATTATTTTATTACAAAAGTTCACTACTTTCCGGTCCAGGGCCTCTCTTTTTTTTCCTCTGCTGTACTTGCTCATGTCATCCTTAAACCATGTTGGACAGCAACAACTTTTGTGTGGTAAAACACTTGATTTCTAGTTATTTCTAGCTAGTTAAATATCATGAGACGGGACTACTGTACTGTAACTCAGAAGATGTGAAGCTAAATACAATGTGCCTTCTCCTGTAAGTATCGCCCGAAGCCGCTGTACCAAGGAGGGGAAGCTGAGCAGGTCTCATTGTGGTTTACTTGGACACATCCAAACTGTTTCCCTGGAAAAACAAGACAACTAGAAAAACTATTTGCATTGATGAACCCAAAAGGCTGATTTATGCAAAATAGTAGGAGAAATAGTCGAGAATCCCTTCCAACTGACTTTTCTCAGCAGATGCATCTTCAATCATTTTCATTTTCCTCTGTGATGCAGCCTGCAAAACCTTGTTAGCAATCCCTTGATTTCGATTCGCCACCTGAAATCGCACAACTCCAGTGAAATGTCATCCCATTTGATTGTTTCCTTTGTCAAAGCCCCAAGGACCAGAACTAAGGACTCGCGTGCGTGTGAGTGCATCCGAGGGTTTACAATAACAAACTAAAAGTCTTTCTTCTATGTTGTTTCCCATTTTTTGTATTTCTAGATTGAAGAGCTAAAGAACGACAATGCTCTCCTTCGAGCACAGCTGCAGCAGCACGGCGTGGAAGTCAGCGGGGATGCAACGCCGCAGTGACTGTGGACTGGACGTAATGTCCCAAACAAAAAGACGCGTCGTCCCACCCAGCGGATCAGCACCAGGGAAGGAATAACGAGACAATTTGCATCTGAAATCGGACCACGCCAAAACACGCACGCAGGGCTCGGAGAAGAGCGCCAAAGCACTTGAGGCCGCCGCCTCTTCCTCCTCCTTCTCCTCTTCCTCCTCCTCCAGCTGCTGGAGAGCGAACGCTCGGAAATGTGTTCACTGTGTAGCTACATGAACCTCTCACCTTTTGCTTTAAAGGAACACGACCTCCGCACAGCACCGCCACGCTTGCACAAAACAATCTTTTTACTTTTAAATTATGAACCCCGCCACAGAAAAATGTCCTTTTTTAGCAATTTCACCTTTTTAATCATACCGCAAACTTGCTTTTTTTTTTTTTTTTTTTTTTACTTTTGCTGTGTTTGAAACTACTAAATGGGACTCGAATGATGGCTCTCCTTTGCTTTTAATTTATTAGTGTTAAAGGAATGTGTGCAAAGACAGAAAAGCTGATACTAGAATTTACTTTTGTTCCACTGCCACAAGTTCATAGTGTGCAAATCCAATACTTGGATCACCTCATCAGCGTTACCAAGGACAGTTAAAATGACCGTCAGTGGTATATATATCAATTTGGCCTCTTAACACTGACACAGTGCTCCCAAACCGTATGAACATAATTGAGTGCCTGGATTGGCAGGTTTGATGGCACAGGCATGCAGGTTGTACGAGCTGTTTAAAGTTGCCCGGGTCATCAGGACAGTGCACTGGTAAGTGGCTCCGACTCTATGAAGTCTTTACAAAGTGTAGATCTCTCTTGTTGAAAGACGGGTGAAGATTTTAGGAATCTTTATCTCTTTTGGGGGCATTAAACTGCAGTTGGTTTGTATATCTCCTTAATAGGTCGCTGGTGTAATGCAGAGAGAGAGCGAGAGGTTCAGTAGGAGGTCTTGGTTTGGGACCAGCCTCTGTTGGGCTCACTGGTATTGCTGCATTCAAATGGACACGTGGGATGGATTTTCTTTTCTTTTGCAATCTTCCCCAAACTCTAAACGTTTGGGAACCTTTGAAAGAAAGAAGACCACAAAACGACTATGGGCAGGAATGTGCTGAGGGTAGTTGTAACTAACCAACTTTTGTATACACTGAAGTCACCACAGCATGGAGAAAAATATAACCACTGGCATGACTAATTCTGATACTACAATAAAACAGAAGTGTTTATACCCTAGTGTTGTTCTGCACAGGTCCATTTTGTGTACTTTTTTGTGTTTCAGCATAGCCGTTGAATAGCAGCCAAGACCACTGAACAAATTAAACGTTAGTGTCTCTTCTATATCGCCTTTTCATTCATTTGGGTTTTGTGTGAAGTATTGTCGCAGAAAATTAACCAACCGATCATTGTGTTGCCTCCAATTCGCATTAAAATGATGCTCCTAGTATTTACATAGGAGCACCCATGTTATAGCTGTTATAGAACGTATGCAATCATTGCAGCAACATCTTTAAGTTGTATGTGTTTCTATAGTGTGCCGGTCTTTGAAATGATCACTAACACATAGGGGGATGGCGATATTGGATCAACTATCAGTGTGGGACTCCTCTCGGTACCGCGAGCTGTGTGACAAAGTCCGCTCCAAACAATTTAGAAGTTCCATTACTGCGGAGACCCTGGGCGTTAAAACGTGGTGCGGTGACGTCACGGTCTGCCGCTGGAAGCAAACGGCCCGTTAAATCAACGTCGCTGTCGCAGAGGGACTGACGTCATGAACGTTGCCATGGGGATTTCTACTTGTTGCCATAGGAAACAATGACCAGAAAAACTCAAGGTAGTTACGCAACGACTAGCTGAATGATCTAGAAACCCGGTGAGTAGAATTCAATTAAACAAAACATTAAGGTCCAATATTTTTTTTTTAAACTAAGTTGAACTGTTGTTGATTCGTGTGCTCCGTGTTTGGGCAGAGAGAGTAACGTCACTCTTTACGGCCCGGACACCTCGTCAATGTGTACTTATCGCCACATATCCGCAGATAGTAATATTAACCAAACCTATTTCTATCAAACGGCCCGTTAAGTTAAAAAAAAGTCTGCCTTCAAACGGACTAACGAACAAACTAACCTTAAAATATTCAGCGTTACATGAAAGTCTGGTATCCCACAGTAACACAACATCACCTCTGAGTCACTTCAGAAGGTTATTGTCATACAATACTAATTATGAGAGAAACTAAAGGTCTAGTGTTAACTGTTAGCTTCCGTTTGAACTTAACAGTTAAGCAATAGATGCACTTATTTAGTGGATCAGATGGTACTTTATGAAACAATACAACCAAATGGAAATACGAGATTAAAGCTCCATCGGTGTAGGGAAACCCAAACTTCTGTTAATCTAATTAATCTCAGTTAACAACTTGGTTTTCTTGGTCATTCAAGCTGTGCAGATCCATGTTGATGAGATAGTTACTGCCAAAAGCCAAATAACTTCTATTTCCTTTTTGAAATGATCATGACTAGCAAGCTTGGTTATGAATTATAATTGAAGGGTTTTATTTATAATTGAATGTAATTATGCCCCACAAATACAGTGATTTGTTGGCATGTTGCTTCAGCAGTAGGATGTCTGTGCCTCCTGCAAAGCCTGGCCTGCACCACAGCGTTTCAGAGTGGACCAGTAACAACCAGCAGCTGTCTGCCACTGCACAACATGAGCAATTTGTTTCCATGGTGATCCGGCAGGAGGGGAGGTCGCTACGCAACGAGACCAACTGTAAGGTGGGTCCGCGTCGGCGAGGGTACCTGCCAGAGAGCTAAAACAGACGATACTGCATAACACACACAGTCCACACACTGCTCAGTATGTCCACATGTTATCAACCAGTTGTTTTTATTTTCTCCATAGACAACCTGGGATGAAAGTGACACCTGTCGCAGGCTGAGAGACCGGGTGTGGGATGTTGCCCGGCGGAAAGAGGAGCTAGAAACCTGTGCACAGAAAGTGGATAAAGAGATGGAGGCTCTGACTCTGGTGATTTATCCCAATCAATAGTGTCTCATTCCATGTACACAATAGTTCAAAGAGCTCGGCCTTTTCAACAATAAGTACAATACCTGTGTTTCCCTAAGAGTTAGTATTAATAATCCTGGACTAACTTAATATTAATAATTCCGAGAGAATCATGAGGTGTTGCTTGTGTCTGAGTGAACCGACGGTGTGGTGACCTCAGCCTGAATGTTTCTTGGGACAGTCCAAAGAGCAGAGTGAGCAGGCCCTGGCTGCGACTGCCGTCCCCCTGGAGGTTAGCCGTGAATGCTTAACGCTGAGGGACGGGCGGCGGGGGTTCGAGCTCGCCATCGACCCCGTGGACCAGCAGCTGAAAAAAGAGGTGGAGCTGATTGAGAGAATGCAGAAAGTTCTGCAGCAGCGCATTGCCGGGGCTTTCGAGCACTTGTGGTGAGGGAAGATACGGCGTAATGCAAAAACCCAAGGAGGCATTTTCTGTTTATCGTTTGACTTTTTTTTTCTTCGATCCTAGTGTTTTGCAGGAGGCTCGGCACCAGCTGACCGCTGACCTCCAGAACAAGATGGACGCCCTGGACATTGACATGTCGTGCCTGTCGCTTACTGTTCAGTCGCCCCAGATCTCCCTGAAGACCAACCCAACTCGCATACCGCCAGGGTAGACTCGGGATGAGGATGTGCACTAAGAAGTGATGCTTTCTTTTTTCCAACTTTCCTGTTTAACACAACAAATATCACTGTTGTAGTTCCTCCAACCCCCAAGAGTGGTCCCAGTTCAGCCAGTACAATGTTGCCCGTGCCCAGGAGGCCATGCAGGTGTCACAGCAAATGAGGGAGGACATGAGTCTGACCAGAGTGCAGGTGTGCATGATGTCACTCCTGTTTATATTCGTAATGGTCAGGGCTGAGTTAAACACAATCCTTCATGCATCCCATGTGAACAATTAGCTATCTGGTGCTTCAGTGTATCATTTCTTTTTTTCATTTCTTCTGTTGCGTCAAATACGGCACATTTGAGATGAATGTGTGTTTTTCTCAGCTGCAGAATGAGTTGGACACTCAGCGGCGTGCCACTGAGTTTTCTCTTCGGAAGCGCAATCACCACGAAGAGCAGGCACGCGACGAGCTGGAGTGGCAAATAAGAAACGTGAGTTATGTAACGGCAGGCTTTTATTGTCGTGATGCAGGGTGCACAGGTTGCAGCCGTTCGAATCCAGCCATGTTCCAGGTGCATGAGAGGTTATTGTTCATAGTTTAATAGCCTCTGACTGCCTGTAGACTGAGGATGAAATGGCAGAGATGGAGAGAGACATCCACGGGCTGGATGCAGATCTACAGGTAAAGACGGCCTCCCTTAAACTGGCTCACACTCGACTGGAGAACAGGACCAACCGACCTGGCATGGATTTGTGCAGAGACGAGGTTTGAGCAAAATACACACTGCACTATATCAAATATGGAATTTAGCATCAGCAGCGGAAGTGACAGCAGTGATTAGGTCCTCGCGATTAACGTGACGTTCGTCTCTTCCATCCTGTTTGTTTGCAGGTGCAGCTCGGCCTCGTTGAGGAAGTCCATCAACTGGAGGCCACAATTCTGGCGGTGAAACAGAAGCTGTCTGAAGCTCAGTAAGTCCGCAGTGAATCTTATTGGTCTTACACATTGTTGTTTAGCAAAACGTGATTTTCCTTTGGCCGAGACATTCCATGACAAAAAATGATAAAGATTACATTCAGTCATTCTAATAGTTTACTCTTTGATATGTACTGTACGTGTGCTGTTTGAGACGCTGCAAATGAAGCCAATAAGAAGCCGTAGTAGTAAATATTGGAAACAATACAAGATCCGCAGTGTTTTAAATGCCAAAAGGGAAAGAAATCCCTCTAAAACCCCATGCTTTTCTGTCCCGTCCTGTGCTCGCTCAGACGCTCCATGCAGAAGATGGAGCTCCATCATTCCCGCATGTCGCAGGATCTTTCCAGAAAACAGGAAGCCTTGTCCCTGGAACAACGAAGCATGAACACGCGCTCCCGCCTCGCAACAGCCTCCAGCTCGGAGAAGACGCCGCTGCTGCTGGTTCCACTCACAAACTCCAGCGGCAGGAGCAACCTGCAGCTGGCTCAGTAACATGAGGTGCTGTCCAGTGTGTGTCTGTGTGTGTGTGTGTGTGTGTGTGTGTGTGTGTGTGTGTGTGTGTGTGTGTGTGTGTGTGTGTGTGTGTGTGTGGGGGGGGGGGGGTTAGCTTTAGTTTTTCTGTCCACACTTGAGATACAGTTAAGTCTCTTAAAGTCTTAATTATTAATTATTCATCCACATTACTGCTGGAGGACATAACAATTTTCTATATTTATT
The DNA here is from genome assembly GCF_949316345.1 of Pungitius pungitius. Classification (NCBI taxonomy): domain Eukaryota; kingdom Metazoa; phylum Chordata; class Actinopteri; order Perciformes; family Gasterosteidae; genus Pungitius; species Pungitius pungitius. The sequence continues at coordinate 2,301,607 of NC_084916.1, forward strand.
TAAAATACAAAAGAAGCATTCTCCAGACCTTAGTGTGGTTAATTTGCTCTGTGTTGTGTTAATTATGTACTTAATCTGTCTATATATATATTCCACAAAAGAGCTATAATGTGGATTATGTTTGTTTTCAACAACAATTAAACATTTAGTCACAAAGATATTCTGCCGTCTAAATATATGTTCACAGAAATGTTGTCTGCATAACTTTGCAGATGCTTTTAAAACATATTATTTTCTATTTTAATGATTCAATTGGACATAAAGTCTGATTGTTATTTCTGGGTTTGTAGGCAGATGTTGGATCCAAATCAGATAAAATTGAAATTTAATGTGTCTTAAAGACACAACAGAAAACCTCCGTGGCTGTTGTATAGTGAGTCATCGAGAGTGTAACCATGGTAGAGCTGTTTAGGAGCAACGGAAGTCAGATGGCAGATGGCTATTCTCTTGTTTTTCACCATGCGGCTCATGTTATCACAGTTTTACAAGTGTGTCAGAGAGCACTACGATGGCCTTCAGGTAACGTAAATACGTCGAGGGCTGTGTCCTCTGCTCCCTTTGGAGATACCAGGGGAGCAGTGTAAGCTGATTAAAACACAACACAACACAAGGGAAAACAATCCTTGTTCATTTTTATATTTATATTTCATGTAATCTTCTGCAACGGAATGAGACATCTAAGGGTATTGAGAATTCCCGGTAGAAAATATATATATTTATATATATATATATATATATATATATATATATATATATATAATTAGGGCCGGGAATTTAGTGCGTTAATTACGATTTATTAATTACAATGTGAATTAAGATCAATTAATTATACAAAAAATAACACATTAAACATTTTTTACGCATTTTTACACTTATTTTTTGCACCGCGGAACGTTTCTCACTGGATGAGTTTCCGAGGACCGATTATACTGGAGCACCAAGTAGCGTTCATGACTTCAGACAACAACAAACCACAGTGAACATGAACGAAGAAGCTGACGAGACCGTGTCGGGTGGCCCCGTGAATGGGAAATCTTATTATAATAAACACACGGTGGAAGCGTCGATAAGAGCGTGGTTGTGTGCAAGCTGTGCAACAAGGAATTCACATCGAGCCTCAAGTATCACCTCAACGCAAAACAATTAGCAGCTAGCGTGGACGTACAAGGACCCACACCCAACCCACACTGCACCAGATGACTGGTTTAAGGACCAGGGTAACTAAGTCCACGTCTGAAAAAATAACCAATGTTCTGAATGTACTTGAAAGTATTGGGTCTACTTAAAAAAACCTAGTTTACAGAAGGTCTACTTACTTATAGGCTACCTGAATTTCTGAAAGTACTATATTTCTAAATATGCTATTTCTACACTTGTCTGCTGGAATTGGTTGAACAAAAATAAAAATCCATGTGAAAAAAATTACTTCTCACTGTTCTCAGGTCAAATATTTATGCAATTGAAATGCAAGTAATTTTGATTAATTAATTACAACGCCTCTAATTAATTAGATTAATATTTTTAATCGAGTCCCGGCCCTAATAATATATATATTATATTATATATATATTGACCTTACATATATTTTTTTATAATATTTTTTTACCTATTATTTTAAAAAAAATCTTTTCTGTGACATTTTTTGACCCTACTTATTTTGACTTTTTTCACAATATTTTTTTCCCATGACATGACTGGAATGATCTTAGATGGTATGGAATGCCGTTTTAGTCAAAATTAAATAAATGAACAAAAACACGGTAATGCATAATGAAACTGCATTTCATAATAAATAAATGAATAAAAACACGGTAATGCATAATGACACTGCATTTCATAATAAATAAATGAATAAAAACACGGTAATGCATAATGGCACGGTAATGCATAATGGCACCGTAATGCATAATGACCCAGTATTTCATTTCACGTTCATATATGCAAATCAGGGGGCGGGCTATCTATCACATTCAGAACAGACAACGGAGACGTGTGCAAAAAGGGCTGGCTAAGGCAGTGTTTCTCAACTGGTGGGCCGTTTGTCTAGAGCTGCCGAAGTCGGAACCGCAAGCCCTAGTACTTCCAGAAAACCCTCAATATGTGTCAAAATAGTATCTGCAGATAACCCATGTTGATCGATTTGATCCGCTAATGCTAGCATGCTATCTCGGAGCCCACCGATGTCTTCCATTATGTCAACACTCTCACGTCCCTTAGCCCAGTAGTTCTCAACTTGTCTGGCTCCGGGACCCACCTTTACCCCTTAATGACAAGCGGCGACCCAATTCGATCGGGGGGGGGGGGGGCTTCCGCGTTCGCTAGCGGTGTCGACGGCACACGTCTCCGTTGTCTGTTCTGAATGTGATAGATAGCCACGCCCCCTGATTTGCATATAAGAACGTGAAATGAAATACTGGGTCATTATGCATTACGGTGCCATTATGCATTACCGTGCCATTATGCATTACCGTGTTTTTATTCATTTATTTATTATGAAATGCAGTGTCATTATGCATTACCGTGTTTTTATTCATTTATTTATTATGAAATGCAGTGCCATTATGCATTACCGTGTTTTTATTCATTTATTTATTATGAAATGCAGTGTCATTATGCATTACCGTGTTTTTATTCATTTATTTATTATGAAATGCAGTGTCATTATGCATTACCGTGTTTTTATTCATTTATTTATTATGAAATGCAGTGTCATTATGCATTACCGTGTATTTGTTCATTTATTTAATTTTGACTAAAACGGCATTCCATAAGATGGAGCAACCTACACGTCCCTGTCCACTAATGCCAAATGCCCCAAATTTCTGTACTTTAAACCTTATCTGGGTTCAACCCTCAAGGGACATGGTGGCTCTTCCTAAATCCTTTTTTAGTTTTGGGTAACTGACATTTATAAAAAATCATAATGGGATATTGCCCCAGAGACGGATTGGTGCATCTTGGAGGATCAACCATGCTATTCATCCTTCCTGCATTGGTAAAGGCACAAGTGAGTTGAATTTGAATGTAACAGAGAATTGGAGGGTGGATGCACTAAAAAGGGTAAACAAATCTACACACTGTGCCAGACTGTCAGTTTAAGGTTGTCCACAGGATGCCCTGAAGTAGACAAACATGTGATTGTCTTGAAAAATGCCCTCAGAGGCTGTAATAAGTTTCATGTCAGTGTGACCACTGAATGAGACACATCTGCTCATCTTCACCCGTCAAAAAGGTGGAACCCTATAGGCTACGTAGCATGGCTAATAAGTGCTAAAAGGCTAAAGCAATTAACATCAAATTCAATTCATCAGCAAAAGATTCTTCATCATTCTTGACAATGCCATCATAACTCAAGTGAACGCGCCTTGTGTTTCTGCATAACCCCTAGGGTTCACTTCTCTGAAACAACCGTGGGGACAATGCCCCCACTACTACCTCCGCGGCAGTGTGCTCAAGACTTGGCACGAGCGGGATTTGAACCCACTGGCGGTGCGCACAGAGGCTTCTGGGCTCTAGCTTGCACCCCTACACTACCAGTCCTGGTCACATTTTGGCAGCTTTGATTCTCCTATTTAACCTTGAGCACTTGAGCTAAACCTCAAAACTCTTTTCAAATGCTATTTCCACATGTGGGCTTGAACCCACAACCTTCAAGTGCAGTGCAGGGGCTTATGTCAGCAGTTCTTCCGCTGTGCTACTTCACCAGACACTAACCAACTCTTTGTTTGTAGTATTTAACATTGAGATTGCTACTCAAACCTGAAGTAGAGCCAAAGGCTCAAACCCAAGACTGGGCTTGAACCCACAACCTTCAAGTGCAGGCAGTGCAGGGGCTTATGTCAGCAGCTCTTCCACTGTGCTACTTCACCACACACTAACCAACCCTTTGTTTGTTGTATTTAACCTTGAGCATGTGAGCTAAACCTCAATACTCTCGAGTGATGTCTGCATGAAGGGACATGAACCCACAACCTCAGACAGCAGGTTGGAGCCTGCAGCCTTTCAGTTGTTCCCTTGTGCTATTCAAGCACATGCCTCATTGTGTCCGTTTCTCATATTAGACCTTGGGATTGTTTACTAAACCTCAAAACTGTTTCAAAGTTTACAGTTTAAAGCCCTGACTGCAACCAAACCCTCCTTCTGAGAGAGCAGGTTTGAACTGAGGATCCTCCACACTTCAGCCTTCCTGCTATCTCCCTGCACTGTTCCACCACACACCTGTTGATGCTTTTGAATCCAACCTCAATTCTCATAGATTCTCAGGCTGGAATCCACAACCGTTCCATACCGTTATAATAGAATTGCAGGTCAAGTAAAGTCATATAATGGCATTTCTAATAAAGCCCTAGTGGATTTCACTACTTTTATGCTGTGATCCTTATTTCACTTTTTTCGACATGTGTGCTGATGCCCGCGTGTGAATTGAGAGGATCCATACCGACTCCCCTATGGAGCTAAACCAGTCTGAGGGTCCTCCTCAGCTGAGTGGAGAATAAATCCCGGAAGAAATAAACACGTTTGACACACGGCACCTTGAGGAGAGAGAATCAAATCCCAAATGTGGATCAGGAAGGTCAGCTTTGATTCCACTAGAGACACCAGAACTCACGATGATTCACAGTGTCACTGTTTGTTTAATTTAAAATTAGGGCCTGCTCAAAATGAATGAACGAATCACACTTTGATTTTTGACAATTTGAAATTCATTAATCGTGATTAAAAGATTGTTTCTTCTAAAGACTAAATCTTACAAGTAATGAGTAATAACTTAAGGCTACCCAAGCAAAAGAGGTCAGTGCTCGATTAGTGTGGTCTGCCCTTTTCTACTGAAATGTTTTGGCTGTGTAAACCACAGCTCAGATATCATTGTCTAACACTGACATGTTAAACAACCGTGTGTCTGCTAATGGGGTCAACGCCCCCTTGAGGCGTGACAAATAGAACATATTCAAAACTTTAAACCAACACATATTGTTGTTATATTATGTGTAAACCTGTAAATAACTTTTAAGCAGGCACTCTTTGCTGAAATGTCCAAATATTGTTTTAAGCGTCCACTTAAAGGATTCTGGATATGTGAATACGATAATATAGATAATAACAACAGTAGTGCTAGATGTACGATTTCAGTGCTTTTTGGGTCAGTTAAACCAATTTCCTTCAAACTCTTGTGTGGCTGACATCTTAGCTTGAGCTAATGAAACGGCCCTCTTGATGGGGATACCCCCGCTGTGACCTCCTGAAAAACAAAACTGAGAAAGAAATCTCAAAGGTGAATGACGCTGCAGTAAATGCCGCTTTCACTTATATTAAATTAGGTAAATATGTTGTAATTACTCTGCTAGATATCAGAAGTGTGACATAACACACACATTTCTTTTGAGCAGTGGATCCATTGACTATGCAAACAGCGTGCATGTTTGGAAACGCTGCAAAGGTCTTCTTGGACAAAACACTTCTCGTATCCGTCATCCTGCTCATGGATTCTGTTAAAGGCACCAGCAGGCCGCCAGGATTTTCTGCTCCATTTTCTACACCAAAAAGCCTTTGGGCATAGCGCCCGCACCTCTCGCACGCACTCAGTAAAGAACTCATTCTCAACCATAAAACGGAGAAAAGTGCCCACAACGCGCCACAAACAAGTCCATGTCCCACCAAAGCCCGACCCATCCTGTCCTCGTATTGACCATCAAACTCAGCGCGTTTATGACTCCACTGCCTCCGCGCTCCACTTGGTTTCAGACGGCCTCGGCTTCAGGGGCCATGGCCATGTGCTTCCTGGCACGCCAAATTAGTCTGAATCATTGCACTTAAGGACCCAGATGCTACCTGTCTGTCGCCCTCCACTGACGGTGCAATCAAGGCAGCCCGGCCTGCTAAATGACCCCCTTATGCACGAGTGGATGCGTCTCCTTATCTGCACCTCGCCCCCTTCCTTCCCACCTAGTCCCCACCGCCTCCGTTTTTTTAGCCTCCGAGTTTGTGTCTCCTTCTTTCGAGCTCAGTTCGACACACCGTGGAAGTGCCGCAGCTGCCAGGGATGCATCTGTCTCTCGGAAGACGCGGTCAATGAAGGGCGAGGACACGAGGGACAGCCGTGCGCTCAGCTGCCCGTGAAATCCTTTGATGGTTTTTGCTCGTTGTGGTTGGAGACCTTTCCTGTCTCCGTTGTAGTCATGGCAACCTGGAGCCGGGGCTTGCTTTTGGCCGGACTTCCCTTGGCCCTCGGCCGCGGTGAAAACGCGCTGCTGCCTTCCTATGATTACGCTGCCCTGTCCGTGTACACCTTCACCTTCCTGCTGGGCCTCCCCGCCAACGTGCTGGTCCTGGTCGTGTACGCGCGCAAGGCCCACAAGCGCGGCGCCACGCCCAACGTGGTGTACGCCCTCAACCTGTGCGTGGCCAACCTGGTGCTCGTGGGCTGGCTGCCCGTCAAGGGCCTGGAGACTTTGCTTCAGGACTGGATGCTGCCGGCCCCCATCTGCCCCGTCTACAGCTTCTTCCTCTTCTCCTCGCTGTACGGCAGCTGCCTGTTCCTCACCGCCGTGACGACGGGGCGCTACCTCAGCATCGCCTTCCCGATCATCTACAAGAGGTACCGGCGCGCTCGCATCTCTTGCTTCATCTGCGCCGCCCTGTGGCTCACGGTGCTCGCGCACCTCAGCGTCGCCCTCGTGGCCGAAGGAGGGGCCAACTTTGTCTCCACCGAGGGTGACACCTCCGCCTGCTACGACCACTTCAACGCCTCCCAGCTGGCCGTCCTGCTGCCCCTGCGCCTGGAGATGGCCATCGTCTGCTTCCTTCTGCCTCTGGTGGTGACGTCGTTCTGCACGCTGCGCTGCGTCACCCTGGTGTGGCGCTCAAACCTGCGGCCTGCAGGGAAGCGGAGAGTCCTGACCGTCGCCCTGTCCACGCTGGCCGTGTTTGTGGTGTGCTACGCGCCCTACAACGCCTCGCACGTCGTGGGCTTCGTGTCGGGCGACAACGTGGAGTGGAGGACGTACGCCTTGCTGACGAGCTCCTTCAACGTGTTCCTGGAGCCCGCCGTGATGCTCATGCTGTCGCCAGTGTTGTCCAAGGGGATGGCGGGAAGAATCTGCGCAGGGCGGAGCCAGCTGAGCCGGAAGGAGCGCTGTCGCTATCGGTGCCACGGCACCAGCGGTGGAGCGGACGCCCGGGCGCCGCCGCGCGCCGCGTCCGAGAGGAGCCAGGCCAGGGCCGAGGTGACCAAAGAAAGTCAGGAGTGAGGGGACAGTGGGCCGAGACGACGGGTGAAAACGTTCATGTGACAGTGTGACGCTAATGTTGCTTCACCGTTGTACCCCCCCGCTCCTAACAGCAGCAAATGACCTTTGTTCTTTAGAGTGTGAATATAATATTAAGAGATGGACGTCTGTCAGTGGAGGAGGCTGCTGAAGTGAACCCCCCCCCAGGGGGAGGATGACTTGTGGCTGCATCCGCTCCAAGCTGCACCCGGGGAAACGCCACTTCCTGTTGCTGCTGTGACAAGTCCACAGATGTCTACTGAGGGGTTTATCCAGCAAAAATGACTTAAATTAGTTATTAGTTAGTTATATGATTTTTAGAAGTGAGCGTTTTTTATAATGCGCACTCGAGAACGAGAAGAGTGGGTTGGACTGTATTTATAGAAATAGAAGAGGCGTGTTGGAGGCGTAAAATGATGCTAATTAACTTCACTGGGTTTACAAGTAAAACAATTACACAAACAGTTACATGATCGATGTAATGATTAAACAACTTCTCAGCAGAGCGTTGTGAATCAATCTTTTTCTTTAAAAAATTGTTATCTACTATCAAGGAATGAGCATTTTTGACCTAATCGTAAAAGATTCCCCTTTTTGATATTTCCAGTACAAACTATAGATTTAGATTCAGTGTGTTACTCTTGGCTTCAGTATATAATACAGAAAATGTTGATTAAACTAAAATATAGAACGCATTTACACGTGACTATTATCTGACATGAGTAGTAGAATGCAAAAAAAGTGAGATCGTTTTGCACAACTGGGAACAACAACGGAAATGTAAAATGATGCGATTATGAATGTATCATAATGTAAAACTGTAGAGTGCTACACATGTGACCTCATTAAATGATCACATATTCAATAACATCACAAACAATTGACATTGCCCACTTAATAACGGTACTTTAAGTGCACAACTAGTCCAGATGGAAGAGAGTGTGTAAACGCACCGTACAAAACAACACTAATGAGGCAATATAAACGGCATCCAAACTCATAAGTAGTTCTGGTTCCAGTTAGCCGTTAGCTGTTAGCCACACACAGCATCAACTATCATTCCCAGAGCGGCAGGTAGGGGAGCTGGAGATGAGGAGGGAGGGAGGGAGGGAGGGAGGAGCAGCAAAACAAGCAATAAAAGGTGCTCTTAGACAGTGTGAGTCACCGCGACCACAGCTGACCCCTGAGCGTGCAGCCGCGACCGGGCAGCACCTCTTTGATCCAGTTCACTGCAGCAGAATGTCAGGTGAGCCGTGGACTGACTGAAACACACACTGATCACATGGTCCTCCTGGCAGTATCTCAACCAAATGAGGAGACGACGACAGGAGAATGTGTACAGGAAAAGTGTCATATATATAAACAAGGCCTGGTGCAGATTAATTAATGCATTTATTTTATCACATGTTAACACAATTATTTCTAGAACTGCTCACTGGGTCTGAATTTCCATAGTAATGTAGATTAATGCTCAGCGGTGACAAATAGCTTTGTCTTTATCTTTGAGTTGATTTATTTTTTATTGAATTGCGAATAAAGAAGTGGGCCGACAGCAGACATATTGTTATTTAAGGATTGTCTTCCTTTAAAAAGCACATTTACAACTCCCTTAGTTAAATGAAGTACAACACTTTTGCTAAATAATCAGATTATACTGGGATCATAAAAGTAACACAGGTGTGTATTTGCCATATTCTTATTATCTTTTCATTTTTCAGTTCTGTGCCCTCTGGTGGTCACTCCACTGAGATGCCTCTCCAACACCTGCTCTTCTCATCTACAAAGTTCTGATGACACCCTTCCACCTGCATCCCACTGCGCTCGTGCACAGTTGCCGAGAGACGTTGTTTGGACAAGCAGGAGAACAAAAGATTGAGCACAGGACCTTATTAAATCTCTTCCCCTCCCATTGACGTGAGATAGCAGACACTCAGCAGGATGTGCATATTAAGTGACGCCTTATGACCTGATCAAACACTCGGCTTCCCGGAGGCGAGGTGCTGCAGCGTCGGACAGGACGGCCGCTGATGGAGAGTCGGGTTGTTCGGGTTTAAAGAGGTGAGTCAGGGTCTTGTTTGATGTTAAGGTGGTGGGAAGAATGCGTCTTTAACAGACTATCAGGGAAGCTTTAAGGGTTCTTCCTCGGTTCAAATGACTTCCATTGGTCCTCGTAAAAACATTTAATAAATGTGGGCACTGTATTATTTATATATATTGGCACAATACAATATTCACAAAGGCATTTTCATGTAGATTTCTTCTTTCTCAAGTTGCATAAATCAACTTAAATCCCTGGTTTCAAGTGAAATAAGATCAGCATTTCAACATGTGTCTTTACCTGCAATTGTTCAAAGGGATGAGTTTAGAAGTAGTCAGTGGATTCTTTTTGTAATGGTAAGCGTGTACACATGCTCGCAATGTTTGGCTCAGTGTGTGGATGTATTTGTGAAGGCCGACATCATCGCACTGGTTCCCCTGACAAAAAGCAAATGGGATTTTTCCATTGGATTTTTATAAATTAAACTGCTTTAAGTGCTTTGGCCAACAAACCCGTTTGATACTTTTTGTTCAGCGAGACAGTTTGAACAAAAATAAAAGTACAGTTGAGGCCGTGATTACAATTCATGAGGGCATTCGTTACGCTTCATCCTATGGTGGCAGCACAGTAAAAGTCAGTAGAGTTCCCCCTCTGGGGAGCACGAACGTCCGTGAAACTCCGTGCCTCCTTGAAGTCTGCTCACATGACTTGTGTTGTCTTGCGCCCAGCGTCCGAGCGAGTCCGCCCTTTGGCTGAGCCGCTGCCATGTCGTGCTATCATCAGCTGTTGCTGGCCGTCTACATAGTGACCTTCCTGATGGGGGTCCCCGCCAACATCCTGGCGTTCTGCACCTTCTGCCGCAAGGTGCGACGCAGGGCGGCCCCGATAGACATCCTCCTCCTCAACCTCACCATCTCCGACCTCATCTTCCTGGCCTTCCTGCCGTTCAAGATGAACGAGGCCGCCGACGGCATGTTCTGGTTGCTCCCCTACGCCCTGTGCCCCTTCACCGGCTTCCTGTTCTACGCCACCATCTACAACAGCACGCTGCTCCTCACTGCCGTGAGCGTGGAGCGCTACCTGGGGGTCGCCTTCCCCCTCAGGTACTCCCTGTGTCGCCGACCCCGCTACGCCGTGTTGGCCACCGCGCTCTTCTGGGTGGTGACCTTTCTGAACCTCAGCATCGTCTACATCATGCCCTACGCCCAGTGGAGCAAAGGGGCAGACGGCGGCGGCAACGGCAGCGGCCGCGCGCCCGTCTCCCCCCCGCCCACGTGCTACCTGAATTTCACCCCGGAGGAGCTCCACATCGTGCTGCCGGTGCGCCTGGAGCTCTTCTTGGTCCTCTTCTGCGTCCCCTTCTTCATCTGCTGCTTCTGCTACGTCAACTTCATCCTCATCCTGTCGCGGCTGCCCAACATCGGCAGGCGGCGGAGGCTGCGCGCCATCGGCCTGGCGCTCGGCACGCTGATGGTGTTCGCCGTGTGCTTCGGGCCTTACAACGCCTCCCACGTGGTGGGGTTCGTCCGGCAGGAGAGCGAGGAGTGGAGGAACATGGCGCTGCTCTCCAGCACCTTAAACGCCTGCCTGGATCCCATCATCTTCTACTTCTCCTCGGCGGCCGTGCGGAGCATGTTGAACCACTGCCTCGGCAACATCACGGCCAAGCTGCACCTCCTGGGGTGCGGCGGGGGTCCGCACCGGAATCCCGCCAAGACGGAAGATTACAAGGAAGCGTCTCGCCCGTGAGGCGTCTCGGAGACCTTTTGGAACGTAAATGACTGTTTATTTCAAAAAAGGACAAAACCAATCAGTGTGGCGAGAGAAGTTCGTATCCTTGTTTCACATCATGTGGGCGCCTTTAAACTCATTAATCTACATCGCACCTTCCACACACGCATGTTGTCCGAAGTGCTTCACTTGCTACAGAGTGTGGGGGAAATAGAGCGGTTTATCCTTCCTTTAATTACCTGCTGATTCGGGGTTCCTGTCAAGCTGCAATATGTGTCAAGTGCTTTCCGTGCTCATTAAGAGTTTGATACTAAAGAAAACTGTGAAGCTTTTGTAAAAACGTGAAATAAAATCGTAAGATTGGCATTTAACAGTTTTAATGGCTCATTTTCTACGTAGAAAAAGCGCTTAAGTGTGCCGTTACAAAATGGTGAGGAGTCACCTCTCGTGTACGCCAGGTGTGGGGAGTATCTACAGGACAGTCGAGGACAGACACGACGTGACGTGACTCACCGAGCAACAAGGCCACTGTTTAATCACAAGGAGTGTTTTATAGGAGCGAGGGGTAAAGCTAATTAAAAAGCAGGAAATGGAGACGTCAACCTCCTCAAGGTAATTTGGAGCCATGAGCACGGTCAGGCAGGAAGCGTAAACACAAAGGAACGGTTATAAAGTGTTTATGTTAAACATCGGGTCGCAGATAAGCGGCCTGTGGCCATTTCCTGTGAGTAATAATGAACCATGAAGGTGGAGCATATGTGTACAGATAACATCCCTTTATAGCATCCTGGTTTATGCTGCAGGGCTGTTGGTTCAGCTCCTTTATCGCTTTGTTGTGTATGCATAGAATTTATAAAAATAAATGTAATCTCTTGTTTCGGCTGGAGGACGTATAATGAATGCAGTTGGCCTTAAATTCCAGTAGAATGATGGGAAACGCTCATCTGGACAACTTTATCTGTAGCGCTCAGCTTACAAAGTAACTAAAATGTATGAAAAATGTATTTCTGATTTGGGGTTGTGCTCCGATGTTTTGAAATGACAATGCTCATAAACCATTCCATTTCTCTTTTACGATGCCTTCTGATGTCGCGTGAAAATAAAAAAACAAGTGTTACATACATTAAGTATTTATTAAAAAAAAATTAAATATGACAACCAAATAAAAAGGCTCAATTTAGGACCAGGATCAGATTAAGCGTGAAGACAAAAAAAAAAAAGTACAGTTTTACTTCTAAAAGTGACATCATTTAATAATCAGGCAAAAGACATGAATATACTGTGAAACCCAAACATTGTTTTCTTTGTGTACGATATGCAGCCAAGCACAGAAGGTTAAAGACGCGTCGTTGGGGGGAACCGGGCACTCGAGGAGTAACAACTCAATGGAAGAGCTGTCGCAGGTCCCCTAATGTCAAAGTAAAGACGAAGGAGGAACTAAAAGGGGGGGGGGGGGGGGTGTCAGATAGAGACATGCGACAACGTGATTGCACAGAAACGTTAAGGACTGCGTCATTATTGCCGTCCATTCAAAATGAACATCTCAATGAAGCAAAAGGAGCAAAAGGACTGGTGTGAAGGCAGTAAGGGAGGCTTCATGTCTCTATAGAAATAAATAAATGCTACATCCCGTCTAAACTGAGCTACTTGTCAGCTCGAGTCGGGACGGTCCCCCTAGGATTTCATGTTATTGGTTAGAAATGTTTTTGGGTTGTGCTTGAGAGTGCCGATCCCCACAGGCCTTTTGGTCCGGTCAGCTCCACACTGATCAGTTCTGCATATTTTGTGTTCTTGGCATATGTAGGGGGTATCCACACACACACACACACACACACACACACACACACACACACACACAAATACATAGATGCACACACTCACGCCTTACAGTATTATCATGTATCAATATATACTCATCAATGTAGACTCAGGCCTGTGGGCCTTTCTCTGAAAGTTAAGATCTTTGATTTACTTAGTTGTTTTGTTTTTTTCAGCACCATCAGGAAAAGGCACAGTCTGTTTACGGATAAAATCAGTCCGGAGATGAACTTTCAACCCTCCTCCTGCTCCTCTTTATGAATATGCGAGAATAATACTAAAAATAAAAGACTTCACTTAGCAAGTGCATTGAGAAATCGATGCGCTTTAGAGATGATAAACCAACAGCAGAGGCAGTTCTTCGCAGGCCGTCCTCCTGGAGAAGGGTTGATGGTTCATCCGATCCCGCGTGCTACCAGATAAACGCTCCCCCGGCGCTTTCCGCCACGCCGCGATCACCCATCGTTCGCCTTGTCAAACGAGTAAACCTATTGCATCATCAAATCACAGACCACCACAACTATTGAACGCTATATCTCCATACGGCTCCCGGTTCAAACAGGACTTTGTTAGAAAAAAATAAGTGGTGCGTGCATTACATTAATACCTCTACATATAAATATATCTAAATCCAAACTTAAAAAGGCTTTCTATTTGTCGAGGACAGGAGGCATGTGATGTCCCGCCCACCGGCTCCAGAGGTGGATTTACTCTACCTATTATTATGAGCCGTCACAGGGTAATAAGGCTCCATGTAGACGTACAAAACACCAGCCAACAAGGTTACACATGCCCACGACTAATTATCTTCAAGTAAAACAAAATTGCTGGTAATGTCTGACATTGTGAAACAGCTCCAACGTGACAACAGATGCAGACGAGCTGCTCGGGTGAATCCTTAGAATTAAAATGTGACTTCCAACAAGTCCGTCTCTGTCCAACCATAAAAACAACTCTTTAAGTGCAGTAAAATACCATTATTCTCTTAATCTCTCTGTATCAATATATAGCCTATAGGTATCTGATGAAATATTAAATTAACGTGTTTTCCTTGTAGCAGCTTCGGTTTGGTTCTGGTGACATGTGGCTTGCACAGTAAGCCGTACACAGTAGATCAGCTAGATGCTGCAAGGCCTCGCCCCCAAGTCCCCCCCCCACCCCCACCCCCCGACCAGGCACATTGGTTTGGTCCAAGTGATGACTATACTGCAAGGCCACGACTGACCACATTCAACAGCTGGCCACCCAAAAACCAAAGTACTGATTAAAGGCATGACAACTATGGATACAATTCATAATGTTGACTTCTTGAGGTTTATGTGATATTATTTGGGATTGATTAGCAACCAGTGTCCAAATGTAGCAGAAAATCAGTTCCTGACTGCATAATGACGGTAAAATACATTTATGGAGTCCATTTCCATGATCAGTTCATCTTTTTCAAGCAAAAAAAACCTCCCAATTGTGAGAACTTTGATGTTTTTCTTTGTCATGTGATGTAAACGTTATCTTGCGAGTTTCAAACCATTGGGGAGACAAAACAAGACCTTCGAAACATCTCCACAGCCTGTGGGAAATAACAACGCACGTTTCTGACATTCAGACAAAACGAGGAGTCCACAGTGAAAATAATCATTAGTTACTTCCCTACTGTGAACTGTTAAAGACATTAAACTGAAAGCCAGACTTCCTCTGAGGACAAACACAGCAAAGCTAAAAGTAGGTGACAAAGACCGAGGTGTGAACATAAAGTGAGCGGCATCGTGTCAGGACACGCGTCCATGTACACTAACAGTCCCATACCGTCCACGCCTGCCGTCACGTCCACCTTTACAAAGTTCACTTCCTGTTGACATCGCCAGAAACGTTAAAAAAAACTGAACTAAAACATAAGAGTCAACTTTATAGCAGGACTGTCGGACCGCAGCGTTTCACTAAATGGTTCACCTGCACACCACGAGGAGCTTTCCATCCAGCCGCACACCTCAGGCACTTTGTTTTATCGGACCGAACATGGTCTGCAGCGTCCGTCCTACTCGTCCCCCAGAAGGTCAAATACGGCACGTCCACGTTCCTGAATCCTAATTCACCATCACTTGCCAAAAGTCACTCTAACAAAGTTTTACCTCACCAATACTTGCTAAAAACAATCCACCGCTGGACCCGCTCTCTCTCTGGAGGTTTTTTTCTTGACAACTAAAAAATTGGTTAGTTATTCGTCCCAAAACCGCAAAGAGTCCTCAGACTTGTGGCCGTGAGAGGATATAAACGGCTCTACTCGGATCTATTGCTGAGTGTTGATTTCGGTCAGACGATTCACAGACAGAAAGAAGAGTAACACGTACACCTGGGTCTGGTAGAACACAAGCAGAACTAAGAGAGAGAGAGAGAGAGAGAGAGAGAGAGAGAGAGAGAGGCCGTGGCATTGTATTCCAACAGCAGCTTCATGCAGCTCGCCTCGCGTTAAGGCCTCATGCGACGTACAATGCTTCATCGATGGCTCTACGTGGCATTGTTGTAAAAAAGAAATTAAAAGTCATTCCATTCAGTGCTATGCGTCTTACGGTCTGGCTGAATGAATGAGGGGAGCCACTGGCTTAAAGGGACACAGAAGAAGAACCGCTGAGGTCGCCTGCCGTAAATGGGAAAAAAAACAACAACAAAAAAAAGATCATGCTTTAGTTTTTAGGGGCATTCGGTTGCCGTGGCAGCCGCACATTTGAAAGAGGGGAAACCACAAAGACAGTATTGTATCTAGACAAGCTGAAAAGTCAAAACATGTAAAACCGTCTACATTGTAAATCAGTAAGAGGCTCAACGTAAGGCTCTTCACTAGTTCCACTTTCCCCTGTGCACCAAAAAAATCTTCAGTTTTTGTTTCCGCAATTCAGCTTTTTCCTTTAACACCAGGAGGGAAGAAAGCGGGAAAAACGTTGCGCTGCCGCCAGAATTGAAAGGCGAGCAGAGGAGGTGAAGCCGACGGAGAGATGCAAAACGATTGGCTGGTTTCAGATTGCATAACGTAGCTGTAACTCCTCTCCGGCTCACGGCATCCTTACAGCAGGCGATGGCCAGAGCTGCGCCGCCACTGGGGCGGGGCCACTCTGCGCAATGCAGACTGGCTGGGAAAGATGGCGGGAAGTCGAGTGGGGGTGAGGAAGGACGTTCAGGCAAAATACATGGTGGTCAGTGTGTCGTGGTGGATCTGGACAGCTTTGGCCAGCGCTGAGGGGTCCCTGCCGTTACTCTGCCCTGAAACATGGCTGCCCTCCGCACTGTCAGGGGGGGGGGGGGAGAAGTAAGGGTGAAATACGTAGGAATTCTTTAAAACTGAAACATAAAATGATTCATTCCTTTTTTTTTCTTCTTTTTTTTTTTACAACTACAGTTCAGAACTTATTTCTTATTTATTTAGCATTAGCATTTTCAGATGATGCCATACAAGTATTCTGAATTTCTTTGTCACACATGTTCAGCGATCTCACATAACAGCAAATTGAATCCGATAGAACTTAAAAAGAGTTTGCCCACCTGTCATGCTCTTTGTCAACAAGGTGGTAGCGGGCCCGGAAGGCCACCAGGTGGGCGTAGTAAGCTGGAGCCGGGATGGAGACGGAGCGCGTGCAGCGCACGTAGGTGTGGCACAGCTGGTAGGTGAGGAGCTGGAACTCGTCGCCGGTGAAACAGTTGTCGTCCCACAGAACGTGGTAGTGGGAGGGCCGGCTCGTACCCTGGAGAGGAGGCGGGGGGAAGTTAATCTCACCCAAGACATCACATGGCCGCAACTCAAAATGCATTTAGGCATGTAGGCGTGGTAAAGATGCATCAGAATGGGGGGGAAATGGGGATTTAGGTGACTTTGTACACAACGTGGTTGTTTGTGCAGACGAGCTGGTCTGAGTAGGTCACAAACTGCTGATCTACTGGGATATTCACGCACAACCACCTCTAGGGTTTACACACAATGGTCCCAAAAAGAGAAAATATCCAGTGAGAGGCAGTTGTGTGGAAGGAAATGCCTTGTTGATGAGAGGTCAGAGGCTTCGAGATGCTAGACTGGCAACAGTAACTCAGATAAGCACTTGTTACAACCAAGGAATGCAGAATACCTTCTCTGAACGCACAACACATGGAACCTTAAAGACGGGCTACGGCAGCAAAGGACCACACTAAATACCACTCCTGTCAGCTAACAACAGGAAACAGACTACAATTCACACAGGCAAACCAAAATGGGACAATAGAGGATTGTAAAATGTTGCCTGGTCATCTACATCATTCAGATGGTCCGGTCAGAATGAGGCGTAAACAACATGAAAGCAAGGCTCCATCCTGCCTTGTATCAACAGTTCAGGCTGCTTGTGCAATGGGGTGGTGGATATTTTCTTTTTGCCCCCTTAGTTCTTACTGTGCATTGTTTAAATGTCAAAGCCTACCTGAGTATTGTCACTGGCCACGTCCATCCGTTTCTGACCACAGTGTACCACCTTGTGATAGTCGCTTCCAGCAGGATAATACTCCTCGTCACAAAGCTCATGTCACCTCAAACTGGTTTCTACAACAATGAGTTCAATGGCCTCCACACACTCACCACACCTCAATCCAATAGAGCTCCTTTGGGATTCTATCACAGATGTGCAGCCGATAAATCTGCAGCAGCTGCGTGATGCTGCCATGTCCATATGGACCAAAATCTGTGAGGAATGTTTCCAACACCTTGTTGAAGGTATGCCACCACAAATTAATGCAAAATGGGGTCCAAACTTTTACTAGCAGGTAAAGTGGCCGTTGAGTATAGATATAGGGAGATTGATATCTGTATATATGACACACACACCTTTGATGAACTTAGATTTAAAAGCTTACCTGGATTCCAGCGTGACTGCAGAGGTAAAAGTCAAACTCGTAGGGGTGGGTGATGTCTGTGTCCACTGTGGTGCCAGCAGGAATGTTTCCACTTCGTCCAACCTGGCAGGTAATTCAACAAAATGATTGAGAGGTCAGACACATGAAAAAAATCTCCTTTACAGGCGTGAGCAGTGACCTGAATGTTTAATTCATGTTGAATTCTCCTTTTTAATTCCTTTGGCCGTTGACACACGATTTACCAAATCCATCAAACAAATGAAGAAAGCAGACAGCCATAACATAAGACCCTCAGAGTACCACTGACCATGCCACTCTGCTGTAACTCACCCGCTCGTTGCGATCTGCACAGAAGAGACGCGTGTGATGGCGTTTCTGCACAACGATGTAAGTAATCCCCGGCTGATATTCCTTCTCTAGACTGATGCAAGCCTCCCTGATGGCCAGCAGCTCATAGTACAGCACCTACAGGGGAAAATACAGTTAAACCAATAACTAAACAGGATTTCTGTTGAGAAATTGTTGCCCATGTAAATTATAGTAGATATTTAATTATTAAGCAGCAACGAGTCAGGAGAAGGACCCATCGGATACCCATTTTACCACAAGTTGATATGGTTCCTTGGGGTCTTAATGAAATGTCTAACTTACTTTGATCAAAATACTCCAAGGATCATTTAAAACAGCACCCTTTTTACCCTGTCTAAAAAAGCCCTCCACAGCCTGTTCCTTTAAATGCTAATGAGCCCCTCCCCCTCCCCTCTCTGAGCAGACAACCACAGCGCATCTTGAGGGCTCAATGTGCTTCATGCTGCTAGCGAGGTGTTCCAAGTGTATCAGAGGTTTGCAAAAACAAAGCAAACAGCTCCAAGTGCTTTGGGAAATATTGTTAGTGACCCTGTTCAGGAGGGTGTGTTCGTTCTATGTGTCCCGTCATCCCCCTCACTCCGGCCAATCATGGGGAGTCAATGAACATTCTAGGCAAGGGGCGGCCAGTGATTGGGGGAGATCAGGGGAGGCGGGTGTTCCAGTGTTGTGGGCTAGTCAAGTTAGGAAGAAGAAGAGTGGGGGGGGGGGGGGGTGAAGATCATTCTCAGTCACTCATGCATGTTTCTTAGTTTCTGGCATACAACAAACATGAAAATCACGAGTTTTGGGGTTGGTAGGCAAGCCAGATACCCGTATTAATGTGTAGATGCACTAAACAAGTGGAGTTTCCATAATATGTTCCCAATTAAGGTCATGTGCTCCCTCCATATTAGGAAAATAAAAGGTGGAAGAATTCAGCAGAAAGGGAGACTAAAGAAAGCAAGTGGAGGTGACACCTGTCTGAACTGCCCCTCTGACACGCCGTCCCTGTAGAAGATGATCCTGGTTGGTTTGTAGCGGGTCGATTTGTAGAACTGGATCAAGAGCTCTCGCACCATGGAGGCCAGGTCCTGGATGACCTCCTGTCTTGGTCTCTGGACCCGCACCGTGGCGCAGTACCTGCTGGGGTGGGCGTCCATGCTGCCCACCACCTGTATAGACACAGAATCATTGGTCAGAAACTTAAATTTCATGCAGGACTATTGCTAGTCACGTTTCTCCATACAAAAAAAAAAAAAACTTAAACTAGTATTAAAGTTAAACAACTCATAAGGCTCTATTTTAAAATTAAAAACTACATCTATACACCTATAGGCTTCTCACCAAAAGCTTCATTCTACAAGATTACATACCGTGATAATGTTATATTATATCTTATACTATGATCTATAGAATGGAGCTTGAACGCACCATAATAACACTAAATGATAACATTATCTAGCTCTCCTAGGTTGACATCTACACAGAATTGCATTAGCAGGTAGACGTCTTCATGATGAGTTTAACTACAGTACCGTACAAGAATAGTTCCATTTTTAGAATTTCATCAACTAAACGGTAGCACGGTGGAGTTTTTTTGGTCTGCCTAGCCATAAGCTACTAAACATACACAGGGAACACTGTTCTGTGCAGTGTTTTATACCATATATCATCAAGGAAAAAGGCACGTAGCTTTGTACTGCAATGACAATGGCACTGATGGTGCCAAATTACCAATGAACAAGTCATTTAAGGGAGAGAAAGAGCATATTTAAGCCTTGAGGCAGTACTTTATTGTCCAATAATCTAACAGTTTGGGGTTGTCGTTAGGCCCGACGTGCAGCGGTTATGCGGTTACCAGCGAAACTGTAAATGGTTAGTAAATAGCTGCCTTTCAGCACAAAATAGTTGTAGCCACCAAACGTTGTGAATTGCATTTTAGTTGTCTAGAGAAAAATAGTACATGCATGCAAACAGCTTAGGGTCATTCATTTACATCGCTCATGACGTTCACCTTAATTCTCCGGTTGCGAAAGCTCGCATTGCCCGAAACCATCATTTGTGTTGTTTACTGTCTTTTTTTAGTGATCGCCACCCAGCTAAAAACTGAAATGTCAACTAACGGTCGTGCAAAATCTAACCGGTTACTGAGTGCGCAGTGATACGCAGCTCTCGATGTGAACAGCTGTACATATGCACACAATAATGCACACCCCGTGACTCACTCTCAACACTGGATTTCATCTACTCGTATTATAATTTAGCAGTAGACACACGCTGATATGAGGATTTGAAGTGACGTCTCACCGCTGCAATAGATGGCTTTTTCCCGTCTCCTGCTGGAGGATGAGTGACATCCGCCCCGAGGAAGATGACAGGCTGCTGGAACACAGAGGGCCTGGATGGATGAAAAGAGGCACAAAATGATCTTACCATCAATCGGTCACGTTGCAACAACCTAGTCCTATTTTAAGGGCCAACAGAACGGCAGTGAGCAAAGAGAAAGATAAATGTCAAAGTGACTGCGTGAAGCAAAAATATCCCAAAACCCCAGAAGCTCTCCAATTATCTCTATTGTGGTGTTCATTTTTACCGTTGGTGTGGAACCAAGATGTTGTTGATTCCTCCCAGCTTGACGTTGATCTTGAGGCAAAGGTTGGAGAGGGTCTGAGGGGACGTCTTCACTACGTTCTTCACCTGCACACACTGGGTTGCCATGCCAAGGAGGGTGTCGCCCACCCGCTTCACCTCAGCTGTGGGTAAAAGAAAGGGGATGTTCACTTAACTCTGCAACTGACACTGGATGGTAGGTATTAAAACGGTTATTGATTGTACCGTAGACGGGCGTTTTCCCTGGCAGGATGACGATGATGAGCTGCAGCCCCGCGTAGGTGTTCTTCAGGTGTCTGAACATGGGCTCCACGCTGTCCGCTCCCTGGGCATATTTACAGAAACATGGCTGGCCTTGGATTGGCATCCCAGCATCCTTTGAGATTTTACGCAGCTGGTCAGTGAAGCTCCTGAGCACAAATAAAAATAAAAAAAATGACCTGACAGGAAAATGTGTTTTTAATATCACTACCAGTTGAGTATTGTAAGTATAGTAACCAAATGTTTATTGCTTTTACTGTAAAAAACATTCTGTAAGTAAAGAAAATGTTTAAAAAGTACTCAAAATCTTAATATACATATATTATTACATTAAATCTGTTGATACTCAACACTTCAACAAATCTAACCCGAGCAATCGGAGTGATTTCTGTGAACTCACTTAAGGATCTCTTCTCTGCACTGCCTCTGGGTGGCAAAGCAGGCAATGGCCCACATCTTGATCTCCACTCCGGTGTGAAACTGCTTCCCCCTCATGTCCCACACGCCGTGGCTGGGTGTGGCCACCGTGCGGTTCTGCAACGACAGTGCAGGGTTGATCTGCTGGGACTGACAGTAACATGGACACAAACGGTACAAAAGCAAACAGACAATGTATGGATTCAAAGGATTCAGGCAGCCAGTCGGATCAAGATCAAAGGCAACTGTGTAATTAACAGGCTCACATTGATTGTTCTGATGAGCGTGGGATTAGAGACAAATTTGAATGTCACGCATTATTTTTTATAGAAGTCACAAAAAGAAAAATGGACGCATCTGATGCGCTTAGAGATAATTGGGGATTACAGGACATTGAAAGCGCCAAACCTTAACCTACAGATTTATAATAAGGGTTTGCACACAGAAAGTGGGGCTTTTTATATATTTTTCTGATATACTTTCCGCACTGAAATACAAAATCACAAATAGTCTAGAATCAGGATTGAATAGAACTTCAAACTGGGAGAAAACTCTTTAGTCTGACTAAAGTCTGCACACACATGAAGGAGGATTTAAAGGGAAGGTACCATAAATGGCTCAGAGCTCACTCTGCCACCATATTGCAGCATGGGGGCCGGCAGGACGCGGCCCGTCACCTGAGCCATCTCGTCTCGCACGCGGAACTGAAACTCCTGGACGAACGGGTCGGCCTCGTAATTTGCACTTCTCACCTGAATGGAGACAATTAATGTTATACATTATAATAACCAAAGAATATATCTAAAGAAAGCAAGCTTTGTGTCATTCTAACTCATCTACTCACCAGTCTGCTGATCTCCTCCTGTCTGTCTGGGGCGGAGCGGGCTGTTGCTTTGATCATGGTCGATGTCTGGTTGTCAGTTAGTTTTTTAATACAGCGCTGTCCAGGAACAATGTTGCACACCTAAATGTAAAAAAAAAAAAAAAAAAAGGTTGATTAATATTGCAATCCAGACTGGGCATTGTAGATGCAAATGTGACCAAAAATCTATAGAGCGCATTGAAATGTTTTCGTTGGTTGGACATTTATCAGGTCAAGTGTGTTTGTGTCATTAACGCCTTAAAGCATACCGGTTATGAAGACAACCTAGTTAATTAAGTCAACAAAACACTTGGGCTTCCTTATATAGGTCCAAGACACAGAGAGGACGAACCCAGACCGCCCGCCATTTGTCCCAGTTAGAATACGGTCCACTTTAAAAGACCCCCCCCACCTTAAGTGAACCTGGGCATAGGTTGACTTTCAGTTTAATCAGCTGGGCCCGGTTTTTCAAAAGGTTTAATCCGGATAAAATTGATCCAGATTTTGTAATCCTTTTTTTTGTGATCCGAGATCACGTGATCCAGCTTACTTTTGGGCCAGTTTTTCCAAGCAACATCGGATTGGATCAATCTGATCCAGATAGGAACTTTTCAGGATCACCAAATCTGGATAACCAGTGCTTAAACAGGATAGGAAATCACAAGGTAGAACTATAGATATGTAAAGAGCAACAAGTAGAATAGCCAGTGTGGGGTCAATATAAGTTTATTTTTATTTGAAATGAAAACACACACATTTAAAAAAAACCTACCATGGCTGATGACTCCTTTTCTAACAGCAAATACATCAGCGCAGGGACGCTTCAACACTGCTCATTGCAGGGCAAGATGTGCAATTGAGCGTTAAAATGGAGTTCTTAGGAGGCGCTTTGCATGCCTTAACTACCTGAGAGTGGAACCACAGAAAGCATGCAACATAACCCTTGCCTGTATTGTCCTGCACAACATCGCTACTAAGCGCAATGTCCCTCTCTGTGCTGACAATGACGCACCGGAGACCCTAACCAACCTCCTGCATTCTGCCAGAACGAGCAAACAGGACGTGCAACAAGGGACGCAATAGTTAGACACTATTTCTGATTCGGATTTGTTTTGGATTTCAAAAATCAATGATTTCCATTTCTTTGCATTTTTTGGTTATTCTGTAATCATTGCATGCATAACTAATAAATATTCTAAAAACAAAAATATTTTTGATTGTGATGAAATATATATATCTCAATTAGTAACAGAATAAAATGTATTGTTTTTGGTCAATTTTGACAGGTGTTTGGGGGATTATTTTATGAGGCCAAACTCTTTCTACTTTGCTGTAGGCCTATACTGAAAGGCTGAATATGTTAAAGCCTACCTAATCACTGTAGCCTGACATATGAACAAATAAAACTAAAACCTTATGAATAAATAGGATATCTTGTAAGATACTGCATGATCCAAATATAGTATTATTTGACATTTTTAAAGTTTTGGGCATGAAATCCATGCCGAATCCACCCTTTTGATGGGATCAGTTTAATCCAGATTTTTTGGATCAAAGTGATCCAAATCCTACAAAAAAGTTCTGAAAAACCCAAACCAAAAGGTTTGATCCAAATCAAAACCAAGATTGGATTACGTGATCAAATCAGATTATGTAATCCGTTTTTTCTTTTGAAAAACCCATTTTCAAGATTTGATCCAATCCGTTATCCAAAATCCTAATGGATTACTTTTGAAAAACCGGGCCCAGGTGGCAAGCAAGACAGGGGAATATGGCCAAGCTTTTGGAAGTGCGCACACACACACCTCACTTCTAATCTCATATTGACCAATGTCTGGATAATTCTCCCTCGACCACACACTTGCGCTGTTATACACAGCGTCACATCAATGTGTTGAACTGAGATAATATGCAGGGTGGCGGCAGACTGGCAATTGAATAAAATCACGTAGCTAGGAGAGGACCCAAATACCCCAAAAACATGCCCTGTAATCACCACCCCTCTCTCAGCTCGGCTGCTCTGTTATAAATAGAAACAAGGCTCTGGCGGCTCATGCAGTTCACCCTATCTACACAGCCTCATGGGAAGGGGAGCGTCTCTCTGCTCAGAAAGTGATACAGTGGATGTCTAGATACCCTGGTGCAATGTATTACCACCCAAGGCTCCTCGCTAAGTACACTCGATTCTACTCTCATACACGTATTATAATCACATGCGGATTGCACTTAAACCCGGTGCGGGCCAACGAGTAATACAGTTAGCACATTTGCAGGCAGCGTATTACATGGTGAGTTCTTCATACAGTCAAAGGCACACTGATGAATGTTGAGTGCACCTAAATGAGGCGAAACCAGTGCAATCAATGTAAAAAGTTTGGATCCGCCTTCATTTACTATTGACACAGATATGCAGTGTCAGAGAGCGCACTTCTGCGCGTCCCCCACTCCCCAAAGCCTGTGCGCCCATAACGAGAATGTGAACACATTTCACAGCAAAACCTTTTAGCAGCATTTGGCAGTCCTTACCTCCAGGGGCAGATAGGTGTGCTTCTGTTCCTGGCCCACCTGCAGACAAGGCAGGTGTGGGTACTTTAGCTGCAAGCTGTATTTCTCTCTGAAGTACTGCGCCACTGTACGCTCAACCGTCTGGCCGCTCTCAAGCTGGAGTGGAAATCTGTGGATTTGTAGGAAACACAGAATCTCCTGTTAATGCGAACCAATGACAGCTTTGGTAGTGGAGTTAACAGCTACGAGGGTGCGATGTGGAAACGTACGTTTGGAGGCTGGCAGGGCGTCGTGTCACATTGCAGACTCTGTACTTCCTACGCATGGTTCCACAGTGTGTCACTTCCACTTTAAGACCTGAGAAGATGGTGGTAACAACAAGTCAGTGACAGCAGGAGAGTGGACCACATGAACATACTTGAATGCCTGCTTTGCCATGATTCAGCTCTCATCTGCGCCCCCTGTAAGAAACTACCAAAACAGTCCAAGTAATCCTACTGGGGCTGTAGTCATAACAGTCCTATTATCACGAGTTGAAGAAATAAAGAGAATGATGACAATTTCCAAAGAGGTTCTCCTTACAGTAAAGACCAGATCCTGGTGATAAAACTTGCTGTACAAAACTATACAAAATATAGTTAGTTCTATAATAAGCCAACATGATCAATCTATTTAATATGAGTGTGTGAATATGTTACTACACACATAGCCTTGTGGGCTACTTTTGACGTACGCATCTTGCCTCAAATTTCAAAATGACAAAATAATATTCATTATCCACCACGTTGGAATAGAAACTTAATTCTAGCAATGGACCTACTGTCCATTTTATGCCCATTATCAGTAAAAGTGCATCATTTTGTATTTTGGATCAACCAATCACACTTAAAAAATGTTATAGCCATGCAGTCAACCACTTTAAACCAACGAATCCATCACGAGTGAGGGCTGATTGCATATGTAAAGTTACAGTATAAAAGATCCCCCGCAGGTATTCCAGACATATAGCATTCACATATCTTTCTGTACAGGGCAAGGCAACACAAGCTGCCCACCTTGGCGACATACCTTTGATCTCTTTGGTGAATTTAACTCTGTGGGAGTCGGTGAGGGGGCGAGGCTGCTCGTCAATGTTGTGAATGTCCAGGACCTCACACATGAACTGGATGACTGGCTGGGCTTTATAAAATGCTGTGGCTGACACTGAAAAGGTATATTAGGAGATCAAACTGTCAAGACACCACAGCAATAGTTGGTTTTGGTGTAGACCTAACATACAGTTAGCTGAGCATAACAACTGGAAAAAGCTAGCCTGGCTCTGTCAAAACAAATGTAAAGCTTACTAATAAAAATGAGAGATTTGGATTTTAAGCTGCTTTATGTGCTGGCCTATTTCTCAGAAGACTAGTATAATAGTCCAGCACATGAACCATTTCTTTTTAATAGTTTCCTTTGGACCAAACCAGACCAACCGTTTTCAACCTTTTTACCATTTTTGTGCTAAGCTTAGCTTACCAGCTGCTGTGGCTTCATATTCACAGGGCAAACCCACCATCGATGTTGAGCATCATTTTCCACATAGCTGGCCGCACTGACTGATGGAATCCAAACCAAACCTCTCTTCCTCCACCGAGCGGGTGATCGTATCCCTCTGGAGAGGAGAAGAAGGACCGTCCAACAGGTGTGTACCTGATGAGGAGGGACAGGGTCACAGCGGTGATAAAAAGGTTAGTCAAGGATAAAACTCCACACGAGATTTGAGTTACACTCCCCGTTTCACTGAGTGAAGCTTAACACAAGTCTGATTAATTAATGGATTTACTAAATGAAAACTTAGAGTATATACAAAAAGTGCCTTTGATAAGTTCGTCCTTATTGTGTTTAAATCCCATTTGGGCCACCTAGCATTAAATAAATATATCCAGCAATTTATATATCAAACTATTTTCTTTGTTCTTTTATTCATACTTAAAAATGGTAATGCTAAACTACTTAATTATGGTAAAGGTATCAGGAGCATATGGCCATCAATTTCAAATATTTTTAATAATTAATAATAATGATTTGAGCAGTTTCTATACTAGTCTTTGGAAATATTCCAAACAAAAGGAACCTACAAACGATCCTTGGTCAAGGGAGCAACTCACTTCATGGAGGGCAGGTGTCGAAGGACGACGTCCACGGCATGTACAGGGTTGGTGCTGATGGGTTTTTCCAGGTCCACCGGCTCAGCCACGGCGCGCCCAGTCAAGACTTCGTGCAGCATGTGCCAGCTGACTAACGACACAAACCTGATGGTGACTTTGAATGGGCGGTCCTTCCCCCCGTCCCCTGGTAGGGTGACATCCAGATCAACCTGAAGACGGGAAAAAAAACAGTTTTGAGAATAATGATTAAAAAAAAAAAAAAAAAAAAAAAAGACTCATATCAGCCTATTTTCAGGATGTCCCATTAGGAATAAGAAGAACTGTAGTTTATTGTTGGCCTGGACAACACAAAACACCATTGTACAAACGTTGATGTCATGTCTTACCCCACCAGTGGCCACAGGAATGGGGCTGGCCGTGTAGAGGCTTCTCTTTCCATCGTAAACTGGCAGACAGTCGCCAAAGATGGTCACCTTAAAATGCTGAACCATGGAGTCCACCACCTCTCTGAGAGAAAAAAGAAACATTTCACCACAATCAACACGCATCATGACTCCAGGATTTGATAACTCAGACGTTTTAGGAATTTATATAGTAAATATCTATACAATAAGTATAAAGAAAGTAAAAAAGATATATTAGCTCTGTTCTGTTACCTGTTAACCCGGCGTGGACATTTATCAGGCTTGATATCCACCTCATACAGATAGACATCGATTTTGGGTATTTCCACCTGGAAGCAGTTGGCCAATAGTTTGATGGGCTTCCCAAGGGTGCCATATCCAGGTCGCCTTGGCAACGAGAAAAGGACTTGGGGCTCAACGGCTGCTCCAACGTCTCCTACAACAACAAAAAAAACTGAAGTAAGCAAGCATTATAATTTGAATGTGCCTATATGACAATTTTGATATTGCCAAAGTAAAGTGGTCGGACTAAAGATGAGCGCTAACTTGGCTCTGCATCTGTCGGACGTAGTAAGGAAACGGTTCACTGACACAATTTCCACAGCCACCTTATCGAAGATGGCCATTTATTCTGCACCATCTGTGTCCCAACATTCAACGTCTACAACAGAACCCAGATTGGTGAATATGAACGTATGCTACGCTTTGAAAGGAGCTGCGAGAGGAAGGAAGTGGTCAATGTTAAGCTGGAAGGAGCAGACAGCGGTTGCTGGCACATAAGATGGTCACATATGTTGAATGTTGCTCCATATCAAACTGACAAAAAAAGAATCACTTATTTTTATAGAAAAAGGTTAGAGTTAGGTGACATTTTAAATAAAGACCATCTTAGCGGTCTCCTGACTGACGTGGCCTTTGCCAGACGGAAGGTGGGCGGGTGACACACCACGCCAATCTGACTCCAATTTTCAGAAATGCCAAACTGGAAAGTACTTAGTGAAAATCACACAACCTCAAAATTTCCGGAAATGTGAGTCAGAGAATCAGAATACAAATGAATACAATGACCTACATGACAATAAGTCTGCACAGACCTCTGGCTGGTGAGATATCAAGAGGTGCGGTTTGTTTGTAATGAAATAAGTGTGAGCGGGTTGCTGGGGGCTGAAAATATAAAAAACTGTTAGCGCTGCTGTCGGGGGTCGAGGGCAGAGCCTGAACCTGCCGTAACCAGGCGTCATTCAGTAAAAAACTGCTCTTCCTGCAGATGCGTCCCATGCTTCCTCCTCCCCTATGCCGTTACCACGGCAATGCTCCTGTGTTGCTGCAGCTTCTCCAAGTCTACTGAAGACCAAACAGTTTGTGTGTCGTCTTGTTTATATGAAATTATGTCTCTATTTTAGTGTATTTGCTGTGTAAAAATGCAAAACGTCACTAAATCTACTCACAATCAAAAACAATAAAACATTTTCAGCTACCAGCTTCTCAGTTGCATATACTTATTGCTGTTTGTCACCAGTTTTGACCCTCATTTCCAAAGGTCCTCCCTAAAAAGTCTCCCTTTTTGCTCATTCTGTAGAAGAAAAAAAATGGGAGTAGAATGAATGGGTCAGTTTCAGTGAACTAGCGTATTCCCTCCTCTCAGTCTAGCACGGAATCCAAAAACATAAATAATAAACAAGCTGTGACTCACAAATTGTGTTCAATGGCTTTGTAATTAACACAGGCGGCGGTTAACTGAACAATGTCTAATGACCAGGGTTGGCACCAGCAGGTGTGAAAGGCTTCTCTTCAAACAGACATACACACACACACACACACACCTCCAAAAGTGGTTGTGTGTGTCTCTTTCAGGCATCACGCACACATGACAGGATCACCACCTGCCTCTGACACCTGGCAAAGAATTACGTAGACAATAAGAAAAACCCCGTGGGACTGGTTTGGGGAATAACACACATGTGCACGCACAGCGAGTGGCAAAAAAATGACCGTTTAACCCCCCCCCCCCCCGCAACTTCACTCAAACCCAGTTTGTTATTACTGCTAGAGAAGGGGATTTTGGATATAATTAGTATTCCATGCGAGCTGCTTTTCGACAAGCGTCCGCGATGGCCTGGCAACCTGTGTGAACTCAGCGACCTGGATCGCAAACACGGTGTCGAGGGGTCCAGTCGAACTCGTGTCTCGCGTCCCGCACTGTCTGCAAATAACTCGAGTGCAGCACCTGAACACCAAATTAAGCATGGCGGTTAGTCGGGGGTTCCCACCTGTTGTTCCGATTTCCATTCATGAGGTCTCTGTCCGGATGACCCGGCCCCCGGTGATTACTTCTCTACGCGCAGGTCAACACTCGGCTACCGATCCGCTGTCCGACGCGCCGCTCCTCGGCTACGCGGCCCCTCCGCTCCCCCCGGCTTCGGTCGCTGATGTGGAACCGGGCCGCTTCGGGGTCCCCTCGGCTGTGAAGTCTTCTCCCCCGAAAAGCCTCGGCACAGCTGACAGCTCAAAGTTGCACAAAATGTCCTCACTTCCGTCCGTTGAAGTTCTTCCTGTTATCGCTGAGGGAAAACCAACATGATGTTCAGGGTGGGAAATGTTTTGTGACAGTTTAGACGTGGAGTCGGTAGAATTGAAGTGAGAGTCGTTAGCGGCGGGTAAGCTAACGGCAATAGTTAGCTTTAACAGTTAGCCGACGACAACTAGCAATTCGCTAGCGACTCGACACACAATATGGATATGTGTGCCTACTCGGTCAGTGGTGGAATACCTCGTCCCGTCTGCTCAACGTCACAGTCCGGTGTTTCTCTTTATGAAAAAGATACGAGGGCTCTGGTCACCGTAGCTTCACTATCCCCCGGCGTTTTCCTCGGTGTCGGCGAAACCCGGTGTAAAGTCTGCACTTCCACCGCCCTCACACTCGCTAACGTTAACCTCGACACAATATAACGTCACAACTTCCGTAGAACTGTTTCAAAATAAAAGCCTAAATAACAAATTGTGACAGTTGTTGCAAAACAGATGTTTTCGTGTCCATTTTTTTATTGTTCAATACAAACCATTAGTGGTGGAAGGATCTATGAGACATTTTCCACCGGAAACGTTTCTCACATAGATTACAGTGAAGCACTCGTTTAGCAGCAACATTCTCAGAATCTCAAAAAAGGTTTCAGGCTACTGCCAACACAAAAAATATTGGGAAATATGTAAGTTAAACTAAAACTAATTAGAGTAACTGTGTCTAATTAAATTAGTATTCACCTAATTGAATATAATTGGACTTATACTTAACCCTTATATGGATAAGTGGGTGAAAAATGACCCGGTAAAGTTTTCTTGAAACATCTTCGTAATGAAAAATTGTTATCATTTCATATTTCAGGTATTTCTCAAAAAACATGTTTTTGATACAATGCCATTTACATTTTTAACTTACCTTTTATACATTTTTAAATTGTATTTTTTGTACTACTACCCCAAGCATCCATAAGTCGGTCAACATTTTTTTCTATGGAAACCAATGAATGAACCTGATTCTTATCAACTGTGGCTGTTTGGAATAAATTAACCGTGGACCACACAGACTATATCAGAAGTGTCACCCTTCAGGAAGATTATTTTGACACAACAAGAGCTGATACGTGTAGGTATTATCTTCAAATAATATTGTGTGTGTCTTTCATGACTGTTATTATTATCTATTAACAGATTAGCCTACTTTATAATGTGCTAACACTAGCTAGCTAACTGACATAGCTAACATTTTATGTATTGCGTGTGTGTGTGGGCGTGTCATTCATAATTGTTGCGTGAAAGAGTGTTCAACGAATTAGCCTATTTTATAACTAGCTAACACTAGCAAGCTAACCTTACTATACAGTATGTTTTGTGTGTGTGTGTATTTATTTATTTATTTAGGTACTTATCGATCTATTGCAATTATTACTCTTTGTTTCCTCATCCAAGGTGTCATGGCTGCTGAAATGCTGTCACTAACGGGGTTGGACTCCGAGTCTGAAATTTCTGACGATGAGGACTCAAGACTACCTGAAAATCCAACTGAACAGGTTCAATCTGACTTCTGAAGAAGAAAGTGTCCAAATCATGTCCAACCGAATGAGGCGCAGGGGCTCTTACTGGAGCGGGTTACCTCCCACCCAGAGCAGAACACAGAGCCACAAAATCCTCACAAGTCAACAGTTAACCCCGATTATGGAAGCAATGGAAAAGTGTGGGGTGACAAAAGCCACAAACCAGCCACAGGAAAGAAGCAGACAGGGCCAACCAAAGGGAAAGAGGTGTCAGATCGGCCCAAGTAACAAAGATCGCAGAGTCAACAATAGGTGTGGGAAATGCAGTGTGCAATGATCACAGCCAGAGCCATCACAGCCACTTAAAAAGTGAAAATGAAGCTATTTCAAACATGAAATCAGTCTTGTGTGGTCCTAAATATAATACTAAATATTATAGAAGTGATTATTCTTAACCAAAATGGCATAAAAACACATTGATTCTAATATAGGTCATTTTGACCCACTTATGGAAAAGTGTAGGGCAGTCACTCGTGCATCTAAGCGTTACACATTTATATTTGTACTTACTTATTTTAATAACAATTTGGTGCATTTATGGGTACTCAATGTAAGGTGGGATTTCCGGTATTGCCCTATTTATTTACTTTGATGAAGCTGTGGCTCCCTCCACCTCTCCTTCCTCCTCTTCCTTCTCCTCCACCGGGGGAAACCCGTCCGGAAATACCAACTGCAGAAAAGAACGTCACTTCCGTCGACTACGTTATTTCTTTAATTACCAGCTTGTATTTCCATTTTTGTGTTTGTTTTATCTATTCGTTAATCTGTCTTAGATTATATTATTTTTATCGTTGTTATTTTATTTTAATATAACAAACATCACACCCACTGTTTCTTTATGGAAATACCCACTCCGTACTGTAGGTGTCTCTAGAATATTTCATATAAATGTTTTTTTTTTTTTTTTTTTAACAGTTCCATCGAGAAACCATAGAAGAAATATAACCAGGAAGCAATCGGGAGAACGACCACTCTTTTTCTGTGAGAAGTCGATGAGTCTGCCAGCAGTAAACAGGTGGGACTTAACACTGTTATGAAATTAGGATTTCAAACTGAAGTCCCATCAGATTTGAATAAGTCTTCTCCCTTGTGTTGAATCAGAATGGAAAAGGTGATCAGCTGTTTCAAGACGAGCCCAGAAGCTGTGGCCCGACTGATCTGCTTCCCCTGGGCAGGTGGAGGCTCCATACACTATGCCCGCTGGGGGAACGTCCTCCACGGCTCCATAGAAGGTCATGTTGTTACACACCGACCCCCTGTTTGGCTTGATGATTGCCATCTGCTATTCTTTGTAGATAACATAATTTAGTCCAAAAGAAAAACTTTTTTTTTCAAAAGTGAAAATTGTGGTAACTTCCAACTTAAAAAAACAAAGAAGGAAAACTGAACAGACCTGCTGCACTATGGTCATATTCCTATTTTGCAATGTTTTGTAACAGCTCCCGTGTTTCGTCCCTTTCAGTGTTTGCGATCAAGCTTCCGGGCAGAGAGAGTCGAGCCAAAGAGCCCTTCTTTGAGAACATGCAGCAGATAGTGGACGAGGTGGTTGGTGTGTTGTTACCGGTGCTCAAAGAGAAGCCGTTTGCTCTGTTCGGACACAGGTACGATAATGTAGTGTGGCTTTATGAATAACGTCATACCCGCCATGACATCAAGGCTTGTGACTACCTCTCTTTCTCTTAAAGTTTGCTCTTCCCTGATCTGTTTCTAGTTTTGGGGCTTTCACTGGTTTTGCCGTGGCAGATGCTTTAAAGAGTCTTCACAACCTCGAACCAGTTCACATCTTCCTGTCTGGTGCCTCTGCACCCTATGTGAGCGCATTTATTACATTTAACCGAGTAGGGGACAGGGTTATCCACTCAGCATTAATCAGTGCCATTATATGTATCCAAGTGAGATTAGAGTACCTGCAAACTCGGTCTGTGAGACAGCGTCACCATAGCAACGCAGGCTTGCTGTTAACCCACACATAGACATCTTAACCATAAAAGCTTTTTCTTTTTTAAATTTGGTGCAGTTCAAAATCACAATAATTTATTCTCTGTGATGCTTGGCAAATGTATTACAAAAAATCAAAGACCAGACAGTTGAAAGCTGCATTGTGAAGAATCACACATGATTTAAATCTGTTGTGATTTGTTCAACGTACACCAGAAAAAGAATGAAATATTTACAATCAAATGGATTTAATCGATCAAACAGCGATCGATTCCACGGTGCAGCACTCAGGATCGCAGTTCATTTAAACCAAATCTTCCTTGCAATACAATAACTTTAATGGAAGTATAGGTTCAATAACGTTAACAATCAATGACAGTGGCAAATGAACACAACAAGTCCTGGAGACAGAAAAGGACAAGTCCTAACGGAAGATGAGAGCTCGTTGCTGACAACCAGCCAGAAGCATGTTGCCTTTTGTCTTCCAGTCGGAGACGCGCATCAAGACCCCCAAGAGAAGCGAGCTGACCGATGACGAGTTCCTCAAGTGGTTGGTTTCGATCGGAGGGACTCCTCCTGAGCTGCTGGCCAACCCCGAAGTCCTGAAGCTCTTCCTTCCCGCCCTAAAGGCCGACCTCCACGTCGTGGAGAACTACAGGTAGTCACAGGCTCCAATTCCAGCGGGCATCAGCAATGACGTGCGATTCGGCACGAGGGCCTCGTGGTGAGCGGCTGTTGTGACTCTGCTGCAGGTGCCGCGAGCCGGACGTCCCGCTCTTCTCCTGCCCCGTCACGTGCTTCGACGGGAAGGCGGACACTCCTCACGACTTACAAGGTCGGTCCTCCCGTGTCCTTCAGCGATCGTTGTTTATTACAGCGTTTTTTGAAGGTTTTTGGATCCTCGGTATCAGAAAAATCGGCCGCATTTGCACTGCACATTTGCAAATATGGCTACACGTTTTACATTATAATTGTATGGGTCTCATTTTTCATCCTATGTTATGCATTCTTTGTAATTTATTGGATTTAATTGTTCCATTCAATTTATATGTAAATATTTCCGTTTCATATATATGTACAGGGCTGTGTGTGCCCATTGAGTCGGCTCCCTGCTCACTTTACAATTTTTCAACAGCTTGGAAAAGCATCACATCGGGAGATTTCACCGTCAGGATGCTCGACGGATCTCACTTTTACCTCAAGGAGTCTGAAAATGAAAAAAACATATTAGACTACATCACCAAGCAAGTGGAGACATCAGAAATGGACTATTTATGATGGAGATTATATGTAATGACTTCACTGTTTTTCTCATATAATTAATTGTGATTGAACTCAAATGAAGGTACATTCCACACGTGTAACGCTGTCAGAAAGTTTAATATAAACAAAATATTTTTGGTTCTTGGTGGATCAATATCATGGCAGCAAAAAATTTCCATAAATTATTGATTTGAATCAATTTGAATAGGTTAGTGTGTGGAAAAAGAATTGGTCTGAATATGAAAAATGGCCATGACAAGTTATTTAATGACTTCACTTTATATGTTGAGAACACTTCACATGTTATTTAACATCAGTTCGATATTAGTGATCCACATTCAGTTAAACATTCATCTGCATGGAGTATATACAATATTGAAAAAAAGAAAAGCACCCATGTTTGACTTGTTAATCAATATATTATTATAATTTTATCAAAGTAATTGGTTTATGTTTATTACAATCCAACAATGAAATGACTCACCGATTTACTCCTCAGGAACAAGAATGATCTTTTTCCTCAATTATTTCTGAATATATATTTAAATTCACACATTTTTAAAGTAGTCAATGACATGTTCAATTTCTTGGAGGATGATTAAATATATGCCCCTGTTTGAGATGGCGGATGTGTCCACACAATACCAGCCTTAATTTACTGAATAAATATGTCTTTATCGTACATGTGCCATTTTTATATTTAGCCATGAATACATTTGTGTGCCAAAGAACATAACACACACACAAAATGTAACTTTCAGATTATACAGCTGGAAAAATCTCTTAGAACTCTCAATTAAATGTATTATCTTTATTGATAACGCAACTCAAAAAGATCTATAATGTTGAAAAAAGCTTTCTGCGTCACATTCAAGGATTAGATTCTCCACTTGCAATGTTTGACCCTGTCCAATGTGAACCCGAGGGGCAAATACGACAGCGTTCAATGTGCGCGGGTAAATAACAATTCAATTCAGGAGCAGCCTTCCCTCAGTGGAGGGCGAAACTAGAGCGACAACAGGAGCCCAGACGAAGGGGCGCAAAGGTCGCGGGCCTGTGAACGTTTGGTCCGGGAACCTGGGAGCGAGATTAGGCAACGGCACGGAGATCCAATATTTTGAGAGCCTGAGGTCAGGTGCTGCAGCTTGGGGCGGACCCGAGGCGGGGGGGGATGCTTCTACACGTTGTGACCGCCTCGCTTGGAGGGAGCCGGCGCCTCGTCGTCCCTCTGCCGGGCGGCGGGGGCGTCGGCCTGAGCAAAGGAGTCGTTGGAGCGGGCGCTGATGCGCAGGGGGGCCAGGCGGCTCAGGTCGCTGGGCATCCTCAGCTGGGCGCGCTGTGACGGAGCCACCGGCTCGCCGTCGAGCTCGGCCTGCGCCAGCCACGGGGGGATCTTGGCGGCCATGGGGTCCAGGTCCGGGATGTAGGCCGGATTCTCGATGCCAGCTGGGCCAAAGGAAACTGGGTTAGAGGGCTACAGACACCGGTGACGAGTGTAATTGTGTTAACGCGTAATAGGGTTAACGATCCAATAATGTATGACAAAAACGTTACCGATAATACTTTTGATTCTTTTATCAGGATTCTTTATTTCTAGAATACTGTAGAAGGCGGGGCCTGTCTGTTACCTCCTGCTCTGTAGGATACCATCATGGGGAAGGGGTATGAACCGCCCGATGCCCCAAAGCCAGAGGCGTCTCCTTCTGACAGCTGGAAATCTAAAAAACAAAATAAGAGATCATTTAAAAAAGAATGAAAGATTAAGCTTTTTATTGTCATTTGTTGTCATACTATTGTTGTAATTAAATTTGATTTGGTAGCCCTCAAGCAGGACCTGGACAAATCAGGGTGAAACAGTGGTACCAACCCTCATCACCAGCTAAGTATCTTTTGCTGTTGTCTGTTGATTTCCCGTTTGGCACCTGCAGGCGGTAGAAGTTTATTTGTAGATTACATTTTTAATAAAGTTACAAAATGTGAAAAGCAAACATGTAGGTTTAGGCAATTATTGGCAATTTTCGGTTCTAAAGCGGATTTATGGTACAACATCAGACTTTTTACATATACTTTTATGAATAAAATGTTCCTGTATTTATTATTTGACATGCATTGTCTGAATAAATATAAAATTATTATCATTACATCAAACATCTGATAAAATATGTGATGACAGGGTTCGTTGACACATTTAATACTAATTGTCTAATTAGGCGATCAGCCTTTTGTACCATTCCATGTATGTTTTAAGTTGTCGAACGACAATGACCTTCTGCAGCTGGTCTTTCTTTGCGTGCTTGCTGATCTTCTTCGGTTGAGAAACGCCCATCTTTGCAGACTTGAAGGACTCCAAACGATTCCTCATGGTCCTCTGGAAGATCTCCTGCACTTCATCTTCGTCCTTGTTGACGTTGAAATGGCTCCGGCTGTACCTGTGTCGATGCTGAAGAACACCAAGCAGAAGTCGGTGGAGTCAGGGTGAGGATTTGTCTCCACTGCGTTATTTAGTTTGAAATATTTTTCTTAAAGCGGAAAGCATTGCTGTGTTTTAAAATGGTGACCTGCTTCCTGCCCTTGTACAGATGCTGCTGCAGCAGGTGGTGCGTGTTGATGTCCTCCATCTGCCTCACACCCTTCATGTTCTGCTCGTGCATCTCCAGGCTCACAGATGGCACCTGGTCTATTCTCCTGCAGGGGGGAAAAGGCCTGTCAGGTACTTTATGTCATTAACACACTAAAAACACAGCTCTGAAAACTGTGCGTTGGAGCTAAATGAATATTTTAAACTTTTAAATAGTTGCACTCTCTGAGATTGTAAAGCCCTCTGAGGTAAATCAGTGATTCAGTGCCAGACAAATACAAATACATATGAATTATGATGGGAATCAAAAAAGTGTTTTTTAGTCTTCCACGGTGATTTCAGTGGGGATCCGGTGAGCGTTTGCTCACCCCATCGAGGACGCCGCAGTGTGATCGTCTGACATGCCGGCCGTGATGTCGGGCAGGTCGTCGACAAACTTCTTCTTGAAGTCGATGAACGCCGTTTCGTTGCGGACAAACTCCAGAGAGCCTCTGCGTTCGCCCTGCAACGTTGAGACCAGAGGACTGGCTTTATCGAGCCTCCTTCCTCCCTTAATGCCCGCTTGCCTAGTAATGTCAAGCGTGTACCAAACACATTTTTGGGTGATTTGAATATACTTCACCTCAGCCACGTAGTTCATAGCATCCTTGAGGTTGAGCCGATGGAAGACTTTGAAGACCTGGTCGCGGCTCTTCCTTGCTGACTTCTTCATCAGAATCCTCTTCATCCATCTCTCCTCAAACTGATTCCACCTTCGGAGTAAGCAGAGAGGGAATCGGAGCTTCATTCAAAACCGCTTAGATTGGATGAGTTAAAGAGTTCTGAGGTGTCTCTACATACTTGTCCCTCATGTAGTTGTGTCCTATTTGTCCAGATACATCCTCTATGGCAACAAGCATGTGATCAAACACCTGAACAACAAGAACGGAGCTTTTGTAATAGTTGCCTGGTTATGGTTCTTGCTGTTGTGTTTGTATAAAGTGAATATTTCAAGCTTTACTTTGTCCTGCAATTTTTCTATGAGCGTGAGCTCCGACACAGACGCTTTTTTGACCTTGAGCCACTTGACCAGAGGTTTCATCGTGATTCCCTGCAGAGGAAAGAGATTCACCAGAAAGCTGTGATGCATTTTGTGTAAGAAAGCAACAAAACGGAGTGAAACCAACACACAGTGTTATCTCAGTTAGATGGTAGAAACCAGGATACCTGAAGGATGACAGTGAAGTACACTACGAGGAGAGTAGTGCAGATCATCAGGTTTTTCTCCTTTATTTTGCTCTCATTCAGCAACGCAGCCAAGCCATATGCGACAGCCCCTCGCAGGCCACCGTAGCTCATGATCACCTGGTCAATGAACTCCACGGGGACCAGCCTGTACCTATTCAAGATCCACGTGAGGAAAAAGACACCTGCGGTACACAAATGAAGCCTGTTTCGTTAACCCATTTAAATTGTGTGCCGTTTGGACTCAAAAGCCTGCAGCGAAGAAGCAGGAATCCCACCGATGATTCTGTACACAAAGATGAAGAAGAGCGTGAGGAGGATGAAGCCCGTGTTCCACACCCAGATCTCCTTATCAATGGCCGAGATCCCGAGGAACACGAAGATGATGGTTTCTGATCCGTTGGCGAAAACCTTCATGACGTATCGGACCGTGTTGACGGAATTCTCGTCCATGTTTGCGTTGATGTACTTCTGGCAGGACACGCCACAGAAGGTGATCCTACAGGACGAAGCCCCGGGAATGAATCTCATCCCGCGCAACGCGCCTTTGATTCTTCTTCTGTGAAACGTGTTAAATACTCACGACAGGATGGAAGACAGGGAGAGCATCTCAGCGGTCAGGTAGGCGAGGTATCCCAGGACGAAGACGAACGCTGGCTCAATAATCTTGATGTTCTGAGTGACTTTGGTCAGGAGAGAGATCAGCAGGCCGAACGCAAGGCCCAAAAAGGAGCCACCAAACGCCACCACAAAGAAGGAAACTGGAAGAAGAGAGAGGACACGTGTGTAAGAAGCTACCGTCACGTTAGCCAGCATATCCAAAAGTTTATTCGACATGTGAGGAGTCCAGCTGTGCAGTCAGGACTACCTGCTCCTCCAGCACAAGCTACGTCCTTCACTGGGAATAATAATAAAGGTCACTCCTTACTAATTCCTTTAATGATCTCCACAGCATTAATTCCAGGTCCTCCCAGTGACACGAACGCATCGAACACATTGAAGAGCACCTGAGAGAGGAAGAAGGAAAATAAAAAAAAGTAGGTCCAGCACATCACCGAATCAAAAAGGACATGAAACTCAACTTGGACAAAACCAATGATCTATTTCTTCACTTAGATTGCCCTTTCCAATCAGACAGCAGGAGAGAACCGCTAAGAAGTGACGTCACGCTACAGACGACACTATAAATAATTGAGTCTGAAAAGACAATCTGCGCCCAAAAACAAAAACAAAAACAAACAGAACATCCAAAACTCAAAGTTTAGGGCTTGGGACTCACTTGCAATACAAATCAATTAATCAAACTTTTATTTTTTTCCTTATTCCTTATCTGCAATAGACATTACATGTCATTTAGCTGACACTTTAATCCAAAGCGACTTACAATAAGTGCATTTCCACATAGAGATACAAACTCAGAAGAACAAGTAACAAGAAAGTACAATTTTCATAAAATATTAACTGCATGTCACTTGTTTCTTTAGTTTTTAATTTTTATTAAGATTTGGGTTTTAAAAAATAAGAATTTTTAAATTAACCTACCCATGTTTTCAAAATATTTCAGGAGAAAGTGTTTCTTTCACTTCATCAGTTAAATAACATGGCAAATGATCTTCTCATATACATTGACGATTAGCCAATTGACAATGTGCAAAGAGTCATTACAGTGGACATAAAGGTGTTGATACTGTAATAAATTGTCACGGTTTGGCTTCGCTTCCTGTTTTAGTTTGAAGTTTCATGTCTCTTGTGGTCCTGGGTTAACTTCACTTCCTGCCTTGTCTTGTGATTGCGTGATTGATTCCACCTGTGTCCAATCACCTGCACCTCCCTTGTGTATTTAAGCCCTGTGTGCCAGTTGTCCTTTGTCGCGTCATTGTCCGTGTTACTCTCCGTCGGTGCACGTTGTCCTGTTTTTTTGAATAAAGAGCACACTTCGTCTAAGAATCCTGCATCTGAGTCCTGCTTCCGTCTGCACCGGCAATTCCCCTTGTGACAGAATGACGCGACCATGGAAGGACTCAGCGGGATTCAATTTTGTGAACCCGTTTTTGGGAACCCGACTGGCCCTCGGCGGTCCCCGCAGCGTGCAGCAGGCTGCCAGGCGTAACGCCGACCCCGGCTCGCCAGCAGGCTCCGGGCGGCGTTCCGGTCGACGCCCTCGCCGCTGTCCAGACACCGCTTGGGACTCGCACTGGGAGGCCAGCGCTCAGCCTCCAGTCCTCAGCGAACGCGGGAAGCAGGTGCTGGAGCTGGCCGCCCTCCTCCAGGCCAGGTACGATCCCCACGTCCTGAACCTCCGAGGTCGGCGGCAGCAACACCGTCCACGACGCCCGTCAGCGCCCGTTCCTGCGCCGAGACGCCCGTCAGCGCCCGTTCCTGCGCCGAGACGCCCGTCAGCGCCCGTTCCTGCGCCGAGACGCCCGTCAGCGCCCGTTCCTGCGCCGAGACGCCCGTCAGCGCCCGTTCCGGCGCCGAGACGCCCGTCAGCGCCCGTTCCTGCGCCGAGACGCCCGTCAGCGCCCGTTCCTGCCCCGAGAACCCGGTCAGCGCCCGTTCCTGCCCCGAGAACCCGGTCAGCGCCCGTTCCTGCCCCGAGAACCCGGTCAGCGCCCGTTCCTGCCCCGAGAACCCGGTCAGCGCCCGTTCCTGCCCCGAGAACCCGGTCAGCGCCCGTTCCTGCCCCGAGAACCCGGTCAGCGCCCGTTCCTGCCCCGAGAACCCGGTCAGCGCCCGTTCCTGCCCCGAGAACCCGGTCAGCGCCCCTTCCTGCCCCGAGAACCCGGTCAGCGCCCGTTCCTGCCCCGAGAACCCGGTCAGCGCCCGTTCCTGCCCCGAGAACCCGGTCAGCGCCCGTTCCTGCCCCGAGAACCCGGTCAGCGCCCGTTCCTGCTCCGAGAACCCGGTCAGCGCCCGTTCCTGCCCCGAGAACCCGGTCAGCGCCCGTTCCTGCTCCGAGAACCCGGTCAGCGCCCTTTCCTGCCCCGAGAACCACGCCCCCGGTCCCGGCCCCGCGGCGCCTGACCATGACCCCTCCCTCCCACCCTCTTGGGACCGCCTGGAAGTCGGTCCTTGAAGGGGGGGTGGGGTCAGGGGTTGGGCCGGAGCCCCCCGCCACGACGACGCCGCAGCCGCACTGCTCGGCGCCCCCCGCCACGACGACGCCGCAGCCGCACTGCTCGGCGCCCCCCGCCACGACGACGCCGGAGCCGCACAGCTCGGCGCCCCCCGCCACGACGACGCCGGAGCCGCACAGCTCGGCGCCCCCCGCCACGACGACGCCGCAGCCGCACTGCTCGGCGCCCCCTGCCACGACGCCGGAGCCGCACAGCTCGCCGCCCCCCGCCACGACAATGCCGGAGCCGCGCCGACCCGGCACGCCCCCCGAGACCCTGACGCCCGGTCTCCGACCCGGCAGGCCCCCCAAGACCCTGAGGCCCGGTCGCCGACCCGGCAGGCCCCCCGAGACCCTGAGGCCCGGTCGCCGACCCGGCAGACCCCCCGAGACCCTGAGGCCCGGTCGCCGACCCGGCAGACCCCCCGAGACCCTGAGGCCCGGTCGCCGACCCGGCAGACCCCCCGAGACCCTGAGGTCCGGCGGTCATCCCGGCCGGAGGGACCCGACCCCGTGCCGCCGACCCTTGGAGTCCCCTGGGCGGCCGGGGGTTGTCG
Organism: Pungitius pungitius; assembly: GCF_949316345.1. Classification (NCBI taxonomy): domain Eukaryota; kingdom Metazoa; phylum Chordata; class Actinopteri; order Perciformes; family Gasterosteidae; genus Pungitius; species Pungitius pungitius. The sequence continues at coordinate 2,343,645 of NC_084916.1, forward strand.
GGTTCCCCGCCCTCCCTCCCTTGTCTGTTTTTCTGGGTTCCACCCTCCTTTAGGACCGTCTGGAATTCGGTCCTTGAGGGGGGGGTTCTGTCACGGTTTGGCTTCGCTTCCTGTTTTAGTTTGAAGTTTCATGTCTCTTGTGGTCCTGGGTTAACTTCACTTCCTGCCTTGTCTTGTGATTGCGTGATTGATTCCACCTGTGTCCAATCACCTGCACCTCCCTTGTGTATTTAAGCCCTGTGTGCCAGTTGTCCTTTGTCGCGTCATTGTCCGTGTTACTCTCCGTCGGTGCACGTTGTCCTGTTTTTTTGAATAAAGAGCACACTTCGTCTAAGAATCCTGCATCTGAGTCCTGCTTCCGTCTGCACCGGCAATTCCCCTTGTGACATAAATGTGTGACTTTTCCCAAACATTAAGCAGCTTTAAGTTTGATAGTGAAGTGAACATTCCTCCCCTTTCATTACTCACTGTAGTTTCACCAATGCATTTAGTGGAATTTCCTGACTCATAACACATACAAGCCGTGTTTCTTATTTAATGAACCTCTTCAAAGGGTTTGTTTCTCATTGATCCCTGAGGGGTAAAGTGAATGCGAGGTGACAAGACCTCAGTCGTGGTAAAGCTCCTACAGTGTGTGTATTATTCATACTTCTTGTCTGGAAAGTGTACTTTCCGATGACGGAGGTCTCGATACGACCGGTCTACGTATCAGGGAACGCGAAACCACAGAAAGAAAGAAGCTCTCAGCGCACGAACCACTGTCACGCCGTCGTTGAGCAGCGACTCTCCAAACACCAGGATGAAGAGCACCTCGTTGACGTGGACCTGCTCAAACACGGCGATGACGGCCACCGGGTCCACGGCAGCAATCAGACTGCCGAAGAGAAGATACTGCAGCAGGCCGATGTCCAGTTGACCTTCAGCATTGCAGAAGAGCCCACGATCAATTTGGGTTTAAATCTAAAGAGTAACTAATCCCATCCCTCATCCCAATTTGCAGAGTGACTATTCTCAGATGGCTGAGATTGTAAGTGTTTTTATTTATTTATCCCATTATACACTAATAAAAACACAGTCATGAATATTAGATTCCATTTCTCCCAATAAATCCCCCGAAATATTCCACACTGTCCCTTTAAGGGAACTTAGAAACTTGACATTTCTCTGTAGTGTTCTGGTGTGTTTTGATGATCTTTCTACTCTGAATTATGCGCCACTAACTGCTGAATTAAGGCCCTTACCCATGGCTCCTCCCTGGTGACACCCCCACAGCGACAGCCCCAAGCTGGCAGCGTTCCAGACGGTCCCGATGACGGCGTAGACCAAGATGGCCCCCAGGTTGCCGAAGAAGAGCTTGTTCGGCATAGAGTAACCCGTATCCAGGATGATTTGAGGCAACAGGTAGAAGAAGAACACCGTCGGGTTCAGCTTAAAGGTCTGCACCATGTCTGCACCCCAAATGATCCCCCCCAGAATGAAGCCGAAGCAGATGAGCAAGGCACTCTCCGGGATCACCTCGGTCACATGGTGGTTGGCCTCGATGACTGAGAGAAGAAGAGATTTGTATTAATTGATTTATAATATAATTTATTGTGAGATTTCCTCAACCAGAAACAGTAACTAATAACTAACTAACAACCAAAAAGAAGACAGAATTTTCTTACTTGCCCATGTTTCATTTTGGGTCTTGAGGCTGACAAGTTGAAGACTCCTTGCATCATAATTAAACCACAAAAGTAAAACTTTTGGAGGTTGCAAAATTTGCAAATGATCAACTGAGAAAGTTCCAGTTTTGGTTGTGGGCTTATGATTACCCGGCATGGCGACGCATGTGACGTTTTTTTTAATCTCTCCGCTAACTAAACAAAAGAGAGACTTTTGCTTAAGGTTACTTTACTTAATGGCCTGACAAAGTGTCACTTAAAGTTTATTCAATAATCAAACCCACTGAACCATTAGAATAGACGGGGCTCGACCTTTGCTGGTCTGATATGTTCCATTCAAAAGTGGTTAAAGATTAAACACAGTTCATGATCAGTGTAGCGTGTAAATGTGATGCGTCTTTTTTCCACTCCTTTTACACGTTTTGTGGTATTCAAACGGATCAAATATGAAACAATAAAGGGATAATAAAAGGGGCGCAAACGCTCGATAATGTGAGAGACTTGTGATGCAGTGAAAGCCTGCACGAGGGCAAGGGGTTAGCCTGTGTGGATCACAAAGTGCTGCGGGATGCAACAGCGTTTGATACATGTTGGCCGCATGCCGTGTTGGAATTTGAAAAAATTCCTCCCTTTGCCAAAACCCCACCGCTGAAACAAGGTAGTGTTGCCACCACTATCAGTCAAATTCGTACTTACACCCAGTGAGCTCTAGATGTGATTTAAACATTTCTACCGATTTCTACCGGCTAAAATGTGGTTCCAACATTAATGTGTCAGAAAACACTAGAATCAATCCTCATTTCTACATATATTCTAGCCAAAGCCTTTTATCAAAAGGTGTAATCCCTTTGTAATCAAGATATTGTGATATGGAATAAACCTGAAGTCTTTGTGCTTTCCCCCACAGGTTTCTGTGGATGGTGGTTCCATCTGATGTTGGTTACATATGTGACAAGTCCTGCTGTGCACCTGGCTTACTACTCTCAATATTCATTTCATTTCTGATGTATGAATTGAATGTACTGCACATTTTTTTTACAAGATGTTCCTTTTGTCATTGCATTCTGTCCATCCAACAGGGATGATTCTGGTACCAGAAGAATCTGTGTTTTGTGCACTTTGACTCCCTGCACACAAAGAATCTGCATAGGAATCATGGAGTGACGATTAGGGAGATGGAGCTGATTACGGGTTTACCGAGTATCCACATTCAAGTGTTCTACAAACACAAAACAAACACAGAAATGTCACCTCATCAGGGGTGTCAAACTCATTTCCGACCGGCAAATGGCTGACGGGGGAGGAGGGGCGGGGGGGGGGTGGCGCTGACCGTTCGACCGGCGAATGGTACGACCGACCGCACCGGAAGCCCCGGGGGGGGCCGCGAGTTTGACATATGAGCTTTACATGTTCTTATTTTTGTGCAGTTATAATTCCATAGTTTATTTTTCCTGAAGTATATTTCATTTTCATTTTTGTGTTTTGCTTTTATCTAATATGTTATATTTATATTGTACATACATTCAAATTAATCAAAGAACGTCTATTCTTATGATGTAACTGTACGTAACGTTTGAACCAGACTTTAATTTCGTGCACTTTTCTTAGTAAACTTGAGCACAAAGTAGAGGAGGGAATATATCCATTTGAAAAATGACGTTAAAATGTGATCTAAACTAAACTAAAAAAGAAGAACACGCCTGTCTAACACATTCTGTTTCCTGAACTGTGTGCTACATACCCAATTTAGCCAAACCAGCCACCAATATCCATACGGCCACTAGATAAGGAGTCTCCACATGGTGCCACTTAAAGGTCACGACGGGTATTCCCGTGATGGCGCTGGAGCCGTGGCCCTGCTCCGCGTGACTCTGGTTGGCCGTGGTCTCCGACGGCGGCTCCGGACGGGAGTCCTGATGTGCGCCGATCCCTGAGGTGGAGCAGGTCAGTAGCACCGACCCCACCAGCCAAAGAGGAACACATCCGCATCGTTGCATTTGATGGGAGTATAATGCACCAAATGGAGAGAGACATACGATAAGTTCCCTCTCTCGGGATGTCGGGGAGGTGGCTGCACCAAGGCCAGGCTGAAGCAGCAGACAGTGTGTCACACCTCTTGTCCCTCCTTTCCTTGGTGAGTTTGTGCGTCCTCCGCCTTACTCACTGTTGTTTACTGACCCTGAATATCTCTTCCCCCCCCCAGCGCTGCCTCGTTCTATCCCAGCCCACAACTTTGTATCTTCTGACGGTCAGGAGCGAATTCACAAGAGTGAAGAACACCTGACTCAGCCTTTTATATGGAAAACATCTCCTCTGTGACAAGGTGTGTGTGTGTGTGTGTGTGTGTGTGTGTGTGGCTCCTGGTTATTCAGTCACTTTTGAACACTCTGTCTGTGCCTTTCCGGCATCTGAGCGCACTAGCTCGCGTTTGTCATGCGTGTGTGTGTGCGAGTGAGGTTGAAGTGATGGAGCAGAGGTCATTTGATGATGAACGGCGTGTAGTAACACTTCAGCGGGCTGCGTCGTGCGCAGTAATGATTGACGGTGGCGTTACTCAGTCCTGGTTAAAGAGTGAGTAACGTCCTAGTCCCATAGCACCGATGTGTGATCAATGACCCTTGTGACGCACGCGGCCACCGTGCGTTGTTTTGACTTCCGGTGCAGCACTTACTCACCGAGGCACCAAATGTGTATCAATCCGCAGCTGAAAATAGTTCCCAAAGTACCCACTAGTAACTCCTGTTTTAACAACTTTTGCTAAAACTTTCAGTGCCAGTGCATTTTTCTGCACGGGACCCCTCCAACTATTACGTGTCACTCCGAGGTGAAGTCAGGGTAGTCTACTCATAATGAAAACTCGGCTGTGCTCATTTCCACAAGAGTTACTTTTTTATGGCGCTTTCTTTTATCCAGGAGTGCCACCCTAATTTAACAGACAATAGCTCCAGTGTTAAGACCGGTTTAGGGATTTGATACGTAAGCTCTCGTACAGTCACAGGTGTGAACAACTATTTCTCCATCAAAAAAGGACTGAAATATCGGAGTTTGCTTCATATGGAAATGAATTTCATGTTTTGGAGTTGGTATAATGAGCATAATCACTAATTACATAATGTGAAAACCACAAATTAGGGTTGACTGTTATATAATAAGTAAAACAGCTTAGTATGTGACAGACACGTTGTTGATTTTGGACACTAGAGGAAGAAGCATTTGTCTCAGTAAAAGTACTAAAACCTTACTATGAAAAAACAAAAAGTCCTAGATTCAAAACCTTACTGAAAGCAGACGAACCAAAGTATTATCTGTTAAACTATTTAGGTATGAAAAGGAAAGTAGTCATTCATGTAAATATAATTGTTAGTTTTGAGACACTACTGGCTAAAACATTGTTCAGATTAATGGTGCACTTGGCTTACTCAGTGGAAAGAGAACATCCAGAATATTCATTTGTATTTTACTATCCATCAATTAACACTTAAGTTTTCAGAATAATTCTAATTCAAGTCATTTGGATTTAGATCTTCACAAGACAGCGAGCAGGTGAAACATTCAAATGAAAGTAGTGGAGTAGAATTTACTGCATGAGCATCAATGTAGTGGAGTAGAAGTTTGTACTTTACTCCCCTGTGCTCTAAATGCTGTCAATCATCTTTATAAAAACATCTCGCCTCCACAGTCGTGCCTGAGCGGCCCTGCGGAGCCTGATTAACTAATGACCCAATATGTCTTGCGGAACAGTAGCTGGCCTTTTACTTAAACCTGTCAATCATTCTAATGTAGCAACAGCTCGGTGAACACTTCCAACAGCCACACAGAAAGGTCTAATGACGTCATGGCGGGAAAGAAAAGTCACGTAGAGGTCGTGTTCAGACCAGAGAGTTACAGTAGCTACAATTGAGGGTTGGAGTTATTGTTATGCTCAGTGGAACGGGTCATTACATTTTTACTGTTGTGTCAACCCGGCGTCATTTGCTTTGAGGCATGTCGAAGGAGTAAAATGATAAAATACACCTAAACTAAAAAATGCATTTCCTGCAAAAACTGAAAGCTGAAATGCATCGCACAAAATTACTGAAAATACAGGAATGAGAAAGGACCTGCAAAATAAACTTTTGAAGGCCAAAAGCAATGAACTGCATAAACTTTACTTTGTTAACTGGAAGAGTTGTAAACTAGCAGTATAATTGTGGTGGTTTTATTTAGAATTGACGGGATTGGCTGGAGGGGAGGTTTAGGAGACAGAATGAAAATGTTCTGTAAACACACAAAGAGGTTATTAAATGACAGGCCTCATCAAGGCATCACAGTTAGATTTCCGTCCATTAACCTGAATCTATAGTCCAAAGGACTTGAAGAGAATGAAAGAAAGAAGGCTTTATAAATCTGAGGAAGAGGAAATAAGATCTGAACAAAATTGCCGTCATTGTCTGAACTGCGACTACATATAAAGTCAACATTTGAATACTGCGCGTATTGTTGAGTTCAAGTTTTCTCACAGAGTTGTTCCTTCACGGATCTGTTTGTCAAACCAACCACACCAGTTCACGACAAAAGTTCTTCTGGGAATTGAGAGCAGTCTTAACAACGGTGTATGTCAACCCTCTGCAGATATTTGAAGCTAGCTAATGATCTCCATGCAGAATGATCAAACATTTATTACTCCTTTCATGTTTTCGTCCATTACGGTTTAATCCATCAACATAACAGTAGGTTGAGTGGAAACATTTCCGAGATGTCCTTTAATCCCCAAGTCAATGTTTGCCTTCTGCACAGCCTTTATCGTTTTAGCATTTTTAAATGTCCTCACGGGACTATAGAAGGATAAATGATGTCATTTGCAACCCTAAGAAGTTGTTTCAAAAACCAGACTTAACATTTTAAAAAATGGTAAATTAAGCTGAGTGAAATTGTAATTAGGCAAACTTTCCAACCAAGTTTAGTCAGTAGCTGCAGAAACAGACATCACAAGGAGACACACAGCTGTAAGTCTTTGTTATCACCAGCCATCGCTTTTGCAATTTACTGTCAGTGCAAACATGGCTGTAAGATTTTCAGCTGGAGCACAGATAACCAGTGAAACTGCCAAGGCGTCGGATCTCAGTGGTTGCTCTTCCACATCCGTCCTTTCCTGCACCCCCCTGCAGTCCCATATTTTTGCCAGTGGAGGTGTACACAAACACATGCACGGAGACCCACACACACACACACACACAGGAGGCAGTCTCATACATTTACATTGTCCACAGTGTCACAATCCATTTGTGTCTGTTGTGTATACATGGCAAGCTAATGACCATTCTGGGTCAGGACACCGCCGTCGTCGTGTGGCGAAGGTCAACACCTCTTAATTTCCCCAATTATGTTACTTCAGGGGTGGACTTCCTCCATTGAAGGTGTTCAAATTTAAAACACAGAAAACGGGTGACGTGACAGTTCCTATCCCACATATAAATAAATATATTGAAACCCAGTTGTACGCAAAGCCTAAACTTTGAAAGCAAGTGGAGCGATACATCGAGTTAATTCGATAACCATACCAAATACGGGCATGGTTTCTGGGGCACGGTTTCTGGATTCAATTCGGCTCTTAAACTTTCCAGAGGGAATCTCCAGATACTTAAAGGGTTAATTCTCACTCTGGATTAGCCAAAGCAAAAATTTGACAAGGTCATGGATGAAAGCATCACATTTCATGGCAATCAATGTAGAACTTGCACAGACATTTCCCATAGAACAATAAATATCAATAAATAATAATAATAAATATCGGCTTTGTGGTGGGGTGAAATGTCAGGGGCATTTAGACATTTAGAAACTTTTGGTATAATCCATCGAGATAGATGTTGAGATGTGGTCATCAAGAAAAAAATTCGCCATTCGACATGGATTTATAGAGAAACATAATATGTACTAATAAAATAACCGTTGGAGGTGCTCCCCCATGGACAAGACTTGTTAGGACTCACTGAGTTTGCAGATCCAGCTGACCAGGACCCACAGGGCCACCAGGTATGGAGTGGAGACATGGGTCCACTTCCAGGTCACAATGGGCAAAGTGGTGATGGGGGCCGTTTCATGACCGTCTGTAGCGCCTTGATCAGCGCTGCTGGAGTTGGTGGCGGCCTCGTGCCCGCCGCCCGTGTTGTGTCCTGGGTCCGCGGTCACAGTGGAAGTGCTCTGTACTGGCCCCCCACTGGCCAGGCTGGCGCCTCTGGACGCCATCAGCAGCGTGCAGAGGAGAAGAGCAAACCCCCTCGTGGCTGCCATGTTTGGGAAGAGCCACTCCAAAAACTCTTGATTCAAAGACTTTTTTCAGGCTCTTGACTCAAGTGGTACAGGTGAGCCTCCGGTAATTAGTACTTCATTCCTCTCCAGTGTGGCCTCCTTGCCTGTCAGGTCATTTTGACCCTCTCTTCTAGGGACACAGCTATTCACCACAGGTGAAGCTCAGCCCATTGTGATGCTCGTCTCCTCCCACTCTGCACCCTGACCAGCTAGTTAGGCTGTTTTACTCAATGGAGGACGTAATACTCCTTATATGTAGATTGTTAGAATAAATTCACACGTTTTCCCTGATGTTAAACTTCCAGATGTATTGGAAAGTATCTCTAATATTAGAAGGCAATTCTTGTTTGAATTCATTTTACATTTTGATTCAGCTGACGCTTTTATCCAATACAGTTTAAGTCCTTGAACAAACACAACGCAACAATAGCTTGTATGAATCGGAATTGGGATTTTCTTTTGTTCTTTGTGTCAGTTTACTAACCCAACAATGAATCATTTAATGGAGAAAAATACTTGGTTGATTAATCAATACAGAAAATAAGTGTTTGTTAGAGTCTCAGCATCTGAAAACATGAAGCTGACTTTTTCCCTGCGTCACAGTGGGGGGCCTTTTGGAGAGTTTACAAGACCTTACCAGTGACATAGTCCCACATCAAGGGCTGCTGGCTGCATTTTGGAAAATGAAGGATCAAGCATTGATAGAGCTAAACAGGTTCTAATAGTCAGGATATTTCAAGCCCCTGCTGTATTGATTCAGTGAGAGACCTAAATGCCTCACACAGCTTTGTAACCCCACAAGGTCCACAGCACAAGCAAGTTTATCCATGTTATCCAAACCCCGCATGTGACTATCACTGTGTTTGATTTAAATGTGTTTTCAGCAAGTATCCAAGGATATGAGGACAAGGAGGCAGTGTGACTCGTTGGTCTCCCCTTAGTGTAAAGGAGAACCTGCGCCACCAACTCTTGGCCACACTGCACAACACCGACTGTGTTGGGCCTTCATGTCCACCATACATGCGTGTTTAGGTGACAGAGACTCAGGCTGGACCTGCCATTTCTTTTCTCATGACTTGAGTCAAGGTTTGTCCTCTGGCTGAGCACAGTCTCTTTGGTTCAAAACAGGCGTATCAGCTCTTAAACTTCACAGAGGGAACCTGCAGATACTTTGTTCTCACTCTGCATTCATTCTCACTCTGGATTAGCCAAAGCAGAAATTTTAGAAGGTCATGGATGAAAGCATCACATTTCATGGCAATCAATCCAGAACTTGCACAGACATTTACCATGGAACAATAAATACCCATAAATAATAGCAATGAATATCAGGCATGTGGTGGGGTTAAATGTCAGGGGGGGTCACCAAAGACATTTAGAAACTTTTGGTCTAATTCATCTAGGTACATGTTGAGATGTGCATTATCATATCAAATTACATTTGTCGATACATGGATTTATAGAAAAAACGTTTAAGTCAATTCAAAAGCTAAAAAGTGAAACATTCCGGATTCAGGAATGTGAGAAGTTGCAACATGAAAATGAAAATTGACTGTCTTAAACATTTCTTACTATTTTCTGACATTATCGGGCGTTACAACAGTTGTGGCATAAAAGTATGAGTCTCACTTCTAGTGTTAAAGGTCTACAGCTCGGGTTGGACACGCTTGCTTGCCTCGTATCGTCTTGAGTGCTGACTTGTATTTTTTGGGGAAATTTAAAGCCAAATGTCACAGAGAGAAAGAATCATCAGCGCGTCACAAATAATAAAATGTGTGCTCATTCTTGCGTTTGTTTTTATTTATATGTGTATAATTAAATACATTCATAGTATAAAGTATACATTTGTAAAACTAATCATTCATTCATTTGACTAGCTTGAGTTTATCAATGATTGCTCAGTGTGACTCATCTTATTTTTGTCACAGAAAATTAGTTGAGTTTTTTTATTGTCCAACCACTTTTTAAAGACCGGACATGAGATGAGGAGAAATTCTGGTCTACAACAAATACAAATGACAGGAATTATTCTTATGACACCATTATATCATGATCATTTCCACATATATGACCCAGTTGTCTGATACTTGAAACACAACTGTTTTTCCCACTATTGTTTGTAGCTTTTAAGAAAAAGTCCCTGCATGTGCGTCCGCCTCTGTTTATGGTGTCAAATTGCAGTGGAGATGGTGTTAAATGTGGGAAGTATAACCTGCATTTACATCGGTCGACTGAGGCACGCATCCAGAGTTTACAGTTCAGGGGAGTGACAGAAGTGTTGAACCAACAAAAGATCCCCGAGGTGACTTTCCAATGACTGGATACACGGTGTGCTGTCAGTTCATCGGAAACGGAACAACCGGTGATACCGGACCGGAGTCCCCCCGCAACAGACACTTCTAACTTCACAGGATCATTCACTCACCTTGAGAAATGAAACCTCAGTTCATTAACGACGTCGTCGACATTCTTAATCTCGTTGGTGGTGCTGAGGGAAACCGTGTGATGCTTACATCAAGCCATCCAAATTACGTCTATGAGTTTATACTTTTCGCCAAGTTGGCATCTCGAGAGTCTTATGGTTTGTAAAAACATTGCAGACAAAATGTTCTTACCTGTTTTCAAACTAGAATGTATTGGTAGTAACGACCAAACATAATGTGACTACGTGGAGCTGGGTTTGTGGCGTTTGTGAAGCGCCAAAGAACATTCAACATTATTGTGTCTTTCTATGAATCATGACCAGGTTACTCAAGACAACTCAGACCTTGTTGCGAGTAGATGGAGAAAAAAAAATAAGTCTATTTGGGAGAACTGTCCCTTTAAAGTCCCAGTGTGGGACCTCTGCAGAACCAAACCTGGCTCATGTGGCACTGGACGCCCCGGCGGGCCGTATGTGGCCCGCGGGCCGCGAGTTTGACCTACAGTATGTGTGCTACAGTTTTCTATGGTTCTGGTACTGAGCACGCAGTTATTTGTTAATACACTGTTCAATTGATCAGAACCACCACACTTGGTCTGTGGAAAGGCTATATTCTGTGATTCCTAAATAAACCAGTGGCTTACCAGGACATTTAAATGACAAATTGTGCAAAGAAAGTTTTGACCAATTACATCATAACTTGGTATTGTACTTTTTTTGTGATTTAGAAAATAAGAAAATGTGTTACTCATTTTCCATTTTCTGAGCTGATTGGGGCTTTCGTATGTTTGATTTTCAGCCTTAAACCTATTATGAATATATTAAATTAGGTAAACATAACATAAAATACTCTTTACATAATGTCACTGATAGCTCATGAATGTGGTTCAGGGACCAATTATTATCTCTATCTGCATTATGGTTGAAATGCACTTGTTGTAAGTCACTTTGGATAAAAGCTATGGAGGACAAAAAATGACTTAAATATAAATAAGTAAATGTACAAATCTACATTTCTACATTAATTTATTTAATTATACTTAAGTAATTTTTTGTCCTCCATAAATAGTATCAGCTAACTTAAATGAAATGTAATGTAGAGTAATATGTCCCTCTAAATTGTAGAAGTATTGTGGGAAATAGAGTTTAAGTACCTCAAAACTCTGAGTAATTAAACGTACTAGTTACATTTGTTTTCCACTATTTTCTTGTAATTGAAAAAACCCTATACATGAGGACGAAGTACTATCAATAAATACATTAAAAACAAGTAAAAAGCACCAATTATCGTAAGTATAATCCGATTTTAAAAAGCACCGTCAATAGGCACTCACGTTAGGCACGTGACTCTGTGAGTGGGCTAGCTTAGCTCACCTGTGGACCCGCTCAGCCCGCTAGCCGGTGCACGCGCGTCGCGGGTGCCTAGCGTTCCGGTCACGTGACGCTACCCAGCGCGCGCGCGCGCGCTCACAGGAACATCAAGGAGGAGGCGGCGGCTCGGATGACTCCACGGTCGGTGAGAGAAGTCTATTTAACTTAAACATGTCACCTAGGTAAGTGTCCGTCGTGTTTCGCCCGTTCGCGTCGTTTCGTCGTGACGGACGATGTTTGAGACGAAGGTGAAACGACGTCGCTGTTTGTTAAAATAGCTGTTTTTACACCCCTGTCAAAATAAGTAAAGCGAGCTGGTGATCGACAGTTTAAAGTGCCCCAACTTGGGGTCGTGTGAGAAGCTGTCACCGGCCGGTGATCGGTTACCGGAACGGTTCACCACGGTTTTTTAAACGACGTCTGTGTGAAGGAATGGAGATGTGATTGCGGAATAAGATATTAGAAATGCACCAAACGCCGAATATGTGTTTCTAACATCACGGGAAGCCGATCTGTGCTGGAAAGGGACGTTAACTGTTGACCGTTTACGTCACCTATCGGCTGTTTTCGGTTCAAAGAGGTCACCCCAGGACACGAGGGGCCTTCCGTGCTGTTTACTGATCACATTCAGCCGGGAACGAAGGGACTCAACTACTGACTTCTGGGAAAACGAAATAGAAAACTCCTAAACTGAATAAGTGAAAAGGAAGTTTACTCTAAATGCTTGATTATTTGTTTTTCTCCAGAGTCACGTTATTATATCCATGTATAATACCTTAATATGTAGGACACAGTATGCTATCCTTGAACTGTGTCCGTCTAACATCCAGCATGAATGTATTTGAATGCATGAGACACGTGCACATTCATATCTCATTCGTTCCCCTGTCACAATGCATGGTTTTCTAACGTCATATGACGCTAACGTTAGAAAGAAAAAAAGTCTTTGTCCTGTACGCCTGATATTCTTTAGAGAATGTTGTTGTTTTTCGAGGAAAAAACCAGTCGATTAAATGTAATGGATGGATTCTGATGCGTTAGCCGCAGAATCATACTTCCTGCAATGAGGAAAAGCCCACGGCGTTTATGGTCAGCGTCCTGAATTCAGTCTCCGCTGGGAGCTGTCAGTGCAGACATGCTGCTGTGGCCCTGAGGCGATTCTAAGTGTTTTAAGAGTATTTAAAGCTGTGAAGCACAACGGTTCTAGTGTCTGCGTGAGCGTTATTGTGATGGCTTGAATGCAGTTCCTGTGTGACTGTCGTCATCCAAAGCAGATAACAGCCAGTTCATGAAACGCAGACATCCTGAAATGCTCAAAGTATTTATAAAATAGTTATTATAGCTATTATCAATGATCCCATCCTGTCGTACTCTGTATATTGGTCAAGCGTTTACAGGGAGTTCAGGTAGAATTTGTGCGGATCTTCTTGGTGGTATGAGCACTGCTTGCTCATCCCAAAGCCAGCTAATCTTGACGGGCTTAGTATGAAAGAACGGTCTCCGGTCTGTAGTGCAACTTCGACCCCTGACCAAGCAGATAACGGGACTACGGCACAGTGAGCCGTGAGTGTTGCTACAGCAGATGAGGTCATTGAGATTACCCTTTGATGTGACTGTCCCTTTACCTTCCAGGCATCACATGCCTGCTGAGTCGAGCGCTGTAGACGCAAGTATGAAGGAGGTCAAATAAGGGTTCTCTTGTCTCTTCCTCTCCAAAGCCTCAGATATGGATTACAAGGCCGTGTTTGCAGCCTTGGAGATCGTGTGTGAGGACAACATTTCCATCTTGTGCGGGCCCTCCGAATTGCCGTACGGTGCCGTTGCCAGGCGTCTGGTCACGTGTATGAGGGAGATTCAGGAGCACGGCCGAGCCCTGGAGCCTGTGATCGCCAGCTTCAGCGCCATCTTCCATCATTACGACTTCGATGCACAAACGCCCGGGAATGGCTACCGCACCCTGGCCAAGGTACGACTCAAACCGATGACTGCGTGCATTGCTCCACCCACTGACTTGTTTACAGCAGAAAAGTGTTACATGTCTGAATTAGAATGCGGTCCCTCTACCTTCTCCGCAATAGCCACATTGCTTTTTTCACCACCCTCCAGGTCTTGCTGTCTTGCCTTTTGCACATCATCCACAAGGGGCGTTACATCGCCTCCAACTACAACAGTGCCTTCTTCCGGGCCGACCACAACGCGTCCGAGATGGAGGCGTACTGCAGCGCTCTGTGCCAGCTGCGCGCGTTGCTGCACCTGGCCGAGCAGCTGATCCACGACAACGGCTACGGCCAGCTGTACTCCCTGCAGGACGGGGACCTGAGCCGCCAGTTTGTCCAGGAGTACAGCTCCATGCACAAGGCCTGCTTCTACGGCCGCTGTCTGGGCTTTCAGGTCAGCCATTTTTGTCTAATGCTTACCACCCTAGGGTTTGTTTTCTCACAAGAGTAGTGTTTGAATAGCTTACTCTGACCGCTTCTTGAGTACTCTCACCATCATTCGCCCATTGTTTCTTGTCGCAGTTCTCGCCAGCTCTACGTCCGTTCCTCCAGACCGTTGTCATAAGCATGGTAACCTATGGGGAGACGTACAGTAAACAGCAGTCGGGTTTGGGTAAGTCCTGTGCATGATCTGATGGTATTGATGGAGCTTTTTTACAAGTCTTTCATGCTCAAAACCGTGCCCTGGTCCTTCAGGTTTGGCGGCCCTCTCCCTCCTCACATCGGGAAAGTACGTCATCGATCCGGAGCTGCGAGGCGCCGAGTTTGAACGCATTACCCAGAACCTGGACATGCAGTTCTGGAAGTCCTTCTGGAACCTCACAGAGTCCGGCCTTTTAGCAGTAGGCAGGGATAATCATCCTTCTGCCAAGTCGACTCCGCTGCAGGCCTTTTTACTGTTTTGACTGCGTGTCTTTCTCCCTCCAGGGCTTCAGCAGAATAGCTTCCTACCCGGTGCAGGTGAACTTCACCCTGAGCGTGCCTCCTGTCCCTCTCCAACTCCCGCTGGCCTCGGACCCCAGCCTAACAGCCACGGTGTCCCCGCCGATAGCCCACTGGGGGCCCGGACCAGTCCACATGCGTCTGATCTCCTGTGAGCTGCGAGAAGGACAGGTGAGGCTCCACATGTGGTGAGGAATACCACAACTCTGGACCAGACTTTACTGAGACAAACATTCCTTCTAAGAATATTAACAAGATGAGTCTTTGATCGATTGGGATTTGTTTATACGTCACATTTCTGTCTGTTACGTGAGGAAATTTGCAAATATCTGACCTGATACACAAAGGGATTTTCCTTTCAAAGTTTTTAGTACTTTCCCTGTGACCTGTCCTCTTTTTATTTAGGACAGCGAAGAGCTGCTTGCTTATTCACGGGGCGACCCCCCTACCATCTCCACGTCCCACCTCCCCTGGGTACAGAAGCAACCTCGCTCCCCCTGGCTGCTCATCCACTTCCACGGAGGCGGCTTTGTGGCCCAGACGTCCAGATCTCACGAGGTACGGCCCACTACGCTGTACTTTTGCTTGTGCTCTTAATCCTCTTACAAACATAAGCATGACTTTCCTCCATCGTGTGCATTTCTTTTGCCCTCCATCCCCCCCGACTCAGAATTATCTGCGGAGTTGGTCCAAGGTGCTGGGCGTGCCCATCCTCTCTGTGGACTACTCGCTGTCGCCTGAAGCACCATTTCCCCGAGCTCTGGAGGAATGCTTCTACGCTTACTGCTGGGCTCTGAACAACTGCCACCTGCTCGGTGTGTGCACGTCAACCAGCACGGTCAAACTGATCATATTAGGGGATTTAGTTACACTTACACATGCATATAAGGAATAAAATGTCTGATAAAAGGAATAAAAACCATTCCAGCATGTAATGTTAGTGTTAAGTGATCCAAAAACATCTCCCATAACAGCCTGTTAAATAATCTCTGTTCTATTATCGACCCTGTTAAGATCCTCGCCGTTGATCTTGTGCTAACAGTCCGGTCCGTGTGTCTCAGGCTCCACGGCGGAGCGTGTTTGCTTGGCGGGCGACAGCGCCGGAGGAAACCTCTGCATCACCGTGTCCATGAAGGCCATCTGCAGCGGAGTCCGAGTCCCCGACGGCATCATGGCCGCCTACCCCGCTACCTTGCTCACCACAGATGCCTCGCCCTCCCGCCTGCTCACTCTCATTGATCCGCTGTTACCTCTAGGTGTCCTCACTAAGTGCATCAATGCCTATGCAGGTACGTGCGTGTGTATGCGTGCGCACAGCATTCTTTCCCGCGTCATTTAACACAAGAGAATTTTAGCTTTTTTTTAGCTACGGTTAGCTTGTCGGAAAAGTTAGCTTTACAATAATAGTGTGTGACTTTACAATGGAGGCAAATCAATGTCAAATTGCGAGGGCACAGTCACAGTAATCATGTGGCACAGGGAGACTCAAATAACTGTCTTTGGGAAGCGTAACATTACGGCAGATCTTGTCATGTTGTCTGGGAGATTTCTTTGTAAACTACAATCCTAGGTGTTTGAGATCAGTATGCGTCTACTTGTTGTCATTGTGTATATTGAGTGAAAGCTTTATTTCTCATAGCAGAAAAATAAATCTGGATGGACGGTGTCCTGTGTTATTTAAAAAGCAATATATATATATATAACAGTATATTTCTAAATGTGTTGAAGTTTCATAATATACAACGTCAAAAACAGAAGGTCCTTAGTTTGAGGTACGTCAGCATCTGTTATATATTGTGTATGTACTGTGTAGGAGGGTATAGATCAGTATGTGTTTCTAAGCTCCCTGAAAGGACACCGCTCTCGGCCTCAAATCAAACTAGGATAGTTCATCTAAAATCCGTGTTCCTCCAGCGAGAGCTGACAGACGCCAGCATCACTAAGAGCCGAGCTCGTGCTTTTCTTTCTGTCTTTTGTCCGTCTGTCCGACACATTCACTCGCGTCCCCCCCCCCCCCCCGCCCCCCCCAGGTGCGCACTCCCAGACGGTGCAGACGGCGGCGGGCAGCGGCAGCCTGAGCGCTCTGGGCAGGGACACGGCCGCGCTGCTCAGCGACCTCACCCAGGGAGCCTCCAACTGGATCCAGTCCTTTCTGGACCCCATGCGGACGACGGGGGGAACGCGCTCGCTGTCCTCAGCGCAGCGGGGGCCCACAGGCGGCGCGGCTCGCAACCCGGCCGCACAGTGCGGCGCTCAAGTGGATTACCCAGAGGGCTTCGAGCCCATGCGCTCCGAGTGCCTGGCCTTCGTCCGCCCGACGTCCTGCCCCATCATCAGGAACCCGTTTGTGTCGCCCCTGCTGGCCCCAGCCAGCCTGCTGCGAGGCCTGCCGCCTGTTCACATAGTGGTAAGCGCTCACATCTCCTCCCAGAAGGACAATTTCAACTTTTTAACCAACTTCAGCGAAGGAACCGGTATAATTATATATGTCCTATTTATTTTAGCCGCATCATTCAACTCAGGTTGCTATTTCCTGTCTCCTATTTCATTCATTTTGATTGGCTCAGAGCAGGTATTCTGAACTACATGTTATTTTCTTCTGAGACTGCTGGATTTCACTTTAATCGGATTAACTTCCCAAACACGCTCCACGTTTTTCCAAATGGATTTGATCAATTGGTCTAACGTATGCAAGAGAAGCCGTTAAGTGTATCGGCGTTCTGGTGTGTAGTTCAATGCAAACACAAGGACTCATTTGTTAAAAGCAGGGTGGTCCATTTTCATGCAATACGCACCTTGTCTCCTGACTCCTCCCCGTGTTGCCTCCGCAGGCCTCCGCTCTGGACGCCCTGCTGGACGACTCGGTGATGTTTGCGAAGAAGTTGCGCGACATGGGCCAGCCCGTGAGTCTGACGGTGGTGGAGGACCTGCCGCACGGCTTCCTCAGCCTGTATCAGCTCGCCAAGGAGACGGAGGTCGCGGCGGATATCTGCGTGGAGCAAATGAGGACCATTTTTCAGCAAGGAAACCTTCGCAAGCGGCCCAAGCCGGGGGAGACGCCTCCGAGCGCCAGCCAATCAGGCTGAGCGCCATCGACGTGACGAGGGAGGGATACGGTCGAAAAAGGAAACCAGTCAGGGAGGATTAGGAGGACGAAACGGCAGATGTAGGGGAAGCTTAGGGACACTGCACTTGAAACCTCCACTGCACGTCATCTTTTCCGTCACCCGCTATAATCGAGAGAGACGCCTAGAAATTTCTTTACCAGCTCTGTGGGGATCCAAGAAAAACCAAGGATTTTGTCTATCGCTACACGCATTCAGATAAGTTCCCCATAACCAGCCCTGTAGTTGTTTCTTAACTGATGTACTGTACTCCTGTACTGTATGTCAGTACTGGGAGCTGCTGTGCCTTGAATTTAAAGTGCCGCTAAAGTGTTTGCAGAAAAGCTTTGCCTACATTACTGCACGATCTAAAAAGGTTTACTTGCACAGAAAAACACATTTCCGATGCACTCTTATTATTATTATTCTAATTATTATTTTATTGCTATGTTTACCAGCCGTATAAGGACGTGGGTTATAAAGGTCGCAATATTCTTAACAAGTGTTAAATCTTTAACACTGTGATGTTTATATTGGAAGACTAAATTAATTTAACTTTCGAGGGTTGGCGTTTTTATTTTTATTTCATTAGCCACTCGTTCTTCAGCCCATCTTGCGTGTCGTCAGACTGTGGCTGCACAGGGTGCACACAGTCGGTGTCAGAAGTGTGAATCTGTGTGGAGCAGCAAGTTCCCTGAAGGTCAAAGAAACCCTGGTTCAAGTTTTTTTTTTTTTTTTATAAAAAAGTTTAACAAAATGAAGTACATAGTGCTCCTTGCTTTGACATGAAATCAATTCACAACACTCATTGAACACCTTTCTGCTGCAGGAGTTTTACATGTTTGGCCAAAGCCACTGATCACTATTTCATAAACCATGCTATTTTAGAGATTTAAAGAGTTTATTTTTTGCTGTTCCAGACAATTAATGGGTTTATAATGTGATAATATGTTAATAAAATCAACTCCCACTATGAAAAGCATTTTTCAAGAGACTTGTCCTTGACTTTTGTTATAGAAAAATGCTTGGAATGAGCCAAAAGTAATGTTATTCCCCCTGATCTCGTTGGCCTACTTTTAGTGGCATGCTAACTCTCTGCATACTTTTGTCAGGGCCGGATTAAAAGGAGGACTCAGATGTCTTTATTCGTCTCGTGGATCAAAAGCAAAACATAAACAGCGCTGAACGATGAGCGTCTCTGCCAAAACGTGTGAACTCAAAATCTCTCTTGACAGAGGAAAACAAAAAGGCTTCGAAAGAACGCCAAACCAACTCTAAGAAAACTCACAAACAAAAGGTCGCTCTTAACAGAGGAGAAACAAAAAGTGTTCCAAGACAAGGCAAAACGATTACTGTGGCTGTGGGAAGGCTTGGGTGGACACGAGGTCGTACACTCGGGCACAAGACAAAGGGAGACGCAGACTATGAGACGCATGAGGGTAATGGGAAACAGGTGGACACAATCAGGAATCAGGGGAGACGACTCGACTGGTCACATGAGGAAGGGCAAGTGACCTGAAACGAGAGGAGGGTTACTGCTTTCCAAATAAAACGGAAATGACAAGACCAAAACATGCAGACAAGACCCAACTTGACCTCAACTTTTACTTGAGTAGTGTATTCCAGAACTGTTTCAGCCACAATGTGACTGTCTCAAAAAATAGTCAAACTTGATCATAGACTGTATAACAGCACCGGCTGCTACTGTAGCTAGCGGTCAACAGTTAAAGTTAGACTGGCACTAGACACTGGACTAGCAAAACCATTAAGAAAAACAGGCTGGAACTCTAAACACAAGGCCCATCGAACAATGATGCAATGTTACAAGAATAACCGGAAAAAACCCAAACAGGAGGAAAGAAGGACGATAACGAGGAACAGGTGAGGGTAACGAGGGACAGGTGAGGGTAACGAGGGACAGGTGAGGGTAACGAGGGACAGGTGAGGGTAACGAGGGACAGGTGAGGGTAACAAGGGACAGGTGAGGGTAACAAGGGACAGGTGAGGGTGTTTTCCAAGCCTCGTAGAGTCTTACTTTTAAGGATTGTACTCTTAGCTACAGGCATTGTCGTCACTACGATGAGAGCCGTGTGGACGCAACAAAAAAGCTCCCAGATCTCGCACATAAAATGATTTGGAGTAGATTCTAAGCAGATCTGAATGTACGCTCACTGTGAGCCAAGTGAAATTATCATATATATATTATGGTAATTATAAATATGGTAGCATGAAATGATCAAAACATTGCAGTGCAGTTTGAGTTTCTTTCAGCATACTCACCCCAAATGTAAGACAACTCAAAATTCTCCAAATATGTTTTTGTAAGGATGTAATGTGCAAACTATTCTGAAATGTGTGTAACTGGTGTTATTATTGAGGACAACTGATTTTCTACATTTAAGCAGCATCTCTTTTATTGTTTTATTGAAGGGTCTTTGGACACATACAGAGTATGTTGAGTGATGAAACAGTTTCCGGAAGTTAGCGGGACGATTAAACAGACTTATTACAGGTTGCACATGTTACTGCTGATTATTGAGTCTGGGCTGAAAACCAGCTCTTCAGCTCCTCCATCTTGTCCTCCAGGGTGGATCGCAGGTCTTCTGCAGTCTTCTCAAACCGCTCCTTGATGTCCTGGGCCGTGGTCTGAATCTTGTCCTTCACGTTCTCTGCCTGCGACTTCAGTAGATTGTTCAGGGTGGTGACCTTGGCCTGGGCGTTGTCACGCACCTGAGCAAAGTAGGGGTCCAAGCGCGACCTCACGTCCTCCATGTTGTTTGAGCTCCTGGATTGGACCTCCTCAAAGAAGTCTGCAACGTGTCTGCGACGAAAAACAGAGGAAAGGTACTCAAACACAACAGCTTTATCCCATAGAACAGGATTTAGAACTAAAATATAGTTTAGGATAAAGTATTTGGGGAAGCTGGAGGAACTCTCTGGACAGAGTTCCCCTGCGGGCTCCTCCCACTCACCTCTTGATGTCCTGCGTGTCCTTGTTGAGGCGCTTCTTCATCTTGCGGGTGTAGGCCGAGACCCTGACCCTGACGTCGTCGGCGTTCTGCTCCATCATGGTCTGCAGCTCCTGGCTGTACTTGGCCATCTGCTCCCGGGCCTCGCTCATGTGATTGCCCAGCTTGTTGGTCAGCTTCTGCAGGTCCCGGCCCAGGTTCTGTGCAGAGTCCTGGGTGTAAGGCGCCAGCTTGGTCTGCAGGTCGTCCTTGTACATGGCCAGCTCGGACATGCTGTCCTGGATCAGGGTGCTGGTTGCAGCGTGAAGCAAAAAGGGGGTTTAAGAACAAACAAAGGCAAGATAAGAAATCAAACCGGAGCTCAGTTTATTGTGTTCGAGAAATCAAAGCAAAAACCGGAGGATTTGAGATTGAGAGAAGATCCAATAGTGGTTGGTACTGAACAGATCAAAGTCCACGTGAGAAGTCAGAGACATGGGCCGGAGATCAGAGTGCGGGTTACACGTGTCACCATACACTCACACGCTGATCAGGAATCAGGAAACGTTTATTGCAATCATATGTCAGACATACGTGGAATTTGACTTGGCGGTTGGTGCATGACGGCAGACGACATCGGATAACAGACAACACAGTGCAGGAATAAGATAAAAATATAATAAAATATAGTGAAATATATGCTATGGATTGTTAACCTCCTTGGACTCAGCAATGTGTGCTGATGCTTTCCAACCTACTTGTCTCTCACACAAGGAGGCAAAAAGTCAGACAAATAATGGCTTGTCCTTCTCACTGTGTTCCTATTTTAGACATAGGAATACCCAAACTAAGATTATTCCATCAAGACAAAAAATGCTAGTTAAGCTCTGGTCGGAGACTGCAATCGATGTCGAGAAAGTGTATTAAAGCCCTTACAACACGACAAATGTTAGCAGCCCGTCAAATTAGCCATTGGGTATTATAGCACACGGGATACAAGGTTCAAACCAAGAACTGATGTGTCACTGATAGCCTTCAATCACTCACTCCAGTTCTCGGCTGATCTGCGAGCTCTTGATGGCCTGCACCACTTCGTCGGCCTGCGAGTTCAGGTCGGCGAAGTAATCGTTGAACTTGTCGACCGCTTCCTCCCAGGGTTTCTTCCAACCCTCCTGAGCCACGCTTCTGGCATGGCAGCCTTTCGGACAGAGACAATCTCAGGTTGGTTCCCTTCAGACACATCTTTTAGTGAGTGACACACTTAAAGTGGCCTTTCATTGAAGGGTCTCGCTTCACCTCTGAAGGACAAACCACATTATATAATCCGGGGCCCATATATGGACTGCATGGACTCTCAGGAGTCCAAACACAGATTTCAGATATTTTAACTGCAGGAACTACACATGGGCCACTCACACTGCTCACTTTAATACCTCCTTTTGCTTCCTTTGTGTTATTATGATAGCATTTATATTACTATTAGTATTGGCAGAAGTAGTGGTAGTAGCAGTAGGAGTAGTAGGACGGGTGGTGGTACAAACAGTTTGAGATCTTTACACACTAAATGAAGCCTGTTGACTGTCTTATCAAAAAGTGTCATTTTGGACTCACCTGATAGGACAGCCAGCCCAAGGATTACAGCTAAGACCCTCATGATGACAACTGTAATATATAATATAACAAAAAGGACAAATTGTATTTGAAAAATGAAATAAAATTCATCTGTTTTTACAGATTCTAGAATGTACACCCATTGAACACAACAACTCCTTAAAACCAAAGGGGTGCAATGAGTCGTTATGACTGTTCATTCACATCCAACTTCTTACACGTCATGTAAAAACGTCGAGAGACCAACCAGCTGTTGAACCGAAGCTGTGAGACTTACCTCAGTGATCCAAATCAATGACGCTTGTGAAGCGGACGGCGCTTGTCACTCAGTATTTATGCAGGTCAGGTGGCTTCAATGCAATCCAGAGTCAGGAGGATCGATGACCTGCGTCCGAAGTTCTCATCGTGAACTGCGTTGCTGTTATCTTTTATTGCTGTGTGTGTGTGTGTGTGTGTGCGTGTGTGTGTGCGTGATTTCGGCTCCACGTCACACTCTGAAAGTACACACTCAAGCACCAGGAGATTTCATGGGGTCGATGCCTTGGGCACAGTTTGATTTAACACAGTTTCTCTCAGTTAATAAAATGTGGGGCAGTTTGAGCATTTGATTAAATGGTGGTGCTGTGATTAAAATCATTTAGTCACAGCACCATCAACAGGAATCTGAGAAATCAGAACCATAATTATTTTGACAACAAGGGAAAGGTCGAAGGTCAGGTTAATAATGTGCTTACACCAGCACCGCCAGCATTTATCCCCCTTTTATACCCTCTCAATAATCTACCTTCAACAGGGATTGGGGTAATTAATGAGATGCTTTATTGTCTGTACATGTAGAAATGTAATTGTGGCCCAGACAGACATTACATGAGTGCATAAAATCATTTTTCAGAAGCTCTACTGAATCATTGTGACCTATTTGGAAAGAAATACAACCAGTGACATGGAATCACAGGCTTTATTTTAGTATTTCAGAAGCATAAAAGATTGGCTTACGGTATAATCTGGACTCTTTTAAAGGAAATGAAAATACCAACCCCCTGTTGACATCGTCACCGTCCCAAACCACCCGACATGAACATCACACATCTCCATCTCGTTAAAATGGCTGACTGGAAACATTATAAACCATGGCAAGTGGACAGCACCAGATCGCTGGTAGCCATCTATGAAACAACGGCGATATTCTTCCCTCAGGCCGTGAGTCTCATTCATTCCTCACCATCCAAATAAAGCGCTACGGAGAAACACAACCGTAGAACCACTGTGGTTTGAAGATTGCTTTTAATTTGGTCAAAATGATGTTATATATATACTTTGGTAACACTGTACGATTGTTATCATCAGTGAGTGATAGTGGACACATCATCATGATCATTTATCAAAACATTGCGTACATCATTTATTTTTATCCAAGTCACTTGACTCATTTTAGAGAATTGTCACGGTTTGGGTCTGCTTCTTGTCTTATTTTGTAGTTTTCATGTCTCTTGTGTTCCTGGGTAACTTCACTTCCTGTCTTCCCCCGTAATTGTCTGCCGTGCCTGATCGTTTCCACCTGTGTTCAACCACCTGCACCTCCCTTTTGTATTTAAGCCCTGTCAGTCTCTTGTCTTGTGTGGCGTCATTACATGTCGATGGTTCATGTCACGTATGTCGGTGTTTCAAGTCCAGGTCCTTGTTTGTGTTTCTTGGTTTTTGTTTCCGCCTCCTTCCTGTCTTTTTGGTTGGAGTGATTTTGATTTAGAGTTTTTTGACTATTAAAGTCCTTTCTTTGTCGCACACTCCGCGTCTGAGTCCTCCCTCCTTGCCCTCGCACCCTCGGCTTGACAAGAATCAGACAACTTGCCCTCAGCGGTGACACTTATTACCTGGTTCACGTTTTAATTTGTGTGTTCTCCGTCCGTGTCGCTGCTCCGCCTCCACGTGTCCGACGCTTTGCTGAACACCAGGTAGTGGGATGGTGTCAAAGTCAGCCATCTGACTCCTTGTTACAGTTACCCAAGAACATCTGTTTAAAGTTTGAAGATATTAGCTAAGCTAAGCTATGAGCTCTTTTTTGAACTGATGAACACAAAGAAAATACATTTAAGCAATTTATTGTTACAGACTTATAATAGACAGCAGTAGAGGAAATATTGAGGTCAATCCTTGAAGAGCATCTTTCATCCATAAAGTTAAAAGAAGTGAGGTATTGCACTTTTGTATCAGTCCCATGAACTCAGCAGTGTTATTAGTCCATTTACTGGGACATCTTATTAAAAGACTCCCACAGAGCAGCCAGCTGCCTCTTCAGGTTCTGGCCGTCGACTTCCAGCTTGGCCCTCAGCTGCTCTCCTCTCTGAGCCAGGTTCTGCTGGATCTCCTGGGTCTTCTGGTTCAGCTGGATCTCGAAGCTCTGGGTCAGGGGGACCAGGCTCTTCTGAAACTCGTCCAGGCTCTGCTCCATCTTCTCCTTGATCTCCTCGGCGTAGGGCACCATCTGGGCTTGCAGCTGGCTCATGCTCTCATCCAGCTGCACCCTCAGCTCCTGGCTCCTCTGCAGCACGGCGGCCTTCAGGGCCTCGGGGTCCACGTTCTCGGCGTAGGGCGTGGCGTCCTTCTTCAGCTTCTCCACCTGCCTCTGGAGGTGAGCCACGAGCTCCTCGGCGTGGGGTCGCAGGCTGTGTCCCAAAGAGGTCAGGTCCTTCTCCAGGCGGGTCTTCAGCTGCTCGGCCTCCTGGGTGAACTTAGACACGAGGTCCTGGCTCAGAGGAGCCACCTGAGTCCAGAGAGGGTCGGTGAGCTTGTTGACGGCGTCTGCGCTCTCAGTGATGAGGGTCCTGCGGAGACAACATGAGAAATCAGCCTCGCCGTCTTCATGGATTCTTCAAGCTGACGAACTATAACTATAATTCCAATTAAAACGTTTCCTCGGCATGAATAATATCCTCTGCCATTGAGACACTTACTGCACTTCCGCTCCCAGCTCGGACTCCCTGATCTGCTTAAGAGAGTCCTCGGCGGTGGTGGTTGCCTTGGCGACGTAGTCCCAGAAAGCATCTTTCACCAAGTCCGCCTGGCTCTTGGGCTGGTTTTGCCACAGAATGTTGCCATTGCAACCTGCTGAGAGGATAAAGTCAAACACATTCATCGCCACGTAGGGAAACTTCTTTTCCTTCTTTCATGTGGTCGACTTTCACAAAGAGTGGAAAATTGTCTCTCACCAGTGAAAACAGCGAGGGCGAGTACCACGATGACCTTCATGGCTGCTCTTTGTGGTTGTTTTGGATGCGATAACCTGAGTAGTCTCACCTGTGCGGATCCCACGTGTGTGTGTGTGTGTGTGTGTGTGTTTTCTCTCATGGCGCAGTATATATATAGGCGGCTGAGTCCTACGGAGGAAACGCAGGAGTAAAGTTCACCGCTAAGTGCCTTGCTGTCACTGCTGCTTCCACATCACAGTAACTGTGGTAACAGTGGACTACGATGTCACCACTGTGTGATGAAACCTCGTGTGGCCTACATGTCATCGCACATCCCTCAGAAACATGTACGCGTGACTTGTAGCCAGTAACTGATTTATTGTCCTTATACAACGTTTTGGGTGTCTGCTATTTAGGGAAACAACAGCTAAAATATGTGCGTAATACAAATTAAAACTACTTAATGTATTTTTTGGTTTAATGAACACGATTTTTTTCATGTTCATCAGTTTTAATCTCGGTCACAGTGATGATGATGATGTTTAGCGTGTTCATCTGTCAGCATGCAAACGTTTGCTGATTGGCACCAAAGTACCAGTCACATTAGAGGTTGTTCTGATGGTAGCGCAAGATGAAATGTAAAAATAACGGTGTAACATTTTACACCAGATGAAAGGGTCAAAGGATCACCAAAGTCAGCAGGATTCATCCTCTGGACGCCGCGAATGTCACGGAAATGCATCCAGATGAACGAGAACAAACCAAATGACTAGTAAGAGAGATTTATATCTATCTATATATATTTATATGTATCGCTATGACAGTGACGCGGGTAAGACATGTCGACAGAGCAGATAATGAGGCTCATTGCTGTGTTGTTCCTGTTGATTACTCCATCACAGAGTGAATGAATGCGCTTAGCTTTGTTACAGAGGCTGTTGTTGTCAGAGGTTTAATAGGTCAGAGACACGAGAGCAGGACTTTGAGCCCGTTGTGTGATCAGATTAGTAACAATGTAAAGTCTCACATTCCCTTCTGACAAACTGATAGCACAGAGGAGCCGACTTCTTTCCCCCGAGGAAATCACTGACACACAACTGTTTTCTGTAATGGTGAAGCCAATTGTAAGGTGAGGTGGATGTAGATGAAGATGTCCCAGTCAATACGGTGTTCTTCACAAGATGCCACAACTAGTCATGGGAATACTGACAAATAAATGATTCTTTTTACCCCCGTCCTTAGCGGAAAGCCGGTGAATACTAGACTCAATCTCATCAGGTTGTCACAAAAAGAACGCTGCTGTGAAGTTTTGTAGTCGGGTAAATGCTAAAAGGTCACAATGAGCCATTCAATTTTTTGGCACCTTCAGTTTCAATACTGAAATCCAATGTATTAGCTTGAATATATGTACCTGTGTATGTATTACAAAACAAACGCGGCGATGACACAAACTATGACGTGGAATGACAGCGGTGACAAGAATGTGTCCAGCGGGGCAAGCGGAGGAGGACTTTACCCCTCAACACGGCTATAAAAGGCCGACGCGGACCTCTGCTCAACACAAGTCATCGACTCCGAGTGAATCAGGGACCCGCTGCCTCTCCGCAAGGTAACATATCTGAGAATTATTGAAATACTCCACAGACAAACATGTCAAAGTAATACTTTCAAACCATTTTTTGTCACTTTCTTTATCCAACAGAACTAAATTCAACCATGAAGGTACTTGTGGTTCTCGCACTTTTCTCTGGTAAGTGAATTTCTTCTTTTATGAAATCAACATGAACCACAACTGGTCTGTTTTTTTTTTTACAAAAGCTGCCTTTCCCCCCCCCACAGTCTGCCACGCCAACATCCTGTGGCAGGAGCCTCCCAAGAGCAGTCTGGATCTGGTGAAAGATGCTTTCTGGGACTACGTTTCTAAAGCGACCCTCACCGCCGAGGACTCCCTCGCGCAGATCAGACAGTCTCAGCTGGGACAGGAAGTGAAGTAAGAGCGATAGAGAAGCTTAATGGCGCTATGAACGTACCATTGTTCTCATTAATACATGGAATGTGACATCTTCTCCTCTCTGTTGCTCAGTACCATGATCTCTCAGAGCGCTGACACAGTCAATCAGTACACCGTCGCTCTGCGGAATCAGGCGGCTCCTCTGACCCAGGAGTACATGAGCCGGTTCACCCAGGAGACCGAGCAGCTGAAGGCCCGCCTGGAGAAAGACCTGACCGCCGTGAGCGCCACTCTGAGGCCCCAAGCTGAGGAGCTGGTGGCCAGCCTCCAGAGCCAGGCGGAGGAGCTGAAGAAGGACGCCGCCGCCTACGTGGAGGCCATGGACCCCGAGGCCCTGAAGGCCGTCGTGCTGCAGAGGAGCCAGGAGCTGAGGGTGCAGCTGGATAAGAGCATGAGCCAGCTGCAGGCCCAGATGGTGCCCTACACCGATGAGATCAAGGAGAAGATGGAGCAGAGCCTGGACGAGTTTCAGAAGAGCATGGTCCCCCTGACCCAGAGCTTCGAGATCCAGCTGAACCAGAAGACCCAGGAGATCCAGCAGAACCTGGCTCAGAGAGGAGAGGAGCTGAGGGCCAAGCTGGACGCCACCACTCAGGACCTGCAGGCTCAGCTGGCTTCTCTGTGGGAGTCTTTCACCAAGACCACCCAGTAAAGGGACACCTCCATCAGCCTCACAGCAAATATTTATTTCACCTTGACTCAATGTATATTTGGCTAAATAAAAATCCGGCAAACAAGTTTTGTCTCATGGTTTCTTAATTAGCATGCCAGCTCATTAGCTCATAGAAAAAGATCAATAATATATTTCAGAAGTTACTGAAATAAGTCATATCCGAGGACAAATCATCTGAAACAATACTCGATTCACTTTTTTCTGTATTAGTTTAGAACATTTTTCTCCAAGAATGCAACACTGGTTTTATTTATTCCGGTTTATCTGAAAATTAGGGCCGGGACTCGATTAAAAATATTCTAATTCTTCTAATTAATTAGAGGCTTGTAAGTTATTTTTATTTTTGTTCAACCACGTGGACTTAGTTACCCTGGTCCTTAAACCAGTCATCTGGTGCAGTGTGGGTTGGGTGTGGGTCCTTGTACTCGGGTCGGGCTAACGTCCACGCTAGTTGCTAATAGTTTAGCGTTGAGGTGATACTTGAGGCTCGATGTGAATTCCTTGTTGCACAGCTTGCACACAACCACGCTCTTATCAACGCTTCCATCCGTGTGTTTATTATAATAAGATTTCCACCCGACACGGTCTCATCAGCTTCTTCGTTCATGTTCACTGTGGTTTGTTGTTGTCTGAAGTCATGAACGCTACTTGGTGCTCCAGTATAATCGGTCCTCGGAAACTCATCCAGTGAGAAACGTTCCGCGGTGCAAAAAATAAGTGTAAAAATGCGTAAAAAATGTTTAATGTGTTATTTTTTGTGTAATTAATTAATCTTAATTCACATTGTAATTAATTAATCGTAATTAACGCGCTAAAGTCCCGGCCCTAATTTTAAATTAAACAGTGACACTGTGAATCATCGTGAGTTCTGGTGTCTCTAGTGGAATCAAAGCTGACCTTCCTGATCCACATTTGGGATTTGATTCTCTCTCCTCAAGGTGCCGTGTGTCAAACGTGTTTATTTCTTCCGGGATTTATTCTCCACTCAGCTGAGGAGGACCCTCAGACTGGTTTAGCTCCATAGGGGAGTCGGTATGGATCCTCTCAATTCACACGCGGGCATCAGCACACATGTCGAAAAAAGTGAAATAAGGATCACAGCATAAAAGTAGTGAAATCAACTAGGGCCTTATTAGAAATGCCATTATATTACTTTACTTGACCTGCAATTCTATTATAACGGTATGGAACGGTTGTGGATTCCAGCCTGAGAATCTATGAGAATTGAGGTTGGATTCAAAAGCATCAACAGGTGTGTGGTGGAACAGTGCAGGGAGATAGCAGGAAGGCTGAAGTGTGGAGGATAGCTTGAATAGCACAAGGGAACAACTGAAGGGCTGCAGGCTCCAACCTGGTGTTTGAGGTTGTGGGTTCATGCCCCTTCATGCAGACGTCACTTCTGCTTTGAAAGAGTTTTGAGGTTTGAGTAGCAGTCTCAAGGTTAAATACGAGAAACAAAGGGTTGGTTCGTGTGTGGTGAAGTAGCACAGCGGAAGAGCTGCTGACATAAGCCCCTGTACTGCACTTGAAGGTTGTGGGTTCAAGCCCAGTCTTGGGTTTGAGCCTTTGGCTTTACTTCAAGTTTGAGTAGCAATCTCAAGGTTACATACAACAAACAAAGGGTTGGTTAGTGTCTGGTGAAGTAGCACAGCGGAAGAGCTGCTGACATAAGCCCCTGCACTGCACTTGAAGGTTGTGGGTTCAAGCCCTGATGTGGAAATAGCATTTAAAATAGTTTTAAAGTTTAACTCACATGCTCAAGGTTAAATAGGAGAATCAAAGTTGCCAAAATGTGACCAGGACTGGTAGTGTAGGGGTGCAAGCTAGAGCCCAGAAGCCTCTGTGCGCACCGCCAGTGGGTTCAAATCCCGCTCGTGCCAAGTCTTGAGCACACTACCGCGGAGGTAGTAGTGGGGGCATTGTCCCCACTGGTTGTTTCAGAGAAGTGAACCCTAGGGGTTATGCAGAAACACAAGGCGCGTTCACTTGAGTTATGATGGCATTGTCAAGAATGATGAAGAATCTTTTGCTGATGAATTGAATTTGATGTTAATTGCTTTAGCCTTTTAGCACTTATTAGCCATGCTACGTAGCCTATAGGGTTCCACCTTTTTGACGGGAGAGAAGTAAAGATGAGCATGATGTGTCTCATTCAGTGGTCACACTGACATGAAACTTATTACAGCCTCTGAGGGCATTTTTCAAGACAATCACATGTTTGTCTACTTCAGGGCATCCTGTGGACAACCTTAAACTGACAGTCTGGCACAGGGTGTAGATTTGTTTACCCTTTTTAGTGCATCCACCCTCCAATTCTCTGTTACATTCAAATTCAACTCACTTGTGCCTTATTTTTTGTGTAATCAATTAATCTTAATGCACATCGTAATTAATTAATTGCAATTAACGCGCTTAAGTCCCAGCCCTACTAAAAATGTTTATAAAAATAAACATGTCCCATAGCCTGCTTCAAATTATTTTAATTTAGCTTCTAAAAACTTGTCAGTTGTGAAGGTTTTCATCTGGTGACATCACAGCGATGAATGATTATTAAATGTTAGAACTCCTCTCATGACCCGACACCGACTGAAAGAATCGACCAGTGTGCATTTTTTGTAAGAAATGGCATTTATCAGTTTCCAAGAGGTATATACAGATCATATATATACTGATGCATATGTAACATAAAAAAGGCAACAAAACAGGTGATTGTGTGACATGCAGTGTTGGCTGGTAAACTGGTTAGTAACCAATAAATCACTTTTAAACAAACTAAAGGACAACGATTTCATTTCGCTGGACGCCAAGACAGATTTACAGTAAAAAAAAAGAAAAAGAAAAGGAATAAAACTCAAGACTGGATCGTCAGGCACTGAACTCAGTGAATAAAACAAGCAGTTCCATAATGTCTCTCTGTGTGTTTCCACTATTGGTTTGCACCAAGAGTCCGCAGTAAACAAATTCTAACCAATCCCATTGTTTGTTTAATGATTCTAACAGGATTAAACGCCTCCAATTTTATTTACCTATAGCTTTACTACCTTCTGAAAGCAGTAAGGCGATGACTGAAGAACTGATGGGAGACACACACACGCAGCGTTGTACATGGCGGAGTCTGCTCGTTCACTCTAACCGATGGTGACCCCAAAGCCGCACTGGAACTTGTTCTTCTGGTGGTTGAGGAAGGTGCAGAGGACCAGAGAGAGCGGCAGTGGGAGCAGCTTCTTTTCTAACGTTGCACCAACGACCCAGTTACTGTCTACTGAACCTGGAGAGACACAATATTACAGGGTGTTTTCCAAATTATGGATTCAAAAAAAAGAAGAAAAAAATGACCAAAAACAGTAATGCACAGTAATGTAGAACGTCGTATTTGTGCTTCAGAGTGGACGCACCTTTAAACAGCAAATTAGCTTTAGGTACATCTAGCTGGTAGCCGAAGGACACGCTGGTGTCCTGCATGCGGGTGCTCGCCTCCAACTCCACACCGAGCTGCAGCTGTTGAAGAACAGCAGTTAGAACCCAATGGAAGCAGGTTGATGAAAAACGGCCTCAGCGCGGCACCGACGGCCAATTAGTGCCGTCAAGGGAATTACAAATCAGCCAACATGCAGTAACCTGTGTGCAGGAGCCCAAGTTACCTGCTCGTTGGCTTTGTGATAGTACGAAGCGTGAGCTCCCGCCGAGCCCAGTGTCAACGTGGCAATGTAGTTGCTGCCTGCACAGAGGGGGCGGGTCAATACTGATTGAAGCAAATGAGAAAACAAGAACAAAACTCATCTTTACAGCCTGCGTCTCACCTGTGTATCGGCCCGCTAAAGACATCACGGTGCCCTCCTCTCCCGGCCTGCTGTGGTAAACCAGCTCCCCTCCCAGAGCCAGAGCCGGCGTTATGGACTGGAGGTAGTGCGTTACGACAATACCTGACGCAAGGGACGACATCAGTGAGCACGAGGCGTCCGGGTTTTAGGACCTGACGCAAGTTCAGTCTCTGGAGGACAAAGTCGTCACTGCAGACCTACCGGAGCCCACGAGGACGTCGGGGTTTCCAAGAGTAACCGTTGCAGTATAATCTTCTCCCTTAAACTCGGCGTCGCATTGCCAGTTCACAAACTTCTGCTGTTGAGTCTGAGGACAACAACACAACTGTCAGAGTGATGCATCCTGTCACAACTTCAAACTGTGCAGGGAGAACAAAAGACAATCTGTTGTGTTGTTTCCGCGGGGGGGCTTCATCAGGATCATCCAACAATGATAGTAACGACCGTGATGAAGGCCACCAGCTGAAAGCACTCCTCAAAAAGATGAAGATGTTGCATAAACTGTAGATGAAAACATTAGATGAAACCAGCTGACTGTTGGCTTTTGTTGACATTTCAGAGACAAAGGCTTTTTATCACTGCACAATGACTGTCAACCGTCATGAAAACTATTTTCTCAATGTATTAGTAATACATTGTTGAATAAATAATGTGAATTATATAAGAACAAACCCCTTTGTAAAAATAAAAAAAAACTTAAGAATATAGAAATTAGAAGGTTTGATGGACGTGAGTGCTGCTGAATTTGGGATTTTTCCTTTCCTCTTGTCTGAAAGAAGCTAAACAGCCCCAAAGTCCAAAGTTGATCATTTATGTTTTTACTTGTCAATTAAAACCTCATTTTAGAACTAGTTATGGACCCAAATACCATATATGTATGACAAAATAGAATTAGCCATCATCCACTGAGAGAAGTCAGGGAATATTAGATAGAAAACAAGAGGAATAGTTACCTGGAAGGCGAGTTTGGATCGCACTCCGTTGGCGATCTGGTGGATGATCTGGGCGTTGAGGCTGCCACTGTTGTCGATGTCTCCAACCATGACTGGAAAAAACTAATCCAAAACCAGTTGCTTTTACAATTTATGAGTAAAGAATATCTTAACATATAAATAAGTGCTTTTAGAGGAGATGTGTACCTCTGCCGGACCCATCTGCTTTGTTCCGACGTATGTGGCACCGAACCTGTAGGTGGAATCTCCCATGGTGCTCAGCAGCAGAGTGTGATTCACCTTAAAGAGAGTGGACATCAAGGACTAAAATCTCCAAGGAAAGCTAAGGAGAGCTATATTTTGTTTGGCAGTTAAAGGGAAACCGTTCCAGTGTCAGTGTAAAAATAAACTTAACTCACCTGGAAGTGGTTGCTAAGGCCCTTGTTGACAAATAGCCTGACGCCCTCCATCTGCATTGGGAAAACCTCTGAGAAGAAAAGAAAATGCAGAATAGAAACATGATAAAGGGACAGCAGGTTATAAATGATTTAGTGGATTCTAAATTGAGTCGGGACTTAAGAAGCCACACGACACCTCTTGTGCCCCTCACCTTTGCACTTGCGATGGCACTCATCAAATGTACCGGGGTTAGGTAAGCGGCTGCCATCCTCCTGATCCTGTCCTGAGGCTTCCCCGCTGGAAGGTAGAACTGGGGGCATCCCGAAGCCGGGCGGCACCGTCAACCCGGGGGATGCGGCACCACCGGAGGCGGGTGGTGGGGGGTTGGGGGAGCCGGCAGCCAAAACACTGCCCATTCTGGCAGAGAGAAGTTAGGGGATAAGAGAGGGTGAGCGACTGGAGACCGTATTTGGCTGTTAGAACAGCATCCACACAAGAGATAAGGTAAATATAATAAGCAACAAACACACTAAGAGCTGCTAAGAAGTGGGTAACCGCCACACTATACCTGATCAATGACAGAGACACAAATACTGTGATATCACCTCAAAATACAAACCTAAAACGACCCGTTAGTGTCTTTCATTAGACTTTTCATGCAAGGTTAATACAGACATCATTTAAATTCTTCTACACAATTTGTAATTAAAAAACATTTGAGTAAACGATAGTGTTCACACCCTGATCCCTGATCAGATGATGTGTATTGCTGCTGTAGCAGCAGCAGTACCAAGGAAGAAAACAGTAGACATTAAAAACATGCATAAACAAGTAGATGCCTTTTCAGCACCGTTTATATTTGGATTTTGTGTAACAATTGAGATGATAGGTTGCTCATTTCTGGAGTTGCTGCTTAGTGAGTTGCACAGGTTTAAGTTGGTTGTGTCAGCGTTAAAAACACAGCTCACTGACAAATTAGCATGACGATTCATTAGTTAATTTTAATTATCTAGAAAGTCTGATTAAAGGGGATAATACCTGTGATTTCGACCACCTTGACATTATTTAACCACCAAGTCAGTTATATTAAAGCTTTCAGAGACAACCTATGTTAACGTGAACGTTATTTTACAAGTTACTGACTGGTAATTTTTTTAATGTATATAATATAACGCACCCCAATGACATCATTGGGGTTATTTTCTCTAAATTTTGAAAGCTACCCTCAAAGCAAAAGAAGGGATTAAAAAGAATGTGTCACATGCCGGAGTATAAACCGGAGGGTGTAAATAATCTTCACCTGTAACGTTCCAATAGGCTGAGTGTCCTTTTAACCTTTCACACATATCATGTTCATTCATAGGAAGTTAAGAGCAGCAGATAAGAAAGACCGGCTAATAGAAATAATCCATAGCGTTGTGTGGCTTAACTAGGTTTCTGGTAGGAACTGTTCTCTTACGAAGATGTCACGATTTTCTTGTAACGTTAGCTCACGTAGGTGAGGCAGTTTTCAAGCCTGTATTAAAGTTAGCTAAGCTAGCTAGCTAGCTACCAAACAGCAACTGTCATGCTTAAAACAAACGGTTGCAATTGGTAATGGGAAACAACGATTGCCGGGGTTATTTCAAATACTAAGAAAACGCTAATAGTTCATATATTTCCAACTAAATCTCTTATTACGTCAAATGAATAGCTAACGGTATATACTCACGTTGTGATTTACAGAGGACGATGAAGCCGGAAGTTAAATACAGTAGCACCAAAGAAGAAGAAGTGTGCGCCGCTAAGGTTGTGCCTGTTTCCATTACCGGCTTTATGATTGGACAACGGACCATGACCCATTGAAATGATTGGCTACATAAACTGTACTATTTGTGTCCGTGACATGCTTTTACTTAAATACTATTGGCTGATGGGAGCGCCGTCAGTCGCTGAGAGGAGGGATATTTCATTTGAAGGATACCGATTGGTGAAGAGCTGCAAACGGTAGCGCGGATGAAGTAAAACGTCTTCAAGGTCAAATAAAAGCTTCGACAAATCCCAAATTTCCCCCTCACGCACTCGCTCACTTTGCGGCACACGTGTATTTATCAACTGTTGCTAGATTTAGCAACTTTTCAGACTACCTTGGCAACACATTTTGCTATTTAAAATACATATATTTGGCACTTTTTAGCAACTTTTGTAAAACGACTCAAATGCTCACAATTAATTTGTAAAACTATAATTGTTCAGAATGTGTAGGTTTACAAGGTAATTCAATATGATGCGTTTAAGAATATCTGTTCATTATCACATACTTTTATTTGTAGAAGTAATATGAACAAAACATTGGCCACATTTTATACAAACAAATCTAAACTAAAAAATGTCAAATCATATTCACCCAGATGGAAAAATCAATCAGCAATCAGCAACGTAATTTTATATTCTATGTAATGACGAATGTCTGGCATCATGTCATCTAGCAACAAATCGACCCGCCTCTAGCAACTTCCCTGCAAAATTGGTTTGCAACAGTGGTGTTCAGACTGTCATAATACAATGTATACAATTAAAACATCAGGAATTGAAGATGGAGGGGGGAAAAACGCATAAAATACTTATTTATTAATGGGATGTATAAAAGATGTTCAAATCAGAGAGTAAAACGTACTAGTAACAATTTTCTGGCTTGTCATGGTGACATCAACGGTCTATTTTTTTATGTACCAATTTTACTAATTATTGTTCACTTTCAAATACTTCCTGGATCTGAAGTCGTCACAGGATTTTAATCCCCTTTCTGCTCTATAAAAGGGGAAGTTTTATTAGTTGAACACTGCTAATTAGTTGTTCATATTTTGTGTGTGTGTGCGCTCACACAATATTCAAAATTACAGCGATTTGGCAGCTCCCCCATCTCCTAGTTTCTTACATTAAAAAGATATTAACTATGGAACTGAAATGATATTCCTTCCAAACAAAGAATTCAGGGAAAATGTAAACTTATGCCCCATTATGTACTTGAGTCAAATAAAATACTGAGCAGCAGGCTGTGTGGATTCCAAATCAATTTATTGAATTTCATAACCCTTGCAAGTTACAATAGGACCAATTAATCAACACATGTTCGTGAAATACCTTGTGTCTCCCCAATGCAAAGAAAGAAAAGAAAAAAAACACATTTTTTCAAAGACATTTTTTCGTTTTTCTTCCTGGTACCACCCAATAGTGAACTGAGTTTTTTCTAAAAGGTATGAAAAGGAAATCATGGGACAGCAAAGGAGGTTATTAATAGAACATGGAATCTGGTTTTAGGTTAGGACAATTGAAGTCCCAATAAGATGCAAGTCACTTTAACATTGGGCTGAAAATAGTTTTGGGAGCAGCAAGGTACCAATGCGTAGAAGACTGAAGAACTCAAATATGTCTTTTTAAACACACAACAAGCCAAATTAGAATCAAATTGCCCTCAGCTCCATTAAAACAAAAATGTGAGTGCCAAATTAACACCACTTTTCTGTCCATGTTGCAGAGGAAATAAAACTGAGACTAAACCTTCAGAGCCATCGTTGAGTTTGGCTCAATTAGCCTGAAGTGTAGGTGAGACTTCATTAGTGCTGGAAGTAAAGACATCCACTTCCATTTAGCTACGCACAGAAGACATGAGGGGCCTTTATGCCATTTTAGAAAAGAGCATGAAGCTTCCACAATTGAGAACTGGGAAATGCCAGAAACTGCCTTTTTGTGTTCAAATGCTCACCAGTCTCTTTTTTTTTTTTTTTTCTTAAAGTTACCCTTTTCAAATAAACTTGACAAATATCCCTCCCACAACCCCCTCACCCATCCTGACACACACACACTGACACATGTGCACAGACACACACACACACTCTTCCTCAAGATCTTTAGTTCCGTAGCTCTAATCATTAGTTGTATTGTTAATGATAAAACTGTCACATGTTGAACATGTGACCGGCGCTACAAAAAAAAGTTGCTGGAAGTTGTAATTGGTGATTTTTCCTCTGAGCACTTTGTGTGCAAATTCCTGATAAGTCAAATACTTTGTTGATGATGGGAGCCAGGAATCACACACACACACACACACACACACACGCACACGCACACACACGTTTTGCTTCAATGTAAATCTTGAATATCTATTTCAAGATAAAAACAAAAGTTAAAAATATTTGACCGTCTCTGCTCATGAAGCAAAGTATTCTCTTTTTAAGTAAAATTGTAAACAATGATTCATTCACAATTTTGTTTTGATTAACAAAACTTTGTATAAAGATTGCCAAATTGGAGGAAAAAAAACAAAAAAAAACACGAAAAGAAAGCACTTCGATCATCTGCCACAAAGATGGAACAGGCTCAAAAGGACCTCAGTGCTTCAATGCTTTCTAGTAGAACTTAACTCTCTGGCCCTTAAAACAAAGAAAACCCGGTTGTGTGTACTTTGAGGTAAAACAAAATGAAATAAGCTTTTATATTTGCTTTAAGTACCAGAGAAAAGCAAAGATTCAAGACGCCCAAAGAGCATCTAACAAGCGCTTGGCTCCAAACCTCCCAAAAGAAACCTCTCCACAAATGACCCAGTGCTGAGGAGTCAGACCCCTTACTCCCCTCGTCCAAATGCTT
This sequence comes from Pungitius pungitius, assembly GCF_949316345.1. Taxonomy (NCBI): domain Eukaryota; kingdom Metazoa; phylum Chordata; class Actinopteri; order Perciformes; family Gasterosteidae; genus Pungitius; species Pungitius pungitius. The sequence continues at coordinate 2,381,639 of NC_084916.1, forward strand.
TAAGCAACATCAAAAATAAATCTTGAAAAGCAAAAATACTCTTTTTTATGGTTTTTTGTTGTTGTAAAGGAGAGAACAAAAACAAAGTCACAGCTGCCTGTTCAGAGATGCTACAATTTGCTTTCAAAAACACAAAACCCTCCCCAGCTTAGAGTCACAAAACATAGTGCTGGAAAGGAAGAAGAAAACGAAAGAATGAAAGATATCGCTGCTGCTGCAGAAAGACCGCTGTAGTCCTTACCAGCCGACTCCATTCCCCACCCAGCAGAATAATGCTTCAGAAAGGCCAAACCTGAAGAGGAACTCTAGTGCAGCGGCAGCGATACAACTCAAGAGCTTGACCTCAGGGCTGGGAGAGTATCCACGTTGGCAGCTGATGCATCCACCAACTTCCATTTTGGTCATAACAGGGCTTAAAAAGAAAGTTTGACCTCAGTATTCGGTGGGAAGAAATGTGAGGAAATCATTCCAACTTCTATTTCCCCACAATAGAACAGTCTCTGAAGCAGTAAAAAAAGAAAAAAAAAACTTTGTTTTGCACCAATTTCCACATAAACTATTTATCCCTCGGTATCAATTGGTCAGGATGCCGGTATCAGAGCTGTTCTGATGCAGTGTCACAACCACGACCGGACCGACCGGTTTACAGCACGCACCAGCTGACGGGATTTCTCTTCATGTGAAACTAAAGCTCCAGACAGAAGGCGTCTGCACTCGGCTTCCATGGATCAATGGGAGGGGGCATGGGGGCGCTTCTGTCTCAAGCAGTCTCGTCCTATTAACTCTGCTCAGGTATTCTTCATAGCAAAAGGGGAAAAATAGTCACACAGTATTTAAAGAAAGCTGCCCTTTTTTTTATTGCAACGTTCTCAATAAAAATAAAACGTTCAAATTAATTTGTGGTTTTTGTCGCTTGCATAACGGATGTTTAAATAAACTTGGGTTGCTGTTAAATTCATCGTATTTGTGCTCGTACTCTGCTGCATGACAGTAGACAGCAGGCTGTGAATGGATGAGTGCTCATGGGAGTAAGTAAGGCACTTGAGTGACGACAACAGTGTTGAGTGGGCAGAGACGTGGCTTCAGAACAGCTGTGATACCGGGCCGCACTGTTGTCTCCAAGATATCTCGGAGGAAAATAAACGCTATGCTCACACACAGGATGCGTGGGTCATATCGGAGTTTGGTGCAAAATCATATGTTTTTTTGATTAAATATGAAGAAAAAAAAGAATGAGGCAGCTCTTTCTGATGAAGATGAGAAAATGCTTAAGAGGGAAAACAGTCTCTACGTCCATTTGACCGGCCGTGGGAGGAATATGAAACTGAAGAGTTGCCTGTGAGCAAACGATGATGTCTGTGCAAAAGCCTGCAGCGTCCTGGAGGAGACACAGAGTGTGGTTAGGAGGGGGGAGTGTCACATTCCTTCCCACAGATAAAAGCCACTAATCATCTCGCAGCATCTCGCCTGCTTTAGGTGCTGTCCTGTTGGCGTCCTGGTTTCTCCTCGATCTCCTCCACGTCGCAGTCGGTGCCGGACGTGTGGAACTCTGCCACGTAGAGGCTCTTGTCGATGCTGCTGGGAATGGGCTTGATGTCGGTCACCAGCTGGTCCTCGATGGCTTTCAGGTTGAAGCGGTCCTCTGATGTGATCAGGTTGATGGCCAGGCCCAGATGACCAAACCTCCCTGGGAGAATAAGGTCAAAACACAGTCTTATAATGAACCGTAGTGATGTTATCTTTCCCTAACCAAGACAAACTTAACTTTAAGTGTAATTTAATTAGTTAAATGAAAACCAATCCAGATCCTGTTTAACACATTAAAAAGCATTCATCTTAACTTCTGTTTCCGTTCTTCTAAAGCTTGTTTTCAAACCACTTTGCACAACAGTGAGGCCTTGACGTAATGAAACGGTCAAAACAACAGACCTGATCTTCCAATACGATGGAGGTAAGTCTCAGCATTCTTGGGAAAGTCAAAGTTTATGACGACGTTGACAGCCTGGATATCGATGCCCCTGGTGAAGAGATCTGTGGGAAGAAATGACATTTTAATTTCTGATGGTCTCCGAGGCTTTAAAAAAACAAAAAGACAACAAACTCACCTGTGCAGACCAGGTTTCTGCACAGCCCATTTCTGAAGTCATGAAACACACGGTTTCTGTATTCCTGAAAACAAACCACACGTACAAATGCTGCAAAACAGTAGGCACTTGAAATAATACAAATAAAAAGACCCAAGTACAACATCCCCATCAGTTGATTCTTGTCCTTACCTGCATCATCTTGGCGTGGATGTAGAAGCAGGAGTAGCCCAGCTGAGTGATCTTCTTGGCCAAAAGCTCCACCCTTTGGGTGGAGTTACAAAAGATAATTGACTGGTTGATCTGAAGCTGCGAGAGAGGAAGGGAAAAAACTATTGTGATACAGATCATTATGTCAACCACGTGTCCTCGGATCAAATTGTACAGCAGTGTGTTATGAGAGGAAAAACATTTAAAATGCTTGGATGTGAATAGAAAACGGGTATGTTACCCTGGAAAAAAGTGTGTTTAGGCAGTGGACTTTCTGCCTCTCTGTGACGTAGGCATAGTATTGTGTGATTCCCTTCAGAGTCAGCTCCTCCATCAGGTTGATCTCGTAGGGTTTCTGAAGATGCTTGGCCTGCAGAAAGGAGAGAATACAACGGGTTTACAACAGTTTTGTCAATAAATGAAATGTGTCTGGTTATTTTGTTTTGCTGTTGCAGCTCGTTATATAGCTTTACTTCATTTACACACATAAATGCATGGTTTTCATAGAAAATGCCAGCATTCCAAAAGACAAAAAACATTTACAGGATCTAAACCAGCACATGCTGCGATTGTTGGTCCTACAAAGAATACCAAACACAGATTTGGAGACCGTTAGTGAACAGCTTGGGCTGCAGTGGGAGCCAAGCGCAGCCAAATGGCCCCGAGCCATCAGCCCGGCTGAGTAGTGCAGCAGTTCGCCGACTACCCACCATGAACTTCTGCACGCTGATAGGGAAGGTTGCAGAGTAGAGCAGGATCTGCCTGTTCTTGGCCAGGAAGCTGATGATATCCTCGATGAGCACCACAAAATCCTGAGACAGCAGCTTGTCGGCCTGAGAAGAAACTGACAATTTAATACGAAGCAAGGGAGGTGGACAAAGCAAATATATATGTGCTATAAACGCCAGTATTTATAATTCCTTTTTACCTCATCCATCACCATGATCTGGACTCTATCCACCTTTGCCACTCCCTTCTTTATCAAGTCCAGGATCCTACCAGGCGTTGCAATGACAACATGCACTGAAGTGGGAAAAGGAAAGGTGAAAAAATTGAAATATGTTTAATCTTAACTTGAGATGACTAAATATCACTTCTGCTCCTGGGATACTTTCCCATGAACTCGGTCAGTGAGACACACTGTGGCTCCTTACCGGTCTCATCCAGACGCATGATGTCATCCCGTAGGTTGGTGCCCCCGGTGGTGGCCATGACTTTGACTCCACCCAGGTGTTTGCTGATCTGGATGGAGATCTGGCTCACTTGCAGAGCCAGCTCACGGGTGGGCACCATGACAAGTGCTATAACATGAAAAAAAACGTACTGGGTGGTTGTGAAAAGAATTTACAAGGGCACTTTAGACCACGGAAAAATGAATAATAGTGTTGGTTAGTTAGTTGCAACCCTAACTAAGTGACATTGATGGTTTAGAAGAAGGGAGGGAGTGGCGGACTGCAGCCTCTCACCTTGTATGTGGTTCTTTTTCAGGTCTATTCTCTCCAGCAGTGGGATGAGATAGGCTCCACTTTTCCCCGTTCCGTTCTTAGCTCGAGCCAGAATATCCCGTCCGGACAGCGCGATGGGAATGCTCTCCTCCTGCAAAGAATAAAATACATCATCTTTGGTCTTATTCTACTGAAGTGTCATGATGATAGATATGTGACATGTTTTTGTAGATTGTAATTGAAACTGAAAAAAAGGCCTTAAACTTGATAACTATGAAAATCCACTCTAATAGCGTGAACCAAAAGTTCAAGATACATCTTTCCCAACTTGTCAAGTCTATAGTGGTGTGCAGCCTGGTCATCTAGAGGTTAAGCAGACCGCAAAACGGCAAGAACATTGTTTTACCCAACAAACGGCCTTAATTTTCAATTTTAATATACAAAAACAGATAATGAAAGTTAACACAATATTCTCAATATCTGCACAGCCATTACATTGAGTTCATCTTGCTAGGATATCGAATTTGAAGAAAAAAAAAGCTGTCGTACCTGGATAGGGGAAGGTTTCTCCCAACCCATCTCAAATATGCCCATCAGGAGTTCCCTTTTGAGACAGTAATCTTCAAACTCATTCCCCTTGGTGGACGTGACATCCTGCAGTACACACATCGAAGGGTGAGCATGACAGCACAACACAACAGTAAGGTTCACCAAGATGACCTAGTTGGACTCACTGAGGTTTTGACCCTGTTGTCTCTGGGTGGGAGCTTTAGGCTCTTTTTCCAATCGTCCCCAAACTTGATGCCTCCTCCATCCTGAGCAGCACCACCTGCTATCTTGGCTGCACCCAAAGCCTTTCCATGAGTTGTGGGTGCTAGCTGGACTGAAGCGGGTTTAGTCGGTCCTCTGAGCTGCCCGTTCTGCTTGTTCAGTCCCATGACAACTGGGCCAACGTTTTCTGTTCTGGCGGTGGCCATTTCCGTCCGTTGTCCTTGCTTTTCTTCTTATTCAAAAAGTATTAGATTTTTGCCTCTTAGGTTTTTCTTTTTAAAAATTCTCTTTAAAAGTAAAAAAGTTTAATAAAGCATTAACAAACAATATTCTCTATTCTTTTTAAGTCCAAAGCTTTCAGAACTGAAGTCAATTGGTAGTATTTACATATACACATGTACGTGCAGTCCGGTCCCCTTCAACAACAGAGTGACTGACGTACAGGAACAAAAAACAAAAAACACGTTTTACACAAGAGCTCTTCAAAATGAAGAGAAATTTGCATTCATATGCATGTATACACTTGCCCACAATATAGAAAAATTATATGTGAACAAGTATCGAAAGCGGTTCAAGTCCTAAAATAGAACAACTAAGGCAATCTGAACTTGGGGAACAGCCTCTTCGATATAATCTTAGTTCAATGCTTAAATTGCAGTTTCTAAATTGAACATTTTTCTTTCCACTTTGAGTCCATAGAATTGCTCAATATCCCTGTTCTTCCAAAAAAAGGATATCCAACTTTGTACAGGTTTTCCGCCAATATCGTATAGTCTGTGATGTTCTGCGTTTGGTTCCACTGTGTGTGGATGTGTCGCTCCACTGTGTGAAAAGAATCCTGGATTCACAAATACAAACGGGGTTTCTAGTCCAAAGCCAAACAGCTTTTCACCCCTTTTGAGTCCTCAGTGTGTGTTTCCCTTCTCCTCCGGGTGTTCAGCCCTCTCTCCACGACACCGCAGGTCTTCAGGTTGGTGTGTGAAGTGTGTGGGGCTGTGATCAACCCACTACCTCCTCAAAGTCAGCTAACAACTCAAACCTGTAACCTAAAACAAATATGAAAAATAAATATAAAATCCAGAATAACGGAAAAAAACCCTCAGGAGTCTTAACCAAGGAAAGCAGGGAAGCAGTGACAGAATCAAGATCAAGAATTCACATTTTACTTTTTTACTTATTCGTTAATGGCAACAGTTTAGGGACAAAAAAAAACATCAATATTGATATTTTGATAAACACTACATTGGCAGAACTCTGGTGAAACGGTTCAACGGTTAATTCGAGTGCACAGGTGAACTTAACAGGTGTAACGTTAAATCTTCGGAGGCCAATTAGCAAAGCCCAAATAAACAGGTTTTAAAATAAAACGACTCTAGTTTTGACCGAGTTAAATCAAGAAGTTTTAGTGTATATCATTAGTAAATTATTCAAATTGTTTAATTGTCGGTTGGTGTCGTTTGCGTTTTTCCCTTTAGATGACAGTCATCTTATTGCCTTTTATCTTTTCTAAATATTTTATATATTAACGTTGATACGGTGAACACTTACCGCTAATAACTTAGTGCTTTATTTCGACCTTCTGTGTAGCTTTGTTAGGTTTTACAAATTTTCCTCAGTAAAATCAATGACTTAACGTCACCAGCTGCGTCTGAGGTGAAAAAACATTGGCGTCGTTGGGCTATCGCTCCTGAGGCTAGGCCAGGGCTAATTCTAAGCTAACAAATCATTAAGCTGTTCGACACCTGCAGAGACTCAATGAGCGTTTACGACACATGACAACAGATATGTAAAGTATGGGGAATAAAGCATTTCCGTAGCATTGTTTAATTTACCTGTTAACATAACATATGGCACAATTAGCAAGATCATTGGCATTAGGGCTAATTTAGCACTAATAACTCCACTCGCTAACGTTAGCTAGCTATGAGCTAACGAGCTTTCAGCAGCTCGGATGTTTTTAACGGAAATTGGACGGTTTCACGTGCAGCAAACCTACCTTCGTTTCGCTGTTATTTTTATAAGGTATATTGGGTGTGCAGTTGATTAACTACTTCCGTTACAATTCGCTTAATGAACTGATTTTTACTTGAAATAAATTCTCTCTATTGTGTTTCTTCTTCCTTTAAATCAACATGGTCGCCTTCTTCTTCGTCTTCTCTTCCTCGGTGCCTCTGTCCAGTTCGTTACATGTTACACTCTACAAAGCTACTGCCACCTGCTGTCACACCTGGTTACTGCACAGTTAATGTGGTACTGTCTATGGTACATATCTAAAGACATGTTTCTTTTCATGGCTGTCTGCTCAATATAATACAAATCTGTCAACAGTCGGTATTTGCAGGGATATCATTAAATATGAACTTATGAATAATCAGATTTCTGGTATTCTAAAACATTTGTTAATTTTATTAACAACAATACAATGTATTATTATTATTTACCTGAAAATAATAACCGTGACATGATGTATTTGGTCATAAATGTATCATTATAAAATGCACAGATTTTTTTCTACGTCAATTTTGATGAAACGGATGGTAAACGCATGCAGACACGGCACGTGAAAGTATGGCACGGTGAACCCATACGTTTACAACGACGTCATTTCTACAGCCAATCACATTTCATCATTCATTTCTCCGAGCCAATCACCTAATCTCCTTTTTGTGCTGCACAACTTTGGGTTTGGTTGTTGCTGCTCAGTGTTGCCATTTTTAAACCATGTCCCAAACATGTCAATAAAGTTCCAATTTTTAGAAAATTATACATTTTTTCCTTTTCGCCAAGATGAGTAACTTTTGTAGAGAGGTCGTCACTCTTCAGTTGGGGCATTATTCCAACTTTGTTGGGACTCACTACTGGAATTTACAGGTAAGCGGCTAACGCTAAGCTAGCTCACGTTAGCCTTGCATGTGTTGTCAGACTTCAGGCGGCACTTTACCTGCACCGAGCTGCAGAGAGAGCTTAACGTTAGCAGCAGCGTGAATGCGCCTTTGATGGACGGGACACGGCCACACGATGAAGCTGCCCCGTCAAGATAACGGAAGCCATCGGCGTTTATGATGCTAAAAGCTGCTATCGAGTCTGAAGGCAGCAGTGTATTTGTGATCAAATTATTACACTATTTAGTTTGAGAGCGAATTTGTCTGTTAAAATTATGCTGAGTTACTCTCTCAGTCAACATCATCCAGCAGACAATGTCGTCCAATACCTTCTTACATACACTCACCGGCCACTTTATTAGGTACACCTGTCCAACTGCTCGTTAACACTTAATTTCTAAGCAGCCAATCACATGGCGGCAACTCAGTGCATTTAGGCATGTAGACATTGTCAAGACAATCTCCTGCAGTTCAAACCGAGCATCAGTATGGGGAAGAAAGGTGATTTGAGTGACTTTGAACGTGGCATGATTGTTGGTGCCAGAAGGGCTGGTCTGAGTATTTCAGAAACTGCTAATCTACTGGGATTTTCACGCACAACCATCTCTAGGGTTTACAGAGAATGGTCCGAAAAAGAAAAAACATCCAGTGAGCGGCAGTTCTGTGGGCGGAAATGCCTTGTTGATGCCAGAGGTCAGAGGAGAATGGCCAGACTGGTTCGAGCTGATAGAAGGGCAACAGTGACTCAAATAACCACCCGTTACGACCAAGGTGGGCATAAGAGCATCTCTGAACGCACAGTACGTTGAACTTTGAGGCAGATGGGCTACAGCAGCAGAAGACCACACCGGGTGCCACTCCTTTCAGCTAAGAACAGGAAACTGAGGCTACAATTTGCACAAGCTCATCGAAATTGGACAATAGAAGATTGGAAAAACGTTGCCTGGTCTGATGAGTCTCGATTTCTGCTGCGACATTCGGATGGTAGGGTCAGAATTTGGCGTCTACAACATGAAAGCATGGATCCATCCTGCCTTGTATCAACGGTTCAGGCTGGTGGTGGTGGTGTCATGGTGTGGGGAATATTTTCTTGGCACTCTTTGGGGCCCTTGGTACCAATTGAGCATCGTTGCAACGCCACAGCCTACCTGAGTATTGTTGCTGACCATGTCCATCCCTTTATGACCACAATGTACCCAACTTCTGATGGCTACTTTCAGCAGGATGAAGCGCCATGTCATAAAGCTGGAATCATCTCAGACTGGTTTCTTGAACATGACAATGAGTTCGCTGTACTCAAATGGCCTCCACAATCACCAGATCTCAATCCAATAGAGCATCTTTGGGATGTGGTGGAACGGGAGATTCGCATCATGGATGTGCAGCCGACAAATCTGCGGCAACTGTGTGATGCCATCATGTCAATATGGACCAAACTCCCTGAGGAATGCTTCCAGCACCTTGTTGAATCTATGCCACGAAGAATTGAGGCAGTTCTGAAGGCAAAAGGGGGTCCAACCCGTTACTAGCATGGGGTACCTAATAAAGTGGCCGGTGAGTGTAAACTACTTTAAAAGGGTACAACAGATATATTTTATGCAACGTCATACTAGTCCACCAAATCGCAGAGAGAAAATTTGTACTTAATCACTAACCGTTACATTCTTCTATGAAGTCACTACACACTTTATTTCTTAGAAAAAGACTTGCTTTCGATTATGTTCACAGTTCTGTATGAATATGTTTACTGAAGTAAAGGATGTGAAAACATCTTCATCTTTTATTCATTTAATTGTCTTTGTTAAAAAATACTTTAAATTTAAATGTTTTGATGCTGATACAATGAGAAAAAATATGTATGATAATAATTATTACTATAATTTAGCATCACAATCTACAACAGGCAAATGACAGCAGACTTGTGTTTGCATGCAGGACGCTTCTTTATCATACGATCCAGAGACGCCACCGAGTGAGATCCAGAGTGATGTCCTGTTTCGTGAAGGACAGACTCCAGGAGGACAGGTCACCCACACGCCGCGCCTCGTCGCCATCGATCTCAAAGGTAACTTCTCCTGTCGAAGGCCTTTTTTTAGGAATGTTGCAAACATTGTTTGCGCTGCAGCAGCTTTGTATTTCTGTTGTAATACAAATGTCCTTTTGTGTACTAGTCCGATTACATAATAAATATTTTCATCATTCGGGTTTCCTTGGCTGGATACGGGTCTATATGGTAACTTGTGTCCAATGCTGAGTCACCGGACTGTCCCACTCTGTCTGTCTGTCTCTAACAGGAAGTCTGCGAACTCTGCGCCAGGAGGGAAATCTGTATGACACCGGCACAGACACCTCCGCTGCCACATGGTCATTAGCATTCTTTATTTAAGGGCCCAACAGATTTGTATGTAACGGGTATTTTTGTGATTTCCGATGTTCGAATTACTATTTCTGTTCCAAATTTGCCTTTTTGTGTAAGGAAAAAATGTAACTATTTAATGAATGAAGCCTACATAGATAGACATAGCTATCATTCAAGTTTTTTTTAAATCACCGTATTAAAACCATCTCTGTTTGGACCATTACTACTCTTTTGATGTTAAACAATTGTTCTCCATCCGACAGGGAGGGAAGCCTCATGATGCACACAGAAAGTCCACCTCAGAAGAACTCCTTTCTGGAAGATCTGGACAGGCTGGATGTGAGTGTTTCTGGTGGAAACTATACGTACAATTTTCCTTCAATATATTGTCATGACTTCAATGAATTGATTGTATAAGAAAGTTATACATTGCTACTTTTGATGTTGCTATTGATTTTATATTGTCTTTGCTATGAATAGAAAAAAGAAGATACACTACAACAATATTTAGTGTAATTGTAAGCTTCGATATAGGGGATTTTCATCATTACATTTTTTTTTCTGTTAACAATTGTGTCCATCTAGTTTGACAGCATCCAAGCTTCTTCTAAATATGCAAGCTTGCTTTTGTTTGTTCCTTTAAACATTTTTTTGATGGGGCTTAGTGCATTATGCATCCATCCATCCATCTTCATCCGCTTATCCGGGGTCGGGTCGTGGGGGCAACCGCTCCAGCAGGGGACCCCAGACTTCCCTTTCCTGGCCCACATCTACCATCTCTGACTGGGGGATCCCAAGGCGTTCCCAGGCCAGTGCAGAGATGTAATGTCTACACCTAGTCCTGGGTCTTCCCCGGGCCTCTTCCCAGCTGGACGTGCGTCGAACACCTCCCAAGGGGGGCGTCCACTTCTTGGGATGCTGCGTCACCAGACGCTCGCTGTCAGGCCCTCCATCTGGGCCTGGCTCCAAATGGGGTCCCCGGCTTCCTCCGGGGCGGGTAGCTCCTTTCCTCGTCCCCATTTTCATAAGGTCTTTTAGACCATTCTTAGTCTGGCCCCTCGCCTGAGACCATTTTGCCAAGGGTAACCCTACCAGGAGCACAAGGCCCCTGACAACACAGCCCTCGGGGTCATAGGGACACACAAACCTCTCCACCACGATAAGGTGATGGTCCCCCAGAGACAATTATTGTGATGCTTTTTTAATTTCTTTTTTTTACCAGAAAGGAGAGATCCTTGCTCAAGATGATTTTTACTCCAGTCCCCGTCCTCAATGTTCAGGTATGAAAACCCTTAAGGATACCTTCTTTAAAAGCCCGGCACGGGAATACTCTGTAGTAGTGTGACACCAAGCAGCAATCATTCTAGAACACCGGCCCCACCCTTCCAGCAGGCGCAGTGAGTGTGGACACCGTGAACACCCAGCTGGCTCGTGTCCAAAAAGGCTACCGGCTGGAGGGCAGCGTGAAGGTGTGGTCCGACTTCCTCAGGATCCACCTGCACCCTCGATCCGTCTCCGTCATCCACCAGTACAACCATGACGGGTAAGGGGCAGCCTCCTGCACGTCCTGTGCAGTACCTTCTTTTCTCCACTAGATGTCAGACTTTACACTTCCCTTTTCAGATATTGATAAATGTTTTCCAGCAGTGATGAACATGCAATAAATGAAAATGTAGCCGATTCATGAGAGCAACTGGCCGCACCGGGTAACTGCGCCCCCGTTGCATAGCCATCTTAACAGTCAGTTGTTCTTCCTTCCCGCCCCACAAACGGTGATGTCTCTTGTTTGTGTGCAGCGAGGCTCACCGTCTGGAGACTTTTGGCCAGGGAGAGGCTCTCCTGCAGGGGCCGGTGCTTGAGCAGCTGGAGGACAAACTGCACTTCTTTGTAGAGGAGTGTGATTACCTTCAGGTAAGTCTTTTTTTAACACTCCACTCTATTTTATCGGAATATCCCAAACTCATCGTAAGTCTTCCCAGGTGTAAAGCGCGTGCCGTTTCAATCTCAGGGTTTCCAGGTGTTCTGTGACCTGGCCGATGGCTTTGCCGGCCTCGGGTCGAAGGTCACGGAGATGCTGCAGGACTCTTACGGAGGGAGAGGTATCCTGACCTGGGGGTTGGCGCCTGTCAACCACCCGGACACGGTGAGTCCTGGAACGCCAGTAGAAGCAGAAGCAGAGGTTTTGGAAATGGGCTTCTGTACTCGTTGTGTTGTTGCCGCTCCACCAGACGCCGATGAAGGAGCTCTACCACGTGTTGAACGGCGCTTTGGGGACGGTCAACATGGCCGCCAACAGCTCCTTCTTCTGCCCGCTGACGCTGCGGGGTGGACTGGGGAGACGGCCCTCATCTCCCGTTGCTTTTCCCCACCTAAATTATGATGTGAGCTCTTTTTTCTTTGAATCTTTTATTATAACACAAATGACAGTAAAAGAAACCTAGTGATGATAAATGGAAATAAGCACAGCAACACTACACCACACAATGAGTCTGTAAATGAAATGTCTTTCTAAGATTTTCCGTTCAAATGGGGTTTAAGGTTGATAGGACTCTCAGACACTCGTTCCATAAGTGCCTGTGTGAATGTCTGTCTGACCGTGGTCTCGTTTGCCCTCTCAGCCCACTCTGTGGTATCACTCCAGCTCGGTGCTGGCTCTGGCCCTCGATGCCCTCACTCTGCCTTACAGGCTGAAGGACAGCGCCCCCATGTGGCAGATGGCGGACACGCTGGCCGTGTCCGGCAGAAAGGTGACCTCCTGCTGCTGGACGAGCTGCACGGTTTCCTCTGCTCAAAGAGCGAGGCCTCTGATCTCACAATGCGGTTTGATAGGTGGTGGCCGCTTATGGCGCTGTCCCCTTTCCCATGATGCACGGCAGCTCTCTCCCAGACGCCCTCAGCGCCTGCGCGGACGCGCTGCCCTGGAAGCCTCTCTCGGCTTGCCCTGAACCTGGCGATGGCCGTTGCTACGGCCAGCTGGTGACACTCAAAGGCTTTGAGGGCCAGAAACTCATCAGGTGAGAAGTTTCCGTACACATTAATCATTTACTTCACTTTCACTTTTTACAATAATTTTAATTCAGTGAGAAAATCCACATTGACAAAATTAACTTTTAACAGGAACAGAAACTTTTTTTTATCCATTCGTCTGAATCTTTCTTGCGTTTGTCCCGTAGTTTGCCAAAGTTTCCCTCCACTGGGTGTTGGGGTAGCTGGGGGGGGTTGGCATCCATGCCGTGTAACGCCTTTAAGTGGTACTACTCCGGTGATAAGATACTTCCAGTTTGCAATGTTAACAAATAGCTATTTACGATTGTTGCGTTAACGCATCCGGCCTTAATTATTACTTATGATTTGTGCTTTTTAAGAGGCTTGTGTTCCTGGCAGCTTTGGACTTATTTAAATTAAAGCATGAGGAATAAGGACAGTTAAGTGCTTAATAGCATTGATTAAGGATCAATAAGGGAATGTAGAAACGTCTCCTCCTTTTCTTATGGTGTAACTCCTTTCCCTGCCATCAGCTCTCTGGCTCCAGGGACCCAGCCAGCCACTCCTCTGCACGACCTCCACAGCGGCGAGGACGTCCTAGAGTCCTACATCAGGTCCTTCTATCCCAGGTCCCCTCTGTGAGTACCCAAACTGTCAATCATTTTACTGGTTTAGCTTTAGTAAAAAAAAGAGCCCATTTGAACCCAACCCCCATCTCTCCAGAGCGCTGCAGCTGGTGTCTACAGCCAGCGCGCTGACGCCGCCCTTCCCGCAGATATTCAGTCACTTCCTCAGTCCTCAGGGCTTCCTGCAGAGCCAGCCTCTTCCTCCTGGCAGTGAGTTCGATTCAGCTGAAAAATCGCCTTTCTCTGCAACATAGGTTTGATGTTTAAAAAAACAGATCCCGTCCCTGCAGGCCGGGCCGTCTCCTTGGCGCCCGTCATGACGTCCCTCCAGTCGGGTCCGGCCATCGGCTCGTGGCTGACGGAGCTGCACAGCGGCGCCAGCGCTCTGGACGTCCGCCGCTCGGCCCCCAGCTTCCTCTCACAGGGCCCTGAGATGGCCGACTACAAGGACGCACTGGAGGAGCTGCGCCTGCTGGGCCGCTGTTACCGCGACGACAGCGGGGGGATGATGTGCTCCTCCTCCTCAGAAGACAACGATGACTGACACTGGCACCGGATTGATCCGGACGGACCGTTGACGTGTGGACTCGTTCAGAGCCGCTGCTTTGTGAAGGAAACGGACCATGTGACACTCAGCAGCATTACGCCACTTTAGTTCGGTGCCCTCAGATTACTGTTTACCTGCAATTGTTTTTTATATATAATATACAAATAATTGCTATAAAATAGTTTCCTTTACGCTAAATAGCACAGCAGTTGTGTGTAAAGGTTCTTTAAAGTCAGGACACTTTTCCAGGACTGAAATAACTATGGCTTAAAGGCTGCACTGGTTGGTGGGTATTGTAAATAGTTTGGTGATCTCTATAAAGGCTGATATGAATTTAAAGTGTCCATCGTCATTTGCTTTGGGGGCAACACAGCTAAGTCCGCCTTTTGTACTTGGTTGAGAAGAGTCTTGAATCAGCCAATCAGCCTAGATCAGGGGTGTCAAACTCATTTCAAGATCTGCAGACGTCGACCGAACGCGGGCCACTGATCGGCGCTAATGGGAGCGCTGGCAGGCCGACAGGCGGTTCGCTGACGGCGGGATTTACGCACTGGATGGGCAGCGGGACACCAGCGGCAGGCCGCCAGTACTTCCGGTTTAGCGGCTACGGTTCGTATTTTCATTTTATGGGAAAAACCACAAAAAGAATGAATGGAGTAAAAATTTGTCAGTTGGTCTCGGGATAGTTGAAAGTTGACACAAGTGGTTTGTAATACGGAGTGAGGCGCTTCTTTCGCGGGCCTGCAAATGCACGACTACAGAGTGCATTGTGGGATTATGGTGATGCGTGCGATATACCAGCGGGCCAGCTCCTATAGTAAATAGATTTGATAATGCGGGCCAAAAACAATTCATTCACGGGCCGGATTTGGCCTGCAGGCCTCAAGTTTGACATGTGACCTAGATTGAGTGCAACTGATTTCTTATTCCAAAAAAGGTAGAGTCGTACTAACAATACATTTGAGGTATTCAGAGATTCTAACATCTCACAGGGAAAAATTTTTTCCCTGTTCTGCCTGAAGCCCATTCAGCTCCTACTCAAAATGAACATCTAGAAATAAATACTTTTTAAACAAACTGGGCCCTTAGTTTTGTTACCCGCAATAAAGAGTGAGTCTTTTCTGCCTGAATCAAATTGACATTTGTAATCAAGACCAAACCTCACCGCCTAATACAAAAACCCAAAGACATGAGTATAACAGGTGTTTTTAATCTGAAATAAAATGATACAAGGATTTCACAAAAAGGTGATAGTCCCACCCAGCATTTTGACTAAACAGTATGCTTCTACATTTGATTAAAAAAGGCTAAGACACGCACCACACCATCATTTAAACTTATAAAACAGATTTGCACCCTGGTTTTTACATACACCCCCATACAAGACCGCTCCAATGAAAAAATACGCAGAGTAAAAGTCAAATGAAATGGGGTAGCGTGTGCATAAAAGACGTTGAGTGCCTGGTCATCTACAGCTATTTATCAAAAAACGAGAGGAGGGGCGGGGATCAGGGAATGTGAATGACGGGCGGGCAGAGACACTGGGACGAGTGCTCAAGACAAACAGTCCAACGTTGGAACTATGAGCGGGAACGAGAGCGGGAACGAGACACGGAGCGAGATTTGGAGCGGGACTCGGAGCGGGAGGCGGAACGGGAATGGGCTTTGGCGGGGGAGGGGGAACGGGATTTGGACTTTGATTTAGACCGAGCCCTGGCTTTGGGCTCAGCCGGGGAGCGGGAACGCGAACGGGAGCCCCGCTCCGCCTCGCCTCCCTCGTCTTCGCTCTTGGGTGGGTCGCGGCCCTTTGAGCCGGATTTCCTGGAGCGATCCTTCATCCCGGATCTGGAACGAGACCTGGAGCGAGAGCGGGAACGAGACCTGGACTCGTCCTTCTTGGTCTTCTTCCCGTCTTTCTTGCCCTTTTTACTCCTGGGGCTGCGGCTCTTGGGACTCCGGCTTTTGGGGCTGCGGCTCTTGGGACTCCTGCTCTTGGGGCTGCGGCTTCTACTGCGCTCCTTCTTCGGGGCGCCGTTGCTGCGCTCTTCCTCCTCCTTCTTGCTCTTGATCTTGTTCTTCTTGCTACGAGATCGGCTGCGGGAGTGGGATGCCGCTCTGTTGACAAAACCAAAAAAAGTTTGACATTTTCCCCTTAAAACATTCAGCCACGTGACAGAGACCAGGCCATGCAGCCTTGACCTGCTGATGTTAAACAGCTGTAGCCATCAGGCTCCCACTTGCACACCAGCACCTTCATGGAAATCTATTCATAGAAACATATCCTCTCATCTTACAAAGTGGAGCACCAAAGTCTTTGATGGGAGATTGGATGCAGTGTGGACGCCACAACTAGAATAAGGATGTTTGTGTATTCTGTACATTAGTTTCCTCCATTTATTCACGGCTTGATTACCTACAGAAATGGCATCTTTTAACTAAATATTCCCTCCCAGCAGTTTGGATTCTCACCTGGAGCGGGAGCGGCTGCGACTACTGCTGTCACTGCGGCTGCGACTCTTTCGAGACCTGCGGCTCCTGGAGCGGGACCTGAGACACACGTGGCAGCGATTAGAAAAGAACGTCTGAGGTAGCAGGCCAACAGCAGAAAGCAATGCATGGCGCCATATCCGTCACTTAAAATGTTAAGAGTCTACGGATCCTCTGCTGCTACTTCCACAAACAGCAACATGCACAAGTAAACCGTGTAATCACCTGGAATGGCTGCGGCTGCGAGAATATGAGCGCTTGCGCCTGGCGCCGGGGCGGTCCTCGATCAGCCGGATCTTTCTGCCGTTCACTTCGGTGCCGTCGAGCTTCTCCAGTGCCCTCTTCATGTCAGAGTAGAGCCTGAACTCGATCACCCCTTCGTTCCTCCTGCCCTTGTGGGTGTCTGCATAAGTCACCTCCCCCGCCTGCCTCATGTAGTCCTTCAGAGAAAAAGAAACGCGGTGATTGGGGGGGGGCGCCACTCGTCTGACATGCTCAAGAGAAATGAAAGACCTGGTGACAAATTCATAAGCCTTTCAACAAATAAAACTATTCATACCTTCAAGTCCTGCCAGCTGCAGCGGCTGGAAAGATTCTCAACAATGAGGCGATAATCTGTTCTTATAGGTGGGCCGTATCGGTCTCTTCCCCAGCGGCCGTATCCACCTTTCAGGGTAAGAAGGTAAGGGCAGAAAAAATGAGGCCCAAGAAGAAACTGTGGTAGTGCATTAATACTGAACTCCAAGCTATAGCCTACGAAATATATCAATATTCACTTTGGGGGGAAAAATAAAAAGGGGAAAAAGAAAAAAGGTGACAAAAGAAAAAAATATACATTTCTACAAAAGAAGAAAAATGTATTACAAAGCCTAACCCTAACACATTTGTATCTTAAAATGTATTGCCTTTTTTCTAAATAAGAAAAACATAACTGATCATGGAAGTACTTACGGTGAACTAAAGCAAGTTTCTAAGCTATCTTATCTAACAACATTCACTGTTACAAAACAAGTTCTTTTTTTTCAGGCACCTATAAGAGCTGAACCCACATCTGATCCTAACCCCATGGCATCCTCACCACCCGGCCTGGGCCTAATGGGAAAAGCGGTCTTCATTCACAATGGCTCCCTTTTTTGGTCTGCCCAGGGGCCCAGAATGGTCAAACCACACTCTTGGAAAGGGGGGACACCATGGCCAGCAATAGGGGCAGGCAGTCAGCAAAGGACTCTTTCAATTAAAACATTGAGGTTCTTTGTTAAATCTTTACCTTTAAATTGACAATCATTTTATATAAAAGGAATACATCAATAATTTACAAATATTTAGCAATCAAATAGTAAGTTTACAATATTTTAAGACATTGATATCCTATTCTATCATTAAGCCATTTCCCCATCACACATCACTTTATTTTCAAAATCGAGCAAATCGTTACTCAAGAAATCTTTTTGAGTCATTGGTGGCTCAGGTGCACACAATTTGTATAGTTAAATGTGGAAATCTAAGGCCCCCTGAAAATATAATACATTTAAAAAAGGGACGTAATGAGCACTAGAATTCCTCCATTTGCAGAAAAATAAGAAAAAACACCGGTTCAGTTCAATATATTTCTGTCCCAAAAGAGGATTACCAGGTGAAACTGAAGACAACAACTAAATTGAAAATAACAGTTGAGAATGGAGATGTACAAGTACGATTACCGGGCTTAATCTACTATGCTCAGAGCGTCAATCCTCCAATATTTAAAACAAACACCTGAACATAAATTGAATGCACATAAGCCACCAACGACTTAAAATGACATTTAGATCAATGATTCCCTGTAATGAATGAAATCCCTCAAATGACATCCATGTAAAAGAAATAATTCTCCACTGAACACTTACTTCTTCCACCACCCCCGCTGCCGCCGCCACCACCTCCACCTCCTCCGCCACCACCACCACCTCCTCCGCCACTGCTGCTGCCGCCGCCGCCGCCGCCACTACCACCATAGCCTCCATCCCGGCGTGGTCCTTTGGTGTGCTCCACAATGACCCTCTCCCCACATAACTCCTTGCCGTTCAAGTCATACACAGCATCATCTGCATCACGTGGGTCATCAAATTCAACAAACCCATACCTTTATAAAAGAAGAGAACATGTTAAGACCTGGCGACTATTGGATGTTCATAATCGAAAACACAGGATCGGCATATGTATGTATGTACATTTACAACTCAACCACGATTAACTCCAATTTCCACAGGGACCTGGTTACAGATCTCATTCACAGGTGCCGTTGGGAAATTCAAGGGAAAAATATAAGTACTCTATACAGGTTAATTGGCAAGACAATGAGGATGTGAAGCTGAAATATCCTGTGGATACGTGTATAATATTGATAGTCTGGCGTTAAAGCAAGGAAGTGCAAAAGTGAAGTTGATTGAACGAAAAATCTAAAATAAATGCCGATTTTAATTCTTATATTTTAAATGTTCATTTTGGACTTGAGAACAGACAGAAACAAGCCCGATCAATATATTTTTGCATTGTTGGGGGTCAATAATAATAATCAGTGCATGTCCTATAACGTTACGTTTAAAAACAAAATAATTTCCGGTAGCGTTAGCTGAAATATATAAAACACTGGGTTATGCGCTTAACTGCATACATAAACTAATACATATTTGTGAACAGAAATGTCTAGAAACTGTTAAGGATAGGCAAATTAGGTCCTAAACCATACGCAGAGCTCGAGATCAGTGTGTGGTGGTCTCACCACTATGCGTGCACACAGCTCGTAGCAGCTATGCCATTTCGCGTCCACAGCAGATAATGCTCTGCTGAACAAAGAAGTTTGATCCCGACGCCGTGAGGCGCGATTGCGACTACTGATCTTGGCTATATGCACAGACCAAATTTCTCCAGACTGCACATTTAAAGCAGTAAACAGATCAAATTTGAATTGTAACCGATTGTGCCTACATTTGCACTTTTATGACCGAGGTTTTTGCTTGCGATACACAAGACTGCCTGTGACATTGCCACGTCTAACCTTAGCTAACGGTAGCTCGTTAGCAGTTGTCGCGAGGGCCATAAAGCACCAACACAATATCAGTAAGGCTATACAAAACAAACACTAAGCAACATTAATTCATCGGTGTATCGCAGTCAATTACATCCTCGGCTGTTTTCATGTGTGAATATGTATATCAAAAATACAAACACGCTCGTTAGCATTAGCATGGTGCAGAAAATATGAAGGCCCAGGCAGCACGCAACCGTTGCGTTGCGGCCTGCGCGGCTTCACCAACAACGGACATCGATAAAGAGCCTCAACGTTACCCGTTTTTCAGGTCGACCTCGAGTATCTTCCCGTAGCCTTTAAAGAACCTCTCCACGTCTTTTTCTCTGGCCCTGTAGCTCAGTCTTCCGATGTACACCCTCGACATCGTGTTAGCTTGCCTGTGCTAACCTTGCGAAATGTGGGATCCGGCTTAAACCGAACGAGGGCAGAGATGAGGCGCGAGACTGCAGCGACACATACACGCGCTTCTTTGATACAACAGGTCGCAGGCAGAGGGGGGCGTGGTCTTCCTCCGTGGGTTTAACTGACCTGAGTTCAGTCTCTCAGGGGTTTAACACTCAGCACCAAGTGAAGCAGTTTAAATGAGCCTCGCCTAACATTTGTATGTAAAAGTGGGATTCATTTTCACCAACTGGTGTACATTATGGTTAGCTTTTGAATTTGCCCACAGGATTCAATTAAATTAAATCTCCATAATATGACATTGTATTTAAGTTAATTATTATATTATTATAATTTATTCTAAAAAGTGCAAGACCTTAATGTCAGGTCTAATGACCGTTCTGAAGTTAACAATATGAATGATGTGTAGTGACAAGTACAACATTAACCTCTTATTTGGCACAGGACTAAGAGGTAGCAGTGTGTAATACAGGTACATAAAATGTGATTAATACTCATTATTGACATAACTATTTCCACCACAACATGTTAAAGGCTGGACACAACACAATATTGTTTCATTTTTCATATGGAAAGTACGGACGACTCAAATAATTGACTAAACGCGCCAGGTTTATTACCGAACAAGCCCTGCGGTCTTTACAAGTTTAAACAACCTATACATACCGGGTGGGCGGGGCTAACCACTATCCGAACAGAGGGGATCGTTACTGAAACACCAGCTGCTGTGTCGCTTATTTTACACTTCTTTCTCCCTGAATTCATGGCCGCGCCTTCGTTATGTGAGTTGGAACCCAAGGCTGACGTGTAAAAGTCGTGTAACGTCGTTCTTCAATGGTTTTGTCTCCGTGAGGGGGAGATAACGGTTCAGGACGTTAGCCGAATGGTTAGCTAACCAGCAACAGGTCGGTTGGTTTGTCAACTGGCAAAACAAAACAAACAAACACAAAACTGTCATGGAGGGCGCGACTTTTTCAAAATACTCCTGGATCGATTTCGTCTTCTCTGTGATCGGAGTGTGCACTTTCCTGGTGGACTGGGGCTCGGACGTGTGGTTGGCCGCGGAGTTTTACCGCCGCGGGGACGTCATCTGGTTCTGGGTGCTGGTCGGCCTCCTGGCCCTGTCGTCCTTCGTGGTCCAGACGTTCAGCTGGTTCTGGTTCCAGTACGACCGAGAGCTGCCGGGCTTCCGCGCGCAGACCGAGGGCGCCGCCGTGTTCTTCGGGGACCGGGTGAAGCTCTCCTGCGCGTTGCACGTGCTGCAGCTGGGTTTCCTTTGCAGGTACAACAACAAGTGTGTGACCGTTAGTAAATCCGCTACATTGTGTGTGTGTGTGTGTGTGTGTTGTACGGTGCTCTGGTGGGTCTCTAACCTCCATCCTTGTCAGGCTTGTGTCCTGCTTGCCCTCTGACCTTGCACACTTCAACCAAAACAGGAAAATGACTCTCTAAGCACTAAGAAAAAGCTTTTGATTATCAATATCACAACTTGTCTTTATTTATTCGTTTTTGTGCGAAACCTGGAGCCACTAATCACGTGTACAAAAGTGACTGAAACCTCACACCTGTAAACATGAATAGATGCACCGCGCAAACACTCCATGCACCCTGTAAGTAAGTAAAACTGGATATTCCGACTGAGCAAATAGCTAATAAAATTTGACAGGTGCTGTCACCATACATAATGATGTCGGGTGTAATAAGTCAAACCAGTGAGATAAAGACATTTGTTACTGGGGTGTGAAAGAGGACGTTAAGCTGGGAAGGGGTTTGGTATGTGAAGCATTTTTTGTCACATTCTGCATGTCACGATTTGTTAACAGCCCATTTCTTTGCACGAAGGCACATCTCCGCCATACGACAGGGCTTCCGGGTGTGGTGGCGCAGGGAGGGCGGGTCGGAGTACGCCGTCTACCAGACGCACGACCTCAGCATGCTCCGGCTCATCGAGACGTTCTGCGAGAGCGCCCCTCAGCTCACCCTGATGATCTACGTCATGCTGCACACCAACAAGGCCAGGACGGTTCAGTGTGAGTCCCCTTTGGGTGGCGAAGCAAACCCCCTCCGTCAGTTGAATCAACGACAGCGACCCGGTGTAGCTTGCTGAAAAGACTTCTCTTTTTGCCGTGGCACGTTGAAGAAACATCACAAATGTATGTTCACTTCTTCCACATTGGTGGTGTAACTTCCGCTCTCTTTCTCTATTGCGCAGTCGTGAGCATCGCGGCGTCAACCACTTCCATCGCGTGGATGGTGGTGGATTACCACCGCTCCCTGCGCGCCTTCCTCCCGGACAAGGCCAAGCAGGGCTGGGGCTCCTCGTTGGTCTACTTCCTGTGGAACCTGCTGCTGATCGCCCCGCGCGTGGCCGCCCTCGCCCTGTGCGCCTCGGTCCTGTCCGGGTACATGGCCGCCCACTTCCTGATGCTGTGGTCGGCGTTCGCGCTGTGGGCCTGGCGACAGGGGACGGACTTCATGGACAGCGTCCCCGGGGAGTGGCTGTACCGGGCCACCGTGGGGCTCATCTGGTACTTCAGCTGGTTTAACGTGAAGGACGGTCAGACCCGAAGCCGGAGCGCCATCTACCATTCCTTCATCAGCACCGACGGAGCGATCCTGCTGGCGACGTGGTGGTGCCACAGGGACCCGGTCCAGACGCAGTCGTACGCCCTCGCTCTGCTCATCGCCCTGCCTCTCTTTCACCTGCTTGGTCTGCTCTTCAAGGCCCTCTACTACTGCTGCTTCCACCCCAAGCTGTGGAGGCCCCCGGCGAGGGACCCGGGGCTTCCCAATGATCTGCCCGATGCACACGTGTCGCTGAGAGACCTTTCCATCCAGGACGGCGCCCTGTCCTCCAGGCTCCTCAACAAGCGGATGGCCGGCAACGTCGCCCGTTTCTACTCAGAATGACCACTCCATGACTGTTTAGGAGCTCCGGTAGCACAAATGGAGCCGAGTCATGACGTCTACGACGTCAAATGTCTACTCACTGATAATGTTTGCCTTTTTCGGCTGTGATAGTCTGTAGCAATCTATCTCTAGGCTGTTTCCTGTTTGTGTAATTTACACAAATTACAGGCTGAAAAACAGCATTTTAACCCAAAAGTGGGCTATATGGATCAAATGATTCCCAATCAGTACACATACTGTAATTAAGCAAATTCCAAGCAAAACATTTTTTTACGAAAATATTTGTAATAATCCAGACACTTTATCACATTAATGCAACTCCACCAAAAATGCGCTACTTGAAATGTGCCACAATGTCCTAATAACACCACAGATATTAAAGAGGACAGCTGCCTCGGTCTGAACTTTATTTTAAAAACAACCTGAGATTGATGATCTCATTGATCTCTCATTGTCATATGTACTGAAACAGGGCAATTTGATCCATTTAAAGGGAACTTTTAGCCTATTTGATACTTTTTCTAATGAGCAAATTGTATTTTGTTATCTTAACACATGAAGTCATGGGGATAACTTTTTTCCTTTCATACCACATAGTCATATGGGCTTGTTGTTGCTTCTGTGTGAACACCTTGTATTTCCAAAATACAAACAAATAAATAGCGGTTATTACTGGAGACTACTTGAAGGACTTTGAATGTAAAATTAACCCTTAGGTCAGTTCTCATTTAATCATTTCTATGTTCTGTGTGAAACAGCTGCTTCACACCTCCAGACAGGTTGTTACAATATTAAACCAGGGTGGACGTTCCTCTGGCTTCAGGTACAGGACCCCCAGTGTTACTGGTCTTCGCTCGTCCAGCGTTTGTTCGGCGCGTGTGTGTGTGTGTGTGTGTGTGTACACACACACGCGCTCAGTATACTGAGCAGTTTATTTCCCCACCCCTTCCTCGTCCTTGTTTGTTTCTCTTTCAGGGTTGAAAGTGTTGTGGACCCACTGGTCAAGGTCTCTACTGGTTGTTAATATTTGACCTCTGCCATGTGAATCATTAAAGTTGTACTGTTGTACATGTAGTTGTGGTTCTTACCTTAAACGTCGGACTGCCACTGAGGGTCAGTGTTGAAGTGACCGCGCTCGTTGGGACTTGTATGTGTCCTCCCGGTATTCCTTTCGAGCGGTTACGTAACCCTTAGGGAGTGGTTACACAGCGTATGTCAATGCGATCCACTTTCGGTTGCCTTTTCTTTCCTCTTAACACGCAACAGGCTTTGCCTCGAATAATGTAAGCAGTGTGGGGGAGGCGTCGGCTTGACAGGACGCCATGCGTTTGTTCAAGTACTCCCGCCTGGACTTCCTCCTCACTTGCGTGGGTCTGGTTTTCCTGCTGCTGGACATCGTGCTGGACATCGTCGCCGTTGTGGCGTTCTACCAGGAACGGGCCTACGCCAGCCTGGGCATCCTGCTGCTGCTTCTCCTGGGCTCGTCCGTGCTCGTCCAGGCCTTCAGCTGGCTGTGGTACAGCTACGACCGATTCAAGAGGACAACCAAGGTGGAGAGCTGCCTGACCAAGGGGCAGCTCAAGCTGCTGCACATGCTGCAGCTGGGAATCTACTTCAGGTAGCGTGAGCGCCGGACCCTGCAACCACTTTTTTTTAATCTTCAAAGTGCCTCAGGAATGCAACTCACACCCAGTGAGTTGTACCAGAGAAAAAAAAACGTGAGCTTACAAGAAATACAAAGTTGTGGAATGATCGGAATGCAGCTCACGGTGGAGGGTATGTGTATTTATGTGTGTGTATGTGTGTGTGTGTGTATTGTAGTCATTTTGTGGCATGTTGATCCAATTTGATTGCGGAGCGCCTTGTTCGACGTGATGACACTTTGTGTCGTTGACCCCCCCCCCGCCCCCCATCAACCTTTTGTCTCCCAGGCACGCGGGTGTGGTGGAGGTCTCCCTGGGGAGCTCCTCAAAGGTCACGGACTCCGAGGGCATCGCCGTGTACCTGAGCCACGACCTGAGCATGCTGCGGCTCATTGAGACGTTCTCGGAGAGCGCCCCTCAGCTCGTCCTCATGCTCACCATCATGCTGCAGCGCGGCGACCTCCAACCCATCACAGGTGCAACGTTTTTTAAAGGGACAGTGCAACCAAAGTCCGCAATCAGGCTCACTGTCGTGTGCCTTTGGGTCGCCTAGTTCGATTTCACTTTTTTTCAGAGAGAATGGCTAATATAGGTGAGCTGCTTCCAATATAGGACCCATTGTTGTGAATGCAAGTACTTTTAGAAACTTTTGATTATTGCTGATAATACACAGATCACACTGTTGAGTCCCATTATGGACTAATTCAAACAAGACGGCGGCAGAAATATGAAGATGTATCTTTGAAAACCTGAACAAATGACAGCCAACGCCATGTGTGCGGCTGAGTACTGGTAAACAACTAAACAACTTCTGTCTTGAATGACAGAAATGCGTCTTGACGATTCACGAAAGTTCAAAGAAATGTTCTTTTTTTTGTGATTTGACCGCACACTCAAATGCAATTGTGTAGAAATAGAGTCACTAAAAAGAGAAAGACCCATTGATAGTCTGTTGCAGCGTCACCAATGACTCCTCCTGCTCCTCCTCAGTGTTGAAGGCCCTCGGGTCGGCCTCGGCAGTGGCCTTCAGCGTGACCATGTACCACCGCTCGATGCGCTCCTTCCTGCCCGAAAAGGAGAAGCAGCCGGGGCTGTCGTCGGTGGTCTACTTCCTCTGGAACCTGTTCCTCCTGTCGTCCCGCCTCGTCGCCCTCGCCCTCTTCGCCTCCGTGCTGCCCTGCTTCATCTTCGCCCACTTCCTGTCCTCCTGGGCGGTTCTGTCCTTCTTCGCGTGGCGATCCAAGACCGACTTCATGGACAGCGCTTGGGGGGAGCGGCTTTACCGAGCCACCGTGGGGCTCATCTGGTACTTCGACTGGTTCAACGTGAGCAAGGGGAGGACGAGGTACAGGACGCTGCTGTACCACGCCTACATGCTGGTGGACGTCGCCCTCCTCTGCGCCCTGTGGGGCTGGCAGATGAGCACGGAGCCGCCCGGCTTGGAAGTCGTGGGCGTCGGCGGGGGCGTGGTGGGCCTTTACGTCCTGGGCCTGGTCTTGAAGATGCTGTACTACCGGTGCTGCCATCCCAACGTGGCCAAGGGGGAGCTGGGAGGGGACCCGGGAGGGGACCCCATCGTCGAAAGGCAGTGTACCGACGAGATCGATGTTATCGTGTGCCTGGCCTCCATCGAGGCCCCCGCGGGTGAAGACCAAGCGGACGAGGGGGTCGCCGTGGATCGCAGCGGGCCGAGGGAACCGCCATCCGTCACCAGGGGCTGCAATAAGAGAATGAGGAAGTTGGCCGAAAACTTCTACTCCTGACCGGCGTCACATGGCGGCCAGCGGACCCGGGGGTCAGGCGGAGGCAGCCCGGCAACTCACCGTCAGGGGGTTTTGTGGCTTAATGTTCCACCTCAAGGCGGCTGTATTCTGCTGTAAGCAGATTATCTTCCTTTTTTTTTGTACTATTTAAATGTAGGAAATTGAATGTTAAGTAATCTGGGAAAAAAGTCCAGTATTACAATAGTTTGGGGTGTTTGTTCACGTTAGCAACCATCTGCGGTTTGGTTTACAGGAAATGGCCCCTTTCGTTTTTAGGTTGGATTTTTATTCATGGTTTGTGTGGTTTTGCATCATGTGTGAAAACATGTTTTTTTTTTTACATTCTTATTACAATTAAAATAGGAAAGCTAATTTATAAACAATAAACTATTTGAATGAGATGAAACCTTTCTGATGTCATTTATGGTCGGCTTTTTCTTTTTTTTCTCCAATGCATTTAACTGTCAATATAAACCCGTCGCTTATATTGAGTCATCGACAATTAAGTATTTTATTTAATTAGCTCTTTGTTACAGCGGCAAAAGAGAAATAGTGCAAGCTATGCAAATGAAGATTTTAATTTAATCTTTAAAAAAATGCATCACTACGATTGAAAATTGTGTAGTTGTTCCAACATATTCATACTAGAGATGCAGATTATGTCATTGTATTTGCAGTAATAAATACAGAAACATTTTAATGGTTTATTTACACTGTATCGAAGGTCTAAAAAAGGTACACAGGTCAACCGTCCAGGACTGTGCAGGTCCTGAAGCCTACTAGTGATTATTGTCATTAAATTAGCATTGATTACTAGAAGTGTTGGGGCCAGAGGGTCCCATCCAGGCTCATCTACTCTATGCTCACAGGTCCTTGATGATGAGATGAAATGAGATTTTTTTTAAACAAACACGCATTAAAAAAAAAAAAAAAAAAGATGCATAAAAGAATATATATTCCCTTAAACATTTTTAACAGCCATAGTATACTTTAAAACCAACATGACATGCAGACGCAGTAAAGAAATACAAACACAGAAAACACATTCAGTAAGTGGGAAGAAGAAAATGCAGAGATTGCATACGGTCTTTGTGTTGAGCCCGCTTTACTTTTACTCACTTTAGAAAGTACTTTACTCACTTTAGAAAGTACAACTGTAACGTGTTCACTTCAGTGACCTGCATTAAAAAAAAAAAATGTTCATAGATGGCGATTGTCTCTAAGCGACGTCTCCGGGTGCTTCACAGCAGCAAAATAAATATCCTTTTCAAAAGGAAGCAGAAGTCTAAAACAAAAGCAGACATCGAGTACGTTTATGTATTCACTGCAATAAGAAAAGACATCTGTGGCCAGAGTGAGGGACGGCAGTCTCGTCCTCCTGGAGGGACGTGCATCCAACACGGACCTGCTCCCCCCACAACGGCTTCAGGAGGCCATCAAACCGAAAAAAAGAAGAAGAGTAAAATAGTACTTAGGATAATAAAACAACGCAGCGATACGTGTAGCATACCACAAAAAAGCCTTAGATATTTCTTTGAGATTATGCATACGGATCATGGTTAAAAGGCACACTATAAATACGCGAGACAAACAGAAACACACTGAGATGCACATTCTTAACGGTCAAGCTGCGAGTGCGGAAACACAAAAATCCTCTCGGGGCTCGGTGGAGTCGTAAACGCGTGGGAAAACCCCTTAAAAATACACTATGTATCGCGCACTCATTTCATCTTTTTGTCGTGGGTTTTCACATGGCTGAAAACTCAAAGCTGTGCAAGTCATTAAATGGTCAGAAACCAATCTGAAAAGGTTCAGACGGGCTGAGGCCATTTATTCAGTAATGATGAGGAGTACTGAACGTTGAAACGTGTTCTCTTGTTGAACTTAGTTGGGAGTTCACGTTGGGATTTGGGACTGCTGGTCATTAGTAAGTTAGAGACATCACTGTGGGCTCTGGGAAACCTTCATAACAAGTTTGGATTCAACTTACAAAAAAATCACATCTTCAAATGCTTGTTATTAACCAACGAACACTTGACAACGAAGATATTTTGATTACTTAAAGGCCACGAATCAGCTACATTTTACTATTTGCAAAAAACATTTGCAGATAAAATCATTTATTGATGAATTAAATAATCTGTTTATGAATCAACAACGGGGCCAACAGTTTCTTTCAGCTGTAGCTTTAACTATTCAATTTACATTCCGAACATATCGGCAAAAAGCCAACGTGCGGGTCGCAGTCTAAAAGGGAAAAGCCTGGCTGTTGCGTCACATGACTTAGTTGGTTATTCCTCTGGGGAATGGGATGCGATTTCGCGGGCGCTCATGGTAGAACAGGCGCGTTTGTGAAACTCATGGAGCACTTTTCTGACAGTCACAGTTTTGTTAGCTGGGTTATGGAGCTCTTTAAAACCCATAA
Source organism: Pungitius pungitius (assembly GCF_949316345.1). NCBI lineage: Eukaryota > Metazoa > Chordata > Actinopteri > Perciformes > Gasterosteidae > Pungitius > Pungitius pungitius. The sequence goes on from NC_084916.1 coordinate 2,410,248, forward strand.
GTCTAATAACACTAATCGGAGCAGTGGGTCCCATATCCACACCACAAACTTAATATGAGGTTTCACTATATAGTGTCCTCACAAAAAATGATTAAACATATGGTGAAGAGCTCCGGCGAAAGATTGGAAATCTAAAATAAATTCACCGTCGATGAAATGTTGCATTTCTATTTTTTGGTAAAGTTTAACATTCGCACAGTACCATTAATTATCCCTTTCTGCAAAGGTACTTTTACATAGTTACTGCTAAAAGACAATGCAGTACATTCTGTTATAGAAGTAACGAGCAGAATGGATTTGGGACACAGCTATTGGGCGCTTAGCCTTAATACTACGACCACTACTTCCTTATACTACGACCACTGCTAACTAATACTATGACCACTACTAACTAATACTACTACCACCACCACTACTACTAAGTAATACTACGACCACTATTGGAGCTGGAGACTCGACTGGAAACCTGCCGAGTCAGCAGGTTGGTTCGGACCCTCGGGACAGCTGACATGTTGCCCGCTTAGTTCCTCGCGTTAGATACTCGAATGGCTACATGGGAGAGTAATAGTGGGATTATTTTTGATACAAAATCTGCGCAGAGAGAGATTTTTCACACGCAGCCTAAACACAACGAGAGAATGTCAACAAAACAACAATGACCCTTTGTCTGCTTAAAATCGACAGAGAGAGAAATAGAAATGATGAGGGATTGTTCCCCCCGCGGGAGGTTTTGCTACTTTAGATAGTCTTCAATTGGATGTCTTCTCCTCCGAGTCCCAATCAGTGCCGGTTTGATCCGTTTGATCCAAGTGTTTGGCGGTCAGACTTCCCCCGAGTGCGCCGCCAGCACACGGACCTCTATGGGAATATGGGAGCGAGTGTCGGTTCCTTTTTGCACCAGGTCACGGGGTTGTTTTTCCATTTCCCTTTGGTGTGCGGCGTCCACACACACACACACACACACACACACACACACACACACACACACACACACACACACACACACACACACACACACACACACACACACACACACACACACACACACACACACACACACACACACACACACACACACACACACACACACACACACACACACACACACACACACACACACACACACCGCCTCCTCTACAAGAAGTCCAGCTCCAGCGCTTGGTGCAGGGACACGAGATCGCCGTGAGTGGAGATTCGCCAAAAAGGCATATTGTGCTGCGGGAGACAGAGAGAAGCACAGTGTCAAAGCGACAGGTTCCCTTTCAAGTTTTCACTCACAGCGCATCTCTGCTTGGAGATTGTTACATGTTGGATTTATTTCACTTTCCAGTCAGATACACATGTGGATTTGTAAGCAAGAGGTGGACACCTCTCACCCAAGCAAAGCATCGTGATTGCACTGTTCTGAGGTTTGAGCAGACTGCCGACCTGTGACACGGGGTTAGTCTCCCTCCCCCTGACCCCCCCCCTCCCAGCACAGGTGTCTTTTGTCAATAATTCCCCACGGGGGAGCGCGTTGAAAAACGCTGAACTTTACAGAAAAGCACGGGTAACGTCACTGTGGAAAATGGAGGGGAAGTTTGTTTTGTCCGTCTGTCCTGAGCCTTCTATGTCAGACAGACACCATCACAACAAAGACAGAGAAGCCCGTCTGCTGGATCAGATCGGCTCTGTAAAACAAATAAATAGACCCCATACATAGTAAAAGCAAGAGGAGTGAGTTAAGAGTGACTGTCCAGTGCGGTTATCAAAACATTTAGAGATTGGATTTCAGTTAAAGCGCAAAGGAACACAAAGAAGGAAAGCGAGGCGAAGGAGACTTCAGGCCTGAACAGACACCTGTTTTGCTGCAAACTCCTCGTCTCGACCGTCGCCGATCACCACATAGGTCACCTTCTTCCCGAAGCGAGAGACGATCCTCTCAAAGCAGCTCTCTTTCCCTGCACGACACGGAAAGCCACAGTCAGATCAACAAAAAAAAATCTCAACGCGATTTCTCTCCTCTGCCTCCGTGGAGGAGACTGAATTGGGTCGCGCACCTATCTTAGTGGCGCTGTAGATGTTCTCGATGGGGAACACGTCTCCCAGACCGTACAGCAGCACCTTTGCCAGAGCGGGAACCAGCTGGGTGGTGGTGACCAACACGTTCATACACTTCCCCCTGTTGGTGGAATACCACGCACACGTTAACATGCGCTCAGAGGGAAACAAATAAAGGCTCATTGGAGCACAGGATCACTTCCACTTGTTCATGTTGGGTCCGTTTTTAGCCAGAAAATAAAAAAAAAAGGAATATGATCATTCTTTCAAGCAAATTCAGCACAGGAAAAAAAGGGTGACCCTAACATTTGTTTCCAGAGTAATAACCTGGGCTCCCACCTGGACTGGATGAGCAGCAGAGACTTGAGCGCCGTGCAGAGCCACGTGTCCGTGACGCTCTCGATCTCGGCCTGAAGCCGCAGAAGCAGCTCCCTCTTCATGGGACTCAACAGGCCTGAAAGACACGACAGAAAAAAGGACCCCAAGGTGGAGACTGTCAGCGCATCAGGAGAGGACTCGCTCACCGGATTCATCCCCGATGCCAACTCACCGCCAACATTCCCTTTAAAGTTACTGTAGATCTCTTTTAGCCGGCGGTAGCGAAAGGCCAGTTTGCGCATCCACTCCACGCCTCCCTGGACCCCCGCCGTGGTACCGGAAGCCCCTCCCCCGCTGGAACCATTAAAGCCATCAGCCAGGAAGTTGTAGGTGCTGGGGTGGGGAGAAACACTTGTGATTTGTTTGGACGAGGGGAATAAAGTGTGCCTGCGAGTCGTGATGTTGGCGTGCACACGTGTGTGTGTGTGTGTGTGTGTGTGTGTGTGTGTGAGAGGAGGAACACACCTCAGGTCCTGTCCATTGTCATCAGAGGCCACGTCCTCAACATGGACTTGATCACATTCCTGGGAAAAAAAATGTATCTGGTATTCCCTTTCACAAAGACAATGACATACACGTATCGTTGGGAAAGTCATAATGCAGTCATATACTTTTTGTCTATGCAGCAGCCTCTTAAGGTGTTCACTCGGAACAGACAAAGTGAAAATGAATCATGTGACACTGGGTTGTTCAGTGTTGTCGCCATGTACGCTGGAAACACTGGTCATGCTTAGAGCCATGGTTCAGCCTCACAACGGTCTCACTGTACCTCCAGGTCGTTGAAGAAAAGGTGGGTGTCGGCCAGCTCAAAGATCAGCTCCTCCATCTGCAGGCCCAAGTTCAGCACCGTCGCAGGGTCCTGAAGGAACACAGCACAGACCCACTAGACTCAGGCGTCTTCCTCTCATGTGCGCCATCTTTTTTTGGGTCTTTACAGAGACTGACCTTTCCAAACTTCTGTGCGTAGGAGCCGGTGAGCAGGGAGTGGAATATGATGATGGTTTCGTCCAAATCCCAGAGAAAAATGCGCTAAAGAGGTGGGAAAAACATCATATTATGAACTTAATTTCTTTTTAAAAACTGAGAAAAAACTATTTCCCACAAAGAAAAAAAAAAATCAAATACAATCTTTATAAAGTTGTGATTTGTTTAGTTTAGCTACATCTTCAAATCTGAAGGAAGGCTGAGCTAAAATACACGCAAACAGACCTCCAGGTCGCTGTCAGCAGGCGACGAGCTGTCGGACCTCTTGCCCTTCCCTTTGGCTTTGCCGACGGAGTTCCTGCGTCCAACCTCGTCCTGATCTCTGGCTCCGGCCGGGACGCCCACACTAGTAGGGAGGGCGGCGCCTGCCGGGAGGTTCTCAGGTGGCGACGCATCTTAGCACAAGGAGGTCAGCAGTCAACACTTTTTTTTTTTTTTTTTTTTTTTTTTTTAAATCGACCGCCACAATATCGTGGTGTTTACACACAGCTAAACGTGAATCCGAAGGGGTAAAGTTACCTCGGGGAGGCAGCCCGGCCGAGGCGGCCTCCTCGGACTTCACAGCCGAATATCCGGCTGCTCCCACGCCGGCGCCATGGTCGTCGCTGCTGGGCAGCCCGGCAGGAACGTAGCTGGGAGGCAGAGTGTAGTACTGAGAGAACTGATTCTGGCCCAGAGAGTTGTAGCCGCTAAATTCCTGGAGGAAATAATGAAAGAAAAGTTGCGGTCAAGGACGAGCCCAATAAGACCGATATTATGCAGAAAGATCCAACATACATAGAGGTACTTGAGGAAATGGTCTTTATGGCAGGGGGACCGACTGTTCATTCATTTACAACAACATTAGAACAGATTTATGAGTTTACATGATTTTTTGCTTTAAATCAATAGATTAAAAAATTGGTCCTTTTTTCTAGGTTTGAATTTTCCATGCATCATGTTCCTTTTTTAAACAATAAATATTTTGATATTTTTCACAAAATTTGTAAAGAAATAAATGCCTATTCAGTCGTATTACACTAGATGTGTGTGTTATTATGTCTCTAAATCTGCTAAGCACATGCAGAGTAAAAACAACATGAAATTGTTTGAGCTGAGCGGCATCTCTGTACATGCATGTCATTGGGCAGCTCCAGGTGCCTTGACCAAACTGGTGTTTTTACAAAAATCACTTATTGTACGCATCGCTGTGTCATTTCCCACCACAAACGTACAAATTGGCCAGATGAACTGCTGTATCACCTCTACCAAAATAAATTTGGGTGTGTATGTTCTTTTGATTGATTTGCATTGTTGGAATTCCCTTTGAGGTGCCAAATATCAAAAGTGTTCGAGGAACACTTAACTTCCTCCTCACCTGGTGTGCCGCTGTGGTGGAGGTTGTGGTGGCCGCCGTTGCGGACGGGATGCTGGAGTACACACTGGATGTGGTGAAGCTTGAGCCTGGAGACCAAAAGAGCTCAGCTAAAACGGTCCAAGACGTTGAACACAGTGTGTAAGCAACAAGAAGAGGAAGACAGAGCTGTGCCACAGTTTCCGTGCTTCTCCTATTTGCAGAGGGTGCGACAGCGTTGTCTTGTGAGTCAGAGTGAGGTTGCAGCTTGCCTTGGTATGAGTAGTGCAGCTGGGCTGGCTGGGTTGAGGTGTATGCGGTGCTGAAGCTGAGAAACCCAGGCTGGCCACCAGAGGGCGCCTCAGGCTGCCCTGTCTCAGTTTTAATGCCTGGCCACATAGCACCTGAAGATGACAGGAGAGCAATGGAAGCGGCGAATGAAAGAGGCAGCGGGGAGGAGTGGATAACCAAGGCTGTGGCAGAAGTTAAGAAACCGTGGTGGCTGTTCAAGCAGATATCAAAAGAACTAAATCAATTCGGACAGCGCCAAAGCTCAGTAAGACCTCGAAAGCAGAGTGACAATTAAAAAAGGGTGTGATCCTAGCTTTTGGTTTTAGTGAGCAGACGGTGTTAAAAATAGGCTTTTAGGGAAGAAGCGGGGACCAACCAAAGGGCGGGAGGCCATACGTCTGGCCCGTCTGGGGGAAGGCCGAGTACACGGTGGACTGGGCCAGCGGGGGATAGGCCACCTGGCTGGTGTACGACGTCACTGCCGGGCTGAAAAAAGAAAAAAAGGGAATCAGTGGTAAAAGGAAAAAAACAACTTGCAACATCTACTACTACAGAAAACGTGTTTGGCCCAGAAGCAATATATATTGCTCACTTTAACGTTGGACATTTAGCCACACGTGTGTGTATTAGGAATGAGATGCATACGGGGGGGTGTGAGAGTGTTGCTGACAAATCAAGCCTGGGGGTAACCGAGGAACACAGGAGTACATCAGAGCATGACAAATATAAAGATGTCCACATGGAGTGCACTCACTCGCTTCCCTGATAAACCTGTTGGGTGTACTCAGAGGTCCCCGTCGAGTCCGCTGCTGTTCAAAAGACAACACGGCTCAGGTCAACAAAGACGCATCAGCTCCCTTCTTTTCAAAAAGACTTTTGATGTGCACCGTCTAGCCCGGCGGCGGAGCTTCTGTTCCTACCAGAATGTGCATACGAGTTCATGGAGTCTCCGCACGGTCGAGCTGCCGCCACCCTCTCCGAGTCAGACGGGTCCTGATCACCTGCCGTCACACAAATAGTCAATGTCTTTCTGGCCAGGCTGAACAAGACATTTTTTGACTACCAAAATGTTACAATTAACTAAAACACACAGCGGCAAACGTTTACAGTAACACAAAAACACAGACAAATCAAAAAGGTAGCTACAGTAGCCATCTACCTTCTCTTTATATTTATTTGAGTCAGTGTTTCCGAGGGTGTGTGTCTTTAAGCCGCACTGCGCTGCAGACACAGTGACTTCATTTCCTTATGTGAATGACAGGAGATTGTTTGATTCTTTTCGTTTTGTATCTTTTCGTTTTGTATCTTTTCGTTTTGTAGTTTGCCGTTTAGCAGCAAAGCATTAGTTAAATATACAGATAATAAATTCTGTAATGAAATGATATTCTGATATGCTCTCATGCTTAATGCAGCTCTTCTGTGTTGCACCTGCTGCAATCAAGACGTCAATAAATTAAGACAAAAAAGGAGCGTTGATCTAACATAAATGCTTTCAATACGTTACATATCTTTAGTTCCAGCACAATGAGCAGGAATCTAAAACTAAACAATTAGGATTCCCTAATTAACAAACATATACACTTCACCCAGTACACTGAAACTGGTGTTAACAGTTAAAATATTGTTGATAGTTTCACGGTAAAAGTTTGAAGCTGTAGTTTGAGGCCATTCGTTTTGTATTTATATTTACAGTCTACTTTAAACAGTTAATATACGTATTGTTCAGTTGAAAAAAAATGTTTGTGGAACAGTGGCATCACATTTCTTCTCACCTGGATCAAGCTGGGCTGTGGCCAGGGCAGAGTAAGAGCTCTCCTGCTCCGATGGACCCAACACTGCAGCTGGGCTCCTAGTGCTACTAAAAGAGCAAAAATAAATCTATCTTGTACAATTTTTACTGGCAAAACAGCTAAAACAACGATCCAATAAAAGACAAACAAAAAACTATTGTCTGTGCAAAACTGTTTCTTAAATAAATAATCACTAAAACCTCCACTTCAGAAACGTATGGCAGGAATCACTGAAGACCAACCTGGGCTCTTCCTCCAGTCCGCCTTTATTCCCAAGCCTCGGCTTCTTTGCCTGCAAACACAAAACGTTCACAGAGAAACATTATCACTTGCAATTCTTTTCCCCCTCTGTGTGATTAACCACAACCTTAAAAAGGTTTAAAAATAACAAAACCAGGCCACTAAAGGACACTGGTTGGATATAATCTTTTACTGCGTGCATAGCAAACAGAAACGGCATGCACAGCAAGCTGGAGCTCTGGTACATTTGCATCCTTAACTTCTTTGACGTACGTACAGGTCAGGAGAAGTAAAGTTTTAAAAAAAAAAAAGCAGAAACTCACCGGTAGCTCGACGGTCTCCTGCGAGTGGACCATCTCTGCAGCGGAGCGAGCGGACATGTCTGCGCCTCACAGCCTACTCTCTGCACCGGGAGGGCTGCTCCGGAGCCTGCGTCGCGCAGCCAACGTCAACAACAACAAAGAGAACACGCTGAATAAATTGAGCTACAAGACCTTATGTAGTGTTGCGCCCCCCCCCCCCCCCAAACCCCCCTATCGCCGATCAGCGGGGAGGCGGCGGCACGGAGGAGCGGGGCCCCCCCTGCGATCACCGCCCCCCCCCCCCCCCCCGCGCTGACGTTGCCCCAACAGCCCAGCACGAGTGTGTTTAGCGCGGGATTAAGGACGCGTGCCTCTTTACATGTGACCTAACCTTCGCCTACCCAAAACATATTCAGCAGAAGCATTAAGTGCTCCGGGCGCAAGCTGTCGTATCAATAGATCGGGTCGGGATAACATCTATCCCCCGCTCGCTCGAACTGGCCTTTCCCCGCCTGATGCTTATCTTGCTGACAAAATGCCAAGCTTGCGTAAGTGAACTGGAAAAAAAAAAGGGTATAACATTTGAATGGCAAAGGGGCCACGTGAGGATGTGCTGATGGTAACCCGCATGTGATTTGGATATTCTGTACTTTACTACGTAACTCCGATTAGTCGCAAGGTCCCGAAAAGTAAAACAAAAACAAAAAAGGGAGCCTATAGCAGCTTCCTCGTCTGCGCTGATCCCTCCAACACACGCACTGCTCATTTCTCAAACCAGAGACCACCGGTTGGTGCACACTGACGCTGCTTCGTCCGGGTTTTTTGAAATACTGCGTACTGCGGCCCACCGGTACCGGGGTCACCGCTCCTTGGCCAGCACCCCATAAACGTTCGGGTTGAAGAGCGCCACCGCGTGGGTACAATATCCGGTGTTGTTGTGGGGGGGGGGGGGGACTCGTTATTCTCTACCGATTAAGAAGGGAAAGGGACAATATGCAGTGGTTTGAGTTTATAGAAAGCTACGGGTTTATTTCCACGTTATAAGTGTTCAAATCAGTATTTTCCCGACAAATTAACTGGAGGTCTAAATATGGAGTTTCCTCTATATATATATAACTATAACTGCATTACATTTAAAAATGTGCTAGTATTTTGGCTACAATTGCTCTATAAATACAAAAACTTTGTTTGCATATTGCAAATACATCTATATATGTCCGGTATTATTTGTCCTGCGCACACTGCCAGCCCAGTTTACCTAAGAAATAGCTAAACGCGAAGCATCAACTCGATCCAAAACTCATGTACCAATGTTAGCCAACAACCGTATGGTTAGCCGAATCCAGCAAATAACCCAGCCGGGAACGGTCCGCCGTGAAGGTGAAGTCTGACATTACACTTATTCCCGGAACACCGTGGCTCGTTTATCTTTCATTTAAACGACTGAAGGTTGGGACATCGACGTAAACAACAAGCACGTCTACACGCTGGTGTGAGCGACTGTGACAGCCGACACTAATTAAGGGTAGCACTGCAGCATTTAGATGGTCCCATCAGCAGCGTTAGCTTACCAACGTTAGCAGACAGAGTGGCTCTATTCACGCTAATTACTAACAGTTCTCACCGAAAGAATAAGTGTCATGCGCTCTCGATGTTACATGCCCATTAGCCAACGCGCCCTGGACCAACAATGGCAAAATAACCAGGCCGCCTTTCAGCGTTAATTAGTTTGGCCCGGGCATGAAAGTTTTGCGCTCCAGAAATTAGTCAGGATCAGCAGCCATCACAGCGGGTGTTGAAATAGCATCGTGTGAAAGCATCTCACTCCCGCTACACACTAACCGCTACGAAGCTTATTGTAACACAATCGCTCACGACACACCAGAATGATCAAACCCAGTCTTACCATTGATGGGGTGAACGAAAAACGCTTTTAATTAAGCGTCTTCAAAGGAATCCACAGTGTCAAGCTTTGTCTGTTGTTAGGGAGCACTTTTTGGCAGGAAGTTATCGTTGCTGGGCCTACTGCGCATGTGCGGAATGTTCACAGGAGCGCTTTCTTTCTTTGGCGGGGGGCGACAGGTGTGACGGTGAGTCAACACAGGTGAGAGAAAGGACTGCAGCATATGCTATTTGAACAGATGAACCCTCTTGTTTAATGATGATTAATCCGTAGAATTTGCGTAGAAAATAGTTATTATAGGTGTTAGCTTAATTTAAAATAGCGGAATTGCTGTGGTTGATTGCATCCAATTACATTTAATCAAGTACTGAAGGGTTTTAAATTTGGAAGAACTTTTAATTTGCTCAAGTCTTTTCAAAGCTCTTCTATTCCACAATAATTCAAAAATTATTTTTACTCCACTACATTTGAAATAACGGTGTTACTTTGTTGGTATATAGTCATAACATCATCACTAAATTAAAAATCATTGTTGTAATATGAATATTATGGATGAGGACACAAAAAAACCCCAAAACACTGTCCTTAAATCTAGAGAATTTATTCGGCATTTCGGACACAAAATACACAATTTGTTGATCATTTAAATTATCTTCTTTCATACAGTACCAGTGCCATGAAAATAAATATACATAATACAAAAAATAAATCATGCTTCCAAATATGGAAGAAAAAAAAATATCTAGAATGTGTTTCCTTATTGTATTTTATTTAACGTTCAGCAGGCTTGAAAATCCACTCTGTATGAAAGGCCTAAATGTGGAAACTCAACGTGCAAAACAAAGTCACGGGTCATAAATTACAACGAACACGTGTGCTAAAAGAGATTAATGATACGGGGTTTTTGTTGTTGTTGGAGTCACCAAGTTTGTATTTCACTTTCCAGTACCATAAAATGCTGTAAGCCAGTCGCTTCACACGGATAGTGAAAACACAGCACCTGCACCGAGTGGTCATTTTCTCCGATCAACAAAGCAAGATTTTTTCAATAGATTAATTTTAAGATAAGGGACCAAGGTGTTAGGGGAAAGAGATATGAAAAGATAGTAAATAATGGATCAGGCCGCCTTGGACAGGCACAAGTCCCCATTACATGGTGCATACTTTTGTAATCAAAGATTCTATCGTTTGTGTGAAGTGTTAGCTATAAAACAGCAATCACTTTTTCATTTATAAAGGAGTGTGATATACAGTAAATGCGATCATCAATGTGCACCGGTTATTGCTGGTTGAACCCCGCTTTGCACTCCTGATCAAGGAGACATATTTTATAAACAGCAACTATATAGATAACAGTAGCTCAGATATTCATATCTATAGAGAAAGTGGGAAACAGTTAACTAATATATGCAGAATATTCTGAGACCTAAAGAGTGAATCTTAAGTTGTTTTTTTTTTTTTAAATTAAATTGATGTCACTTTCTTTTTCTACACAGTACAAATCTGATAATCAGTTTGAGGACAAACGGTCAGAAAAAGTGTTTGCGTTTAAGCATGGCGCAGCTCACCGATTGGTCCAAGTATCACCTGTGGGCATCATATATAGAAATGCCTCTCTTTGTCCAAAGCGGCTACATCAACTGAAGAGCTGAAACATATGAAGCTGTCTAATCCAAAGTTGCTAATGCTTTAAAGCCAAACAGTTCACTTTTCCTGACCCTTGTTTCTTCAAGTGCAATTGACCATCCTCAATGAAATGTATATGCATGTTTGAAAAAAACAAACATACATATACATGTAATGAAGTCAACCTTAACGGCTAACGCCCTGCTCAAAGAGCTCAAAAAACTGTTTTTTTTTATCTTTGCCAAATGCCGCCGCCGCCGTCCGAACTCTCGTCCAGAACCTCAGGCACTTCTCTTCATGTCACCTCACCAGTAGCTGTGAGAGTGATGTCTTATGAACCCAGAGTGCATCCATACTTGGCACACATGTATTATAGTCGTTGATGTTTGAGGCAGAAGAGTAGGGTCGGTGTTGTTGTATCCTGAGAGCCCCCCCCCACCTCCCTGCACACTACTCCATGCACATGATCCCTCAAAATCTGCCCCCAACCCACATTTCTATTCATGTTAGATCCTCCAATCGGGCTCTGGAAAGTCCTCACACTAAAAACAGGCCGGTCCCTTGCGGTCCCCCGGTCAAGAAGCAAGACCCTGGATCCAACACGCGTCGTGTCCCGTCTCTTGTGAGAGCAGCTGGCGCTCACATGAAGGAGCTGCCCGCCGGAGGGCCGTAGGAGAAGCCCGGGAAGGCGCCGGCCGCCTCCCTGACGCTGCTGGTCACGCTCAGCGAGTCGTTGCACAGAGAGGAGGAGACAGGCATGTGGGTGAACTCGGGGTCGAAGTGCTGCAGGTCTGTGGGGCCGCTCTGGGACACCGAGAGACAAGGACATGGGTCACAAATGGAATGGGAGGAAAAAAATATATACTTGTGGATGTTCACTGTCGGGCATTATGCTTTGGACCATTGAACCATGCACGTTATTTTTACAATCAGTTATTGTCAAGCAGAACGGGCTATGATTTACTATTTTCCTTTCTACTATAACAACGATATATATATATATATATATATATATATATATAAAAAATAAAACTTATTCTATTCATGTTTGGACATCACTAAGGACAGATGGAAACGGTGATGGGCTTTTGCGCTCCACCCCAAAATATGACAAAAAGCCATCCGTGGCAGCCTCCTGTTTGAACTCACCACTGAGGGAATGAATGGAGGAGTGACCTTCTTGGACATCAGGTCCTCCCAGTTGATCGGTGAGAAGAAGGAGTGATACTTGAGTTCAAGCTGGGGGGGAAAAACATACATTAGAGGTCAACAGATTGACAAGCATTACGGATCCATCGCGGGTCTCTTTGTCAAATGATCCTTGGGCTCAGTCGTGTCCACTCACAAAGTCATCCTTGACCCCCAGCCTCTTGGTGCGGTCCTTCTGCAGGAGGCCCTCCAGCAGGTCCCGGCCCGAGTTGGACACGTTGGGCTTGAGCACGGGAGCCTTGTGCAAGATGTTGTTGTACATCTCGGCCGTGTTGCGACTGTAAAACGGGGGCTGCAGAAGAGACAATGCATTTGTTTTATTCCAGATAAAAACAAGCCGCGGGGAGTTGCACGAAGAGCTGTAAAGTCACCGCTGTCACGTACAAGTCCGTAGAGCATCTCGTAGAGCACTGATCCCAGACACCACCAGTCCACCGTGCGGTCGTACGCCTGCTTCTGGAGAACCTCTGGGGCCAGGTACTGAGAGGAAAGCAACAACAGCGGGTCAGCGCACGCCGGACATTCATCAGTTGCTGGTGAATATCTAGAGATTAGTTTTGTACCTCTGGCGTCCCACAGAAGGTGGTAGTTGTACTGTTGTCTGTAAGGCCTTCTTTGCAGAGGCCAAAGTCTGTGAGGACAATATGTCCCGATGAGTCCAACAGGATGTTTTCAGGTTTCAGGTCTCTGTTAAGAAGAGAGCTTTTTAAAAACAAAAAAGTACTCCTACAAACCTCCTCTTTCATTTAAATTCAGCGCAGATTTACAATTGCCCACCAGGGGGCGCTCATTACCTGTACACAATGTGCAGGGAGTGGAGGTAGCCGAGGGCACTTGCAATTTCGGCAGCGTAGAACCTTGCTCTGGGCTCCAGGAAGATCCTCTCCCTCTGGAGATGGTAGAACAACTGGAGGGAAGACGGACACACATCTGTCAGCGTCGACCTGGAAACACCACGGCCACATCCCAAACCTCGTCCCTTGGGACTTACCTCCCCGCCGTTGACGTAGTCGAGCACAAAGTACAGCTTGTCAGTGGTCTGGAAGGAGTAGTGCAGCCCCACCAGGAAGGGATGCTTGATGTTCTTCATCAGCACGCTGCGCTCCGCCATGATATGTTTTTGCTGGAGGGAACATGTGGAAGTCAACACAACGGCGTGTCCCTCACACACGACCAGCGTCACTACTCAACGTGAAAAATAAATAAAATAACCATACCTCCTTCTTCTTCAAGATGATCTTCTTCTGCAGCACTTTGACCGCGTAGTATTTGGTGGACTCCTTGTGCCGAGCCAGCAGAACCTGAGAACAGAGCAAAGCGTTTGCATGGCCGTCGCAGTGGCCATCGATGCGAGGGGAGAAGAGGAGTCGGTTTTTAAAAAAAAGGGAGAGAAGTTGGTCGGACGCACCTTTCCGAAGCTGCCTTTGCCGATGATTTTGAGATAGTCGAAATCACACGGTTTGATCCTGATGAAGGGATACAAACGGGTGATTAGGATTTTGTCTTTTAATTGACACACACGGAACTTATCTATGTGTGAAATGAAGAGATTTTATCTGGCTACTCACTGAGTGTCTTCATCCAGTGAACTTCGTTTATTCAAGCGCATCTGGGAGATTTGAAATGAGGAACAGTATGAGAACATTGACCTTGTTTGGAAAGAAAATGAGTCAACAAAATGACAACCAGCTCACCAGACTTTCAGGAAGTTGGTCATCGTCACCCTCCTCGCTTTGATTCTCATTCAGCTTCAGGAAGTTATTAACTTCAACACTGGAAAAAAAAAGACACACTTCCAGTTATGAATTCTATTCTTATCATTTTCTTCTTCTTCTTCTTCTGATCTGTGACCCAGATCACATGATCTAACGCGCTTTGTGTGGCCTAAAAGCTGCGCATGCCGGGCCCCAAGTTCGGGACGCAGCCATCGAGCACGAAACGTCGACCTGTCTGAGAGAAAGACGCTGAGCCGTAAATGAAAGGACTCAGCAGTCCACATCAGGCACACTTTGTGCCCACCCCCTTCCTTGTCCACAGCACCACCCTCCAAATTGAGAGCCCAGGACGTATCAAGTAAGAACTGAATTAGTGGTTCATCCCCCTTCTCGGGGACAGAAGGGATTTGGCCGGAAGGTGATTAAGCAGCGGAGAGGTTGTTTGTCATGAAAGGATTGTTCTCGCACCTGGCACCTGGCACACCGTGGGACCCAGATTATGCTTTTCACAAGATGTCCTGCCAAACTGCCAAAGGTGGCTGATGGGATTGGCCACTGCACACGAACCACGGACGGGCCAAGAAATTAGAAATAAATAGCAGAGGGGCACCCTCGGCTCAATGCGATGCCAATGTTCCCTCCCAAGTCTACCACATTGGATTATATTTACACTAGAAATACTCACTGTTGGCAGATATGTGGGGTAGACACCAGCTTCTGGATGAAGTCATTCAACCCCATTTTTCTCTCCTTGATGAAAGCTGCAAAGAGAGAGAGAGAGAGAGAGAGGGAGGATGGATGGGAGAGAGGGAAGATGGGAATCATTAAAGTCACGTTTAAGCACCAGTGTCATGGACCCCCTCATAGGTTTGGTGGCCCAGAGATGGTTAGAAAAAGGACACATCGAGTTCGCGCTGTAATCCGCTGTTCCAAATGCAGCGTCGTGCCGTGTGCGGACGGAGCTCTAATGCTGCGGGCTTATGGGTTACGCAAGCCCTGGGTCACTCACAGACTGCGGGACCTATTTCCCATCCCGCAGCCTCATTGCACCCCACACGCGCGCCTGGGAGTTCAAAGCGGATTTCTTGTTATCGTATGCCGTCATCGCTAGAACATTCTGTAAAAGTGGAACACAAAGCGCACCCTACAAACAGCTGGACTGCGCCCCCCCCCCGCACAGCTGTTTGTCTCACTAATCAAAGCAAAAAAAAGGCTCTCCGCGCTCCACTAATCGATCGGTCGGCGGGGATCGAGTGGTGATGATCGGTTCAGTGGCTCACCAGTGAGAACGGTGACGATCCCCCTCATCTTGCAGTAAGTGAGATCGCATCCAGCTTCAGTCACCTCCATGGTTACAGATTAAAAAAAATAGATCCAATTAAAAGAAAAGCCGAAAGGAAAAAAATCTGGAATAAAAGTCCCCGCGCGCTCGTGTGCTGTTGTCACACGCGTGAAGATCAGTGGAGCCCAACCTGACGCACACTGCGCGAGCCACCAGCTTTATATATATACGGAACACGTGGTACTTTTTTTTTTTTTTTTTCAAAGGGCGACGCCCCCCCATTTCTCTTTTTTTTACGTCACCCGCTCTCAGTTGCCATGGCGACCGCGTGACATCATGGGATTCCGCTGCAGCCATATTCAGCTTGAGGAGGAGAGCTCACTGTAGAGTAGGAGGAGGAGGAGGAGGTGAGAGATTAAGAACTCCCCCTCCTCCTATTCATCGTTTTCTCTCAATATAAATATCTATCTGTCTGTGATCATGATCACCCACACAAAAGGGACAATTTATCCCAATAGTGGATTACATTTAGAAATGCATTCCCAGTCAGGTGTATAATTGGCAGAGTGTGGATGCTCCCGTTTTACTTTGAAAAGAAAGGAAAAAACATCGATGTCACGATTGCTGCATTTAAGTTTGTGCTTGCAACTGCTGCGGCCCCCGCTGTACTCCGCATGCAAGCTATACAATGCAAAAAGAAAGAGAAACAAAGATAAATCATGACTTGCATGCGTTACATTTACACCGTTTCCAGAAATGTCCTCGTGCTTTGTACTCTTAATAATTAGTGTCTTTCAGCAGCTGACAGTCGAGCTTACAAAGGTGACTTGGCACGGCGGTGTTACATAAATTCAGAGAAAACTGCCCATGACATCATGACGGTTTAAGCCGAAACAGTGATCTGTCCAGCGGTGACAGATGTGGTCTCCTGACCGTGTGAGTTACATAAGCGTGGCATAATGCAGATGACTACACTGCCTCCTGAGGAGGAGGAGGAGGAGGAGGAGGAGGAAGAGGAGGAGAGCCACAAGGCAGAGTTTACAGTGAGCACTAATGAGAATATTTGGTGTCTGCTGATTAAAGTGTCGTGTGATCAGTCTCAGAGAAACATTCTATCAATGTCGTACCCTACTTTCAAAATAAGCCATAATACGTTATTAGAGTTCATAAGTTGATTAATGGATTAAATTCAAACTATTTTGATAGCTGATAAATCATTGGTAATCTTTTTACAAGCAAAAATTGAAAAGAGACTAAACAGTCTGTGTTAATCGGGATTTGCTGCTGTAACGGAATATCTTTGGGTTTTGGACTTTTGGACTATTATATAAGATCTTTATCACCAAACCTTTTCACTGTTTCACTGCAGTTGAGCGGATGAAAAAAAACGATCTTGAATTGCAGCGCTATTTGTATGAATCAAACTCACTAACAGCATTTCAAGCAGTTCAACCAAGCCTCTTACAGACAAAGTAGTATTGTAGTTCTAATAGTAGTATTACACACACTGGGGTCTAGGAGTAATTTAATTTTTAGCTGATAATACTTTCATCCTTAGTCGTAGTTTAATATGGAATCATTTCATAATGCTGATTGTTATTTTCAAGTATTTCAATCAGCTATTGACCTGCTATCTTTTCAATAGAAAAATGTATTTTTACTGTGGATGTCGTCTGGGTCTTCTAAAACCCAATGATTCTCCATTTACTAAAAAATTGGACAAAGAAAGTAGCAAATATTTTTCATTTCAAGAGGATTATTCGATAAGTAAATGTTACGATAATGAATATATTTTATTTTGAAAGGGCCCGAGTACTTGTTCCTCCACAATGAAAACCGTCTGATTCAGTACTCAGTAGAAATGAAGTTATCAGTCGGATGGAAACTGCTGGGTCTGGCCCCCGGTTTGACGTGTGACCGTCCTGCGGGCTCTGGATGTCACACGACCGGTCCTTCTTGTATCGGGGGAAAGAGGAAGTGCTTTATCTGTGGCAGAAACCTGCCCTACCCCGTTTCCTCTCAGAAACCACCCGAGGCGGCGCCTCACTTCACCTCACTCTGAATTATTCCACAGTGCCGTCGTGTCGTCACCTCCGGGAACATGTTGAGGGAAAAAAAAAAAAAACCCCTTCAGTGTTTGATTTACATACTTCCTGTTGTGGTGGAACAGTGAAGTCGGTCAGCTGTTTGAGGAGGTACTTCCCCCCCCTCTTTCTGCTCCATGTCTTTGTGGGTGAGAAGTGAGAGAAGTGCATCGAAGCCCATTTCGCACATTTCTCTCGTGTCTCGACATCCAGAAGTTTGTGCCGAATGGAATTTGCTTTTGCTTGTGGAAATAACTTAATAACAACAAGTGATGTTAAATGACCCTCCTACGTTTGTCAGAGTATTTATTTGTCTGGGTACACTCCAAAATGTGGCCCTTCTACCTGCCCGGGGCAGCAGGAGGTGGAGGGATGAGTCACGGCAGGTCGCTCCGTCGGCTAACGAGGACGGAGCATCTCTCGTTACACCGCCGGCTCCGGGGAGCCATCAGGGCCTTGTTTGTTTCACACCCACACAGTGATGCCAGCATGAACGGAGCGCTGCCACACACACACACACACACACACAGAGAGAGAGAGAACCGCGAGAGGCAGACCTGGAGGTGGCGGTTCGACCTTGAGCCCCGGCGAGTGGGATTTGGGCCCACGGGTTAGCTTTACCCTTTGTCTTTACTTCCCCTCCTGAATTCTCAGGCAAAACATGAAATGTTGTTTCTTTTCAAATCCTCCACAGGGGGATTAAATGACTTCTCATAAGATTAAAAAAGAAAAAAAAAAAAACAAGGGAAGAAATGTCTGCTTTCTGATGGGATGACACGACGCTGCCAAATTATTACAAATTGGGCAATTTGTCTGGAACGGCAAAGCCTCTATTTATTTGAACAATGTGATTGCTATTCCGTGCTTTAAAGGTGAGCGTTGCCCCGATCTAACACCTGTTCCCCTGCTGCTGCATGTGGCTGAGCATAGGCAGGTTTCCTGTGATACACGGCAGTAAATAACCCGAATCAGTGGACAGTGGATGTGACTTCTGTTGTCGAATGCAGTTCCTGCTTCTGGCTGGCATTGTGATCATATGACCACGGCGTTTGAACACCCCCGTGGCCCTCTGTGGCAGCAAAAGCATGCACACAAGTTATTCATGTCATGCTACCAGCTGCAAAGCAAACTCATTAAATGATGTGTGCAGATTGATGGAAGATGATGACAGCAAGCGTCATAGTTTGGTTACAATTTAAACCAGTCGCATCCGTCCCTGCATCCGTCTGCAATCTTGTCTCTGACAACTGAAGAAGCTTTGTGATGCTACAGAGTGGAAGCATGATATGTACTTCTGTCAGCGGCTTACACCCTTAAAAACACGCCTAGGTTTGGTGACCAGTCCATAGGAAAGGTTGGATAGTTTGTGAAATGCGCTATTTTACAGTAAATTTGAAGCTGCTGCTAGCAGTATCAACCAAGGATAAACCTACAGCACAGTGGAGTATCTACATAGTTTGAAAAGTTGTGGTATTTACAGGCTGATTATACGCTATGATGTCTTGGATGACTACTGTTGCTTCCTTGAGTCTTGCCACCACAGTGAGGTTGCCATGCAACAAACACAACAGATGTAACAATGAGATATAAAGTGTTATTTACTGGGCTTTAAAGGTGCTCGTTTTTCATAACCTTTGGCCACAGCAAGACTTGTTGTTTCCCTGTGTGTTTTTTGACTATTTATGCTAAGCTAAGCTAACCCTCGTCTACAGACATGCGCAGAGTTTGGATTTTACCACTGGATTCTCTGCACGAAAAAGCCATTTCCGAGACTAGAGAACAATTACTTCCAGATTTGGGAGCTTTGTCCAATCAGTCCCCCAATGCGATGCAGAGGCACGGCAGCAGCTTTTATCCTCTCAAGCGGCGATAGAGATGAGTCGCAGGGGGAGGAAAGGAGAGTCTAGCTTGACAATGCAAGGACAGACTGGGAGGCTGGACAATGCTTTTCGGGATATGGCGTGGCGAGTCTTTTGTGCAGCCAAAAAAAGCATCTCAAGCTGTGGCAATGACGTCGAAATGACAAGAGGAGAAACGCAGAAAGATTGTGTGGGTGGAATAGTTAATAAAGAGTCTTAAAGACACACGAGCCACATAATGGATAAGGCAGAAAGAACACGTGGATGGTGGAGCGTAGAGTAAAAGTTGCACGTCTCGTGGTGCATCGTCCTCTGCTGCGTTGCCAAGAGGCTGCACGTTCACGCGGCAGGAGGAGATTTAAGGAGAGCGCCTACCTATGAAGGACCTCTTGCCGCTCTTCATGTCCTCCCGAGGGTCTGGCTGTATTCGCAGCCGGGCACAGAGTCTCTGGTGGACGAAGGTCTGTCTGCCGCAGAGAGTCCAGGTGACTGAGTGCATGAGAGAGAGAGAGAGAGAGATGTAGTCTCTTTCTTCTCTTCTTCTTCTGTAACGTTTCTCACTGCAGCTCTGGTCACAAAAGTATTTGCATTCACAGGTTAATATGTTTTTTTCCCAGCTGCACGTCCCTCTGCTGTTTCTTTTACTCTCATCAACCTGCCTGCGCCGCAACCAAATAGCTGAAACCAAAGATCTGTGACGCACCTGCTTCTCCTCCTCAATGCCCCCCGCCCCTCCTCCCCTCCTACACACACACAAACACACACACTCTCTCTCATTGGTTCTTTCGTCTACATAGAGATTCTCGAACAAAACAAAAAAGCAGGTGTCTGGTTACGGTGAGCGTGGGAGTCCCACCGGAGGGGGGGGGGGGGGGGGGGGGAACCGGTCTCTATGACACGGGAACCACCTGAGGAACACCAGTGGACAGACATCGAGGTGTTTCTTCAAACTGGCTTTTTATTGGTCACCGGTGCACAAATGAATCGTGCGCTACTCGTCAGCCTCCTCCGCCTGCCTTCCCTGGGGAGTTTAGGGGGTTGGGGAGGGGGGTGTAAAAGTCCCACTCACCGGCCCGATGCTTCGGTAGCTGTCTGCCTCGGGGCTCGTAGGCCATCACGCACAATGAGGGGCGTGAAGAACAGCGAGCTCTCTCTGAGGTTGTTGACACTCAGAAGCAACTGCAGACGCGGTTGGAGGCGTCGGGGCCATTCGCCACAAAGAGTTGTGATGAGTTGTGGACTGCAGCCATATTGCATTTGATTTAACATGGATGATAGCGAGTGAAAAACAAATGACTGAAGCTGTAAAGCAGTAGAAAACCACAGCCTCCGGGTTTTAGAATAGACTTACTCTGTCACCACATAAACAATATATGATACTACCTGTGCATTGAACTGCTGTTTTGAAGCCTTGAGTGCAGCATTTTGGAAGTCGCCATCTTTTTTTGCAAGCACATGTGACGCAACCAGGTTGAGCTACATACACATTATCCCCTGCTTTATGGTCTCATCTGTCGATAAGCATCATACTGAATTGAAGACTTGAAACGATATTTACAAGGTCTACTGGGGGAATAAATCGAGAGCAGTCGAGTCATTTCTTTTATAGACTGAGGAGTTCCACCTACGGCCAGTAGAGAGAATGCAAGTTTAAGCAACCTCTGTGGACTTCCCTTTACTGTATTCAGGGGGTCAAAGATTTGACCCCTGAAATAAAGACAAAGACATTTTCTGTTTTCTCACAATTTGGTACAGCCGAGCCTTCAGGTTTGGGCTATATTCTGTACACAAAGCTCTGGTGAACCCTACAAAGAGGAAAAAGTCACAGAATGTCAGTGCAACATGAATCATGACATATCAGGAAGATACAAGCTGTCCCTCATCCTATAGATAGCTACTGGACTGACAACTTGCTAAACACTCGCAATGCAGAAGATTACTGCTGAAAAAAGTGCAAGAAAATAAAAATCGGCACTAGACTGACCAATAACCGTTTGCCAGACTAATAGCCCCCAATTGGCTTCGGCCGACAATTACCACCCCCTGAAGTTTTAAACCTAGCTTGATGGAAGCCCGTTTCAGCTGGATTTGCATCTGTTTTGTCCATCTCCATCATTCTTGTTTAGAGAGTTCGTTCTCCGCTCATCACTCAGGGCAGTGACGTTAGTTTCCTGGGGGTGATTTTTTTTTTCCCCTTTGCAATTTTTTTTTACTCCGTAACGGATAAGATTTAAAATGTAGCAAAGAACAATACTTCAAAAAATTAGATTAAAAAAAAATTAGAAGTACAGAAACTACTGAATTACAGTAATGCAAGTAAATAGTTACTTTTCACCTTTGCAATAGCCCTCAAACATAATGTATTTAGACAAATTTAAAAACGTCAATACAATAGGAACTCTAGATAACAGCAGATTTAGACCAATTCTTAGATGCGCTCCTTTATGTACAAATGTCCCATGAAAGGCAAGTTTTCAACATCTTCCCTGGATTTATATCCATTCCCCCCCCCATTGAAACATGAAAACCAAAATTTAAGGAAAGTTTTATTTATTTGCAAGGATAAAAAAAAAGTAGGTACATGAAGTCAACATCTTAAGGTGCAAGACCCAATTCGCTGGCCAGGGTGCCGATGGCAATGGGGTCGCCGCAGGTGCCATTGGTAGCACAGTCGTCACCCAGGGTGCCATTTATAACGCCGATGTCGCCCAGAGTTCCCCCCAGGGTGTTTATGGCGGCGGCCAAGGTGATTTTGTCAATGGGGTTGCCGATGGTGCTGTTGAGAGTGCCGATGGCGTCGTCCAGGGTGATGTTGTCGATGGCGTCGTCCAGGGTGCCGATGGCGGCGGCCAAGGTGATGTTGTCGATGGCGTCGTCCAGGGTGCCGATGGCGGCGGCCAAGGTGATGTTGTCGATGGCGTCGTCCAGGGTGCCGATGGCGGCGGCCAAGGTGCCGACGGGGTTGCCGATGGTGCTGTTTAGAGTGTCAATGGTGCCGTCGTCGCCCACGGTGCCGTTGGCGGCGGCCAAGGTGATGTTGTCGATGGCGTCGTCCAGGGTGCCGATGGCGGCGGCCAAGGTGATGTTGTCGATGGCGTCGTCCAGGGTGCCGATGGCGGCGGCCAAGGTGATGTTGTCGATGGCGTCGTCCAGGGTGCCGATGGCGGCGGCCAAGGTGATGTTGTCGATGGCGTCGTCCAGGGTGCCGATGGCGGCGGCCAAGGTGCCGATGGGGTTGCCGATGGTGCTGTTTAGAGTGTCAATGGTGCCGTCGTCACCCACGGTGCCGTTGGTGGTAGCGCTGCCGTCGTCGCCCACGGTGCCGTTGCGGCCTGCGCTGCCGTCGTCGCCCACGGTGCCGTTGGCGGTAGCGCTGCCGTCGTCGCCCACGGTGCCGTTGGCGGTAGCGCTTCCGTCGTCGCCCACGGTGCCGTTGCGGCCTGCGCTGCCGTCGTCGCCCACGGTGCCGTTGGCGGTAGCGCTTCCGTCGTCGCCCACGGTGCCGTTGGCGGTAGCGCTTCCGTCGTCGCCCACGGTGCCGTTGGCGGTAGCGCTGCCGTCGTCGCCCACGGTGCCGTTGGCGGTAGCGCTGCCGTCGTCGCCCACGGTGCCGTTGGCGGTAGCGCTTCCGTCGTCGCCCACGGTGCCGTTGCGGCCTGCGCTGCCGTTGTCGCCCACGGTGCCGTTGGCGGTAGCGCTGCCGACGTCGCCCACGGTGCCGTTGGCGGTAGCGCTGCCGACGTCGCCCACGGTGCCGTTGGCGGTAGCGCTGCCGACGTCGCCCACGGTGCCGTTGCGGCCTGCGCTGCCGACGTCGCCCACGGTGCCGTTGCGGCCTGCGCTGCCGACGTCGCCCACGGTGCCGTTGGCGGTAGCGCTGCCGACGTCGCCCACGGTGCCGTTGGTGGTAGCCCTGCCGACGTCGCCCACGGTGCCGTTGGTGGTAGCCCTGCCGACGTCGCCCACGGTGCCGTTGGTGGTAGCGCTGCCGACGTCGCCCACGGTGCCGTTGCGGATGATGTTGCTGCTTCCCTTGCCGTCAATGGGTTCTCCGTCGTTCTGCTCATGTTCAACAACTTTCAGGTAGAAAGCCGATGCCTGAACTTTGGATGGGTCATAAGGAGACAGATCTATTGTAAAAAGAATTTGTTTTTAAGTCCGTGTTAAGAAGAAGCTAATAAAAAATGTAAATGCAAAAATGCAGTGTATTTACCACTCATTTCATTTGTGACACCAACCGGTAAACCAGAGCCTGTGGATAAAGCAGCTGCTTTTAGTTAAAGGTTTCTTAAAATTGCTCTTAAAATTACTATAATCCACTTTTTTGAATTGACGTTTCCAAAACAACAAATATAAATACCTTTGGTAAACCAGACAGTCAGCACAGAAACGAGCATGACCCAAAACGCCCCCATTACTTCAGTCACCAACAGAAAATGCAATCTGAACCACAAGGTAAGCTACATATACACATTCTGCAGGCGTCACAGGTGTTGCTGGTCTGCCATAATTGCCTCTCTCTTCAGGAATCAGTGCTCGTTGAGATGCAGCCCTCATTTCGACAAATGTTTGACAAGCAATCAAACTCAAAAAAATGTTGCATTTATCTATTTTATTACTTAAAGATCAATAAATGGGAAAATCGGAAACATTTTTAACAGACAGGCATTTTTTTTACCACTTTTAGTAATACTTTCTGTATCTGATGTTATGGAAGATATATCAAAACACTAAATGCATGATAAAAAGCAGTATATTTTATCAAATGTTTTATATATATATATATATATATAGATATGTAGATATACATATGTTTAACTGACAAAAATAACTAAGACAAAACAGGTTATTTTACTAGGACTAAAGAAAGTCCAAAGTTGATTAGTCTCTCTAGATGGCTTTGCTCTGGTATCACAACCAATGCATTGTAAAGAATGTTGGAGCCATGTTCCATCAGGATGTGTCCTCAGTCTCCCAGAAGACTGCCTATGTTCACCTACGTAATACATTAAAAGTCGTCAGGCGCTTACTGTAGCAGGACACAGACATAACTTATACATCAAGCTAGACGACTATCTGTCAAACACATATTTACATTGACAGAGAATTTGTTGAACTGGAAGATCTGAAGATCTAAGCTCGTGAACTGTGGAGAAAGTATTTTGAGTATTTTAAATAAAATATTTCTCCACTCTCATGCATTTTGTTACAAATTACACCCCATCAAATACAAATTAAAAAACACTCACAAGTATTTTAAACACAAGTAATAGAAATACAGCCCATCTCTGACTTTATTGAAGATGGCTCTGTTTAGAAATGGCTTTTGATGAAGCTCAAGACTTGCAGGTCTGCAGCAGCACATACATAAGGGTGAGAAATTCAAGCTGATGCCTTTAAACTTTTTAAACTCCAGGTCAGCTTAAATCCTCAGCGAGCACCGATCAGTCTTAGTCCTCTGACCTAAAGTTCTAACGGTGATCCTCTATTTCAATACTTTTCTTCACCAGTGATGAGAAGTGTCTCTACGTCACATGCCTATTCAAGCAGTTAGACATTCATTCATTTATTTGACATATTATGCCCGTTTACTACAAGTGGATATGGCTCTTTGTGATCCGAAATGAAGTTTGGTCCAAATCCCACAAGGATCCTTATTAACGGCACCCTAATACAGCTCTGCTCAAAATGACCCATTTGAGGTCTTAATGCTAATGAGCCCGCTAATCCACAGTTTAGGATTCATCAGGACATTTCTGAATGATTTGCCCAATCCTGGCCGGGACATGGTCCTCTTATATGAAATTATAGCGGCACCCTGCCCCCCCCCCCCCCCCCCCCCAAGACAGTCTCTTTCTCCAAATCTGTAAACCTAGGGGAAACATCGGGGTCCATTTCGTTCTATGGCCTGCTAAGCCTGGGATGCCGTGCAGAGAATTGTGGGGAACTGCGATGTGGAGGTAGGGCCAAGGCAGACCCCGGAATATTAACTTATTTAAAGCAGTCATTAAAAACACGTTTGGGGGTTGGCAAACATCCACCTGAACGTGTAGAAGACCACTTTCCACTTTTCATACATTTGAAATCCACAAAGAGATTAAAGACAGTTTACAAATGAACTGTACAGCAGAACTCAGCTTCCTCTTGAAAGATCGGTGTGGTGTATACTGGTAGGAATAAAGCCTTTCACAATGACGGCGAAAACCCTGGAATAATGTTTGACACCGCTGTGACGTGACCGATTTGCATCCCATTTCAAATCGGGGCGGACTGCGAGCGGCGAGATGTAACACGGATGTGAGTGGGTGCGAGATGGAGTGAGTCAGAAACGCGCCGGCACGCTGATTCAGACGTGTGATTGTTTGTCCCTGAGCGACTTTGGCCTCAATGTCGAGGAGTTTAGTTGCTGTACTCACACAACTATTATGTGGATTTGGGAAATCTTGATTAGTTGGTTGAATAAAGATGATGTTTCACTTCCTCGCTGAGAGCTGTTAGATATTATACTGTAATACGTTAAAGTCAAGACAGTTTTAGCTCGGCTCATTATAGGATAACAGCTCCCAAACTAAGTTATTACTTTTTTTAACGTATTTTTAATTTAATTTTGTATTAATGCCTAAACAAGACATAAACAAGCAGAATGCAATCTGAAGGTTTGGTCTGGCCTCTAAAAAATGGTTGATTTAAACTAAACATGTATCAACACCATTACCTTGTTTTAAATTGTATTTAAGTTTACATTTTCCAATTTCCCAGCATGTGGGTCTAAAAATGATCTGTTGTCTCCTGCAGATCTGCACCCGCGCTGGTGGAGTCATCTCCGTGGGGGGTGAAGGACAAATGGCGCGCGGGGGATTGAGACCACGCCGTCTGTACAGTAGGTCAGTCTATGAACAGCCCCGGCTCACCTGCTGCTATCTCTAACCCGATTAGTAGCAGGTCGTGTTTGGAAAGGCGTGTGTGTGTGTGTGTCTGTCTCTGTGGGCCCGGCCTGCCTGTAAAAGTCCAGGCTGTTGGTTCCTGTTAAAAAAATCTGCTGGAATAGCAGAGTCTCCTGTCTGGTCCCCCCCCACAGAATGCTCATCATTTCGGGGGACTTCAAAGAGACGCGGCCATTCTCTTGAGGGTCACCCACTGGGCGCGGGTGGATTTAGACACGGAGGAGCTTATCACCAGCTGCGACGTAAATAGAAACAAGCCGGCCCACTTCAGTTGTCTTAAGAACCGTGTGATCCTGAATGTGAAATGTTGAGTCACGCATGAAGCTGATGGCGGGGGGGGGGGGGGGGGGGGCGGCCGTTGGGGAAACGCCACGTTTCTTCAGACCAATAGGTTTAAATGATGAGCAGCAGGTGCCCCTTTACTCTCACCCCGGTGCCCTGCGCTCAGCCCTTTGGGTCCACGCTCACCTCGTGGCTGCCCCTTCGAGCTCTCTCTGTGTCAACCGTTCATTCCCCCCCCCCCCCCCCCCGAGTGCAGCGGAGACGTGAGTTGCTAAAAAACAAACCAAAAACGCACGTGGGATGTGGGTTTGGCAGCCAGGGTCAGAGTCCTGGAGGAGAAGCTGACCCACTTTGGGGCGCCACTCGACGCACGGATAGACGAGAGGACGGCGGGTTCGGGCCTTATGCCCCGCTGCTTCCCTTCGGTCGGTAATGAGGACGCCGTGGGATTAAAACACGTGGTCCGTCCGAGCAAGGACAAGGACACGGCGCGGGTGGACAGTGTAAGAAATAGAGTCCTCGTTCCCTCACACGTGCACACATGTAAATCTCTCTAACCGGGTCAGAAATGACATCAATCACACACATTAGATCACACAAGCTCAGATCACCATCGCTCCGCCAGAAATGGGTTCCAACCCCATGATGAGCCCTCTGTGAGTGCATAAGAGGGGTCGGTGCGTGTGTGTGCGACAGTGCTTTCATAACCCCGCACGTGCGCTGCAGTCCAGTGAACGGGGGGGGGGGGGGGGGGGAGCGTGAGCGCGCCGGGGCAGTTACACAACGCCTCTCGGGGTCTTACGGACGGGATGCGCTACTGGGGAGGGTCACGGGCGGGAGGTCGCGTAATGGAGACCAACGGATCTGTGGCGTGGCGAACATGCTTATAGCTATTTATCAGCAAATGAAGGATTTTCACAGATGAACTGATAACGGGGCAGAGGTTAATGATTATTGTCTTTATCTATCGAGTAATTAGTTTGTTGATTATTAGTCAACAAACTGTCAGTACTTGTTTTTCTGTTGCAGCTGTTAGAAACATCTGCAACACGTCCAGTGAATAGTGCACAGAGGAAGGATCGTTTTGTTTAGTCAGCACCTTTTGTTTATTTTGTTTGGACGTTTTTTCCCAATGAAGTCTGCGCTGCAGGCTTTGGAGTGTTAAACACAATGGAGCTAAATAAGCAAAAAGGCTCTCCTTCAGCTGTAATTGATGGACGCGTCGTCGCGTCACCGAGCAGAAGGATTAAATCTGATGGACTTCAGAGAGTTAGGAAGAGGACGATTACATCATCCGGCACCCAGAGGTTAACATGAAGGAGCCCGTCTGCCACGAGCGGATGGGGGAGGAACGGGGAGCAGGTGCAGGCCCGAAGACGCACGCGGTGCTGACGAGTCACTGCACATTTCCCCAACAATACGGATTGCAACATTTACATAATGTGTGTGTGTCTGTGGGTGTGGGTATATGTGTGTGTGTGAGTACACACTGACGTCCTGTAATACGGAGCCACAGGGAGTGATAACGTGAGATCCATCCCCTGCTTTTAGATCTGCTTCATTTTCACTCTCACGTGAGGAAGGACGTGGAGCGATATTAGTTTTGTGATATAATAAGCGCTATTATGAGCTTGAATGTCCACTCAGGGTGTGCAGCAGGCCGCTGTGCTTGTCCCTTGTGAGACCAGTAGGAGACACTGACTTCATGCTTTATACTACATATTATACCAAGTTACAAAATAAAGTCTGCGTAGGCTGGCTGTCATTTATACATTTTAGAACAGAACTTTCGCAACATTAATCATGGGGCATTGTGCCTTTCTGCAGCTGCTACAAAGCTGATCTGTGACACATTTTTGGTTCTTAAACGGCTATCCGTCGTGTTCATGGCTTGCAGAAACTTTCAAAGAACGTTTGTGGTGACTGGGTTACTAGACGGTCAGATAAGGCACATCACAACTACGCAAAACGCGCCATAATCCAAACTAAATTACCTCAAATTCCAACTGCATTTGGGACATTTTTTGCCAACACTGAATATGAATTTAGCGCGCCTGTGACCCTTTATACCAGGAATTGTTTTTGCTTTTACAGTTCTTTTCCTTTTTGAAGGTTTTTTAGAGGCCTGGGAACTGGTCAAAGACTTCTTTGTATCCTGTTGCAGAGTGCCAGTGTAACCTTGTAGAAGTCGCCATCGCATCCAGTCTGCCCTCCGTCCAACGTGGGAGGTCAAAAAAGTGGCGAAATCTCCAGTTTGAAGTCTTCACTACATCATTCAGTAAATGATGGTCCGTTTGGAGTTAAATACACCACAAAGCAGGTGAAGTTTTCCCTGTGTTGGTCCGTAAACGTTAACCCTTTCTCGTGTCTTTTCAGTTGATGAAAAGTCAAATTAAATATCTTCTTCAACCTTCAGTTGTACTTATCTCCAAACTCATGTGTTAACTTCTGGTTGCACCAAACCAAGATGGCAACGAACAAAATGAGGGATTGAAGTCTCCGAAACATCAACAAAGACTAAACTGTAGATTGAGCAAGCAAAATAAACAATTAGCCCCCAATGCTGTAACACAGCCACCATCCCTGTGATGGCACAAGTGTCGGGCTACAGAGTGTGTGTGTGTGTGTGTGTGTGTGTGTGAGTGTTCAAATGAGAAGTGACACAGTGAGACAACAATCCCTTCAGAAAAACCCCGCCGAGGCTCTCCTTCATTATCCACGAGGGGGAAACTGATACCGCCCCGCTATCAGTGACCTAAACACGGACGGCCCGTCCCCTGGGAGCACATGAGACCACACGGCTGGTCTTATGGAGAGCATGTGCACATTGCCGATGTGCAGCCGGGAGGAGAGGCACATTCAGAACGGGCCTCCTGTTTGCCCCGCGGCGGGATTCAAGTCCTCCCGGGTACCTCACGAAAAACGCTTGTTTTTAGCGCACACATCAAATGAGACACACACAAAAAAAGGACATATTCAGGGAGCTCCTTTTGCTTTTTTTTCAGGGAAATGAGGTTGGAGTCAGTGAGGAAAGTAGACTGCAGTCGCTCGCTGTTCTATCAACAACAAAAGCAGCCGCGGCATGCAAAGAGCCACGGGGGGGGGGGGACTGTGAGTCCGGATTCTCGCTGACACGATCCATTAGAAAGTATGAAAAACCCACAGCGTGGTCCCGTTGAGGCGGCGAGGCCGCGTTGGTCCCGACTTACTTTCCATTTGTGCCTCTTACGTGGTGGATGGAGCGGCTGATTCCATCTACCTGACAAACGCCATTTGTCCCAATCTCTCGACCAGATCTGTGTTTATTTGTGTCTGAAGGGGAAACGTGTCCCTCAGAGGATGAAAAGCATGAAAATACACAGACTTGAGCGTAAGAATTATGAATCCTAATAAAAAACAAATTTGTCTAAATAGAACTTAAACAGAAGTTCACATAAAACACTGCATAAATGTGAGATTAATGGCTTATTTGCTTGATTTGGAAATGTCCGTTTTTTGAAGGCCATGTTTGTGTTACTGCAAGTAAAGTTTTAACTTTCAGGCTTTATGATTCAGCGTTTTGCTTTTTTGTATTAATTTAGTAAAATGCACAAAATTCAATGGAAATACTTCACACAAAATACGACTCAAATGTTCATTAATGACATTATTCTGACACAAACATTTTGCCGATTAGGAGGAAACCAGGAAGGACGCTCCCTATTTGACCATATCCTCGGTGAGGTGATAAGTTAAAGAGCATCTGATTCTGTGTGCGTTTGGAGATTTGAACGTTTCAGGCCAGCAGTTATTTGCCGATCGAGAGGCTTATTTGGTTAATGATCGAGCTCTGTTCCACCGGTGTACCTGCTATTCTGTGGGTTGAGCTCTTTGTTGTTGCGCTTCAGCTGTCTCTTGTCAGGAATATCAAAGTCCTGACTGGCTGACTCAACCTGTTATGACCCAGCCGAGCTCTGGGATCCTTTCACACAATGCATTCTCCTCACGTGGTGCAGCTCTAGTGTTGTTCTTGAATCAAACGGGCACTCGGCGAGCAGGTATGTTAACAGAACAGAACAAAGACGCTTTGTGAGGAACGAGCACAGCCCTGGGATGAGAATCTGCTGGAGGCCTGGGAGAGAGGGAAGGCATCCGAGGCTTTGCAAAGGGACGCTGGCGCCCCGGAAGCACTTCCACTTCTGGCCAAAGGGGGCGCCAAGATCAGCACAAACGGAGTGACCTTCGTAGTAACTTTAAGTGAAGCTAGCGATGTTGTATTTTGGGGTGAAAAGTCTTCGATGATCACAATGCACAATCCCTCCCATGTGAATTTGGGGTAGATAAAAACCTGCACTGTACTCATTTGGCAAACATGGGAAAGTAGGCAGCTAAGTAGGCATCCTAGACATGATCCCATGTGTCAAAAGCCAAAAGGGAAACCACTTGTGGAATCTTAAACCATGTGATACGTTTGATGAACTTGTGTTGTATAACCCGTAGATATTTAAACTATAGGTGAACACGGCGTGCGTCTGAAACGCAGCTGGGGTTAGGTCCATCGGGTCAGCTGGAAGATCTACATGCACTATTTTCTTTGTCATTAATAAATAACTTGTTTAGTTTGATGATGACAGCTGCACAGCCAGCTCTGCGTTTACGATTAACTCCGGCCGTCTCAGTGGAAGGGGGGGGGGGGGGGGGGGGGGGTTACATAACCCTGAGAAACTCTTTATATCGAGAACTTTCTCCACATGCAAAGGAAAATAACATCAGGAAATGAACAGCTGCTGGAAACAGGGATTTGAGTGAATTCTTTTTGTTAACAATAATTAGCCTTTCTTAGTGACAATTAGTAAAATAGTTACAAAGCACTTAAATCTATATGACCAAACAGATTGTTACGGCAGCTCAATCCTCTGGACCCAGTAATCTGGACTGATTGCTTTTTGTTCTTTAATTTCCCCCCTCTGTCTTCCGTCTAAGTCACTGTTCATCTGCCACAGACGTCACTGGCTCTGATCGCCGGCCGTCCTCTTACATAAAGCATGAGCAGACACCCGATCCCCTCCCCTCGGTTGGGTTGACGCGAGGCTGCCGGAGCTCAGCCTCTGCCCTCCTTTTTGCCCCCCCCCCCCCCCCCCCCGAGGCGTCGCAGTCACTGAATGAGATGGCTTTCACTTCTGCGTAAGCTCCAGGGTGTTCTTTACATCTGCGTGTATTTGCACAAAGGAAGGATGGCGATGCCCCACATGACGGGGCTTTTATCCGTAAGAGGGTGGATGCTGCTACCAAGTCACGCATCTCAGAGCAGCCGGTTGTCCCCAACAGCTTTGACCTGGCATTTGGGCTGTCACCTTTAGATTATTAAAACACACATTTTACAATAGCTTCAAACACTAACTGTCGTTATTTTTTTCATAATTAATTGTTAGCATTTGGTAAGGATTTTCTGCATGTTTTTTAAAATTTTATTTAAATATCTTTGTATTTCAGAAGGATTGTTTGATAAAAAAAAGAATTACGGGAGATAACTAACAAGTTAGTTGCAGCCCGATAGGATTTAAGTATTGTCATTATTATTATTTTAACCGTTAAGTGCACCAAGCAGCGAATCACTCTGATGGGAGGTTGGCTCAAAGCGCTGGTTGATGCACATGTTGTCAGCATGTTGTCAGCATGTTGTCAGCATGTACGGTAATTGGTCCACACTGAGGAATGGGTCCCTTTCTCTACGTGGCGCGAAGCTCAGTCACAAAATGAAGACATTGTGTGTTCAATGTGACACGGTGACGCAGTCTTAAACACTGTGGTTTTTCTTCATATAAATGGATAGATTTCATTCTCCCGTCTTGGAGACGTTCAGTGTCAGCTGTTTAGAACATACAGAGAATAACACAGAGCGTACATACGGTACATCCGCAGGACGCCAGCTGGCAGGTACATTTCACGCTGCTCGTCGTAAAAACACACCTCTGGCGTGGTGTGAGACAAAGAGATAATAAATAAAAATGAAATGAATGAATAAAAGTCTGCGTTGTGGGGGTTAGACTCTGGCTGACTTGCCATTTAGGGCTTTAAAGGACAGAGGGACGAAGGAGAACTTAAAGCGGTTGAGCCTGCACTGGGGACTCTATAAAAATCCAGGCCTTAGTCTTAATCCCGCAGTGAATCTTCTATTAGAGGATTCCAAAAGCAGATTACATCCTACATGGAGCTGGATTTAAATTTATTTCATTTTTTTGGTTCTCATACGCCAGATGTCAGTTACAGAGAGCGTGACCTTGCAGACTTCCTTTGACACAAGGTAGCAAAGATAAAATAATCTACACTCGGATTTACAATGCACACTTCACAAATAGTCAGAGAGCCGCTCTGATTGACGCTAATTGGTCTTTTTGGTTTTCACTGAAGCATGAGTTTATATTTCATTATGTAAATAATTATGGCATCAGGTCTGGCCGCAGATGGTGGATCTTTGCGGGGGACTCTTGGGGTCGTGACCCCTCACAACATTGTGTGAGTGAGCAATTGACCACATCTTTTGGTTGTTTGCTCCCAAACAAAACTCCTGTCAGACAAAGTGCTTGCGCTGAGTTGGTTTTGCACCCACAATGCATCAGCGATGCAAATGAGCCGGACTCACACACGTCCGCGGCATCAGCCTCGGCCTGTCTGAACACTGACAAAATGTGATTTACTTCCTGCGACAGCTGACGGAGGAGAGCAGTGACGCACTGAGCCGGGACCAGGACCGTGACGGCCCCCCGCTTCCAGTGGAAGATAAACAGCTCCGGAGCCCGTCTTTAAACACACACGCTAGATGGATGTTTTTTTAAATGCTGGTCACAGACTCTCTCAGCTGTGTTCAGTGCAGTGTTTATGCTTCCATGACCTCTGTCTCTCTTGTTGTTACCCTGTTTCCTTTCACAGATGTGCGTTCTGTCTGATCATGAATTAGGACGTGATTGGAGTGGTCCGCTGAAGAGGGACATTGTCTTGGAGCTGAAAAAGCGTGTGCTCTGTGATTACCGAGGAATTAAACCACATCTAATCTGCCTCTTCACACGTTTTATTCAGTATTCATCAGTGTGCCACCGGTTGTGACGTCCCAGAGGGCAAAGGGTGTCACTCTGCAGGACGATAGACGCAGAGAGACGGAGAGGAAAGACGACGTTTCACCGCCGAGGCTTCGGTGCTTTAGCCGGCGGGGTCAGACCTCGCCCCCCCCCCCCCCCGAGGGAGGGGCTCAGCTGGAGCCAGACCGGGCAGGTGTGAAAAAAACAAAAGCTCCTTCGGCCGGGGAGGGCTTCTAGTGCGATGCATTAGGATTAGGAACCCATCAAATGTCATGGAAGAGGGAACATCCTGACGTTCTCTGACGTCCCGCTTACGCAACCGAGCCCCCGTCCCGCCGCTCTGAAAAACTAAATATAAGAGCCTGCCCTGAATATCTGAAGCACCGCTGGGAGCAAAACAAGGCGTAGGAAGTACTGGTAGTACTAGTAGTACTAGTAGTACTAACTATTAGTGTCAACCTGCAGAATAGATTTAAAGTTTCAAAAGCAGCAATTAGGCATATTACAGGAAAACACGTTTTATCTGATTATAATTAATGCAACATTAAAGTAAATATCTTATAACTGCTGCAGCTGGTGAAGGTGGAGCTTATTGGTGAACAGGTTCTACATTCACCAACATGCACATGATGTAAATAAGTAAATGTACTTAGATACTTTCTACCTCTGCT
Source organism: Pungitius pungitius (assembly GCF_949316345.1). Lineage (NCBI taxonomy): Eukaryota > Metazoa > Chordata > Actinopteri > Perciformes > Gasterosteidae > Pungitius > Pungitius pungitius. The sequence goes on from NC_084916.1 coordinate 2,444,236, forward strand.
GAACAGAACACATTATTAAAAGAATCCTCTTTTAGATGCGTTTCAGGAACTCAAGTTGTTGTTGTTTACCATGTTGTTGTTGTTGTTGTTGTTATTCATGCCACTTGTCATCGTTATTCATCCCATATTCCAAAACAGAACAAGCTCCGCTCCGGCCTCTGCTGTTTGGCACGTTGACACATTGCAGATGTAGAGCTGCGCGCGGCGCAGAAAGACTTGATCCAATCTTCTCTGAGTTTTATTGGTTCAAAGTGATGCTGCAGAGGGCCACTGGTGAGGAGGCTGCTCTAAATAGCAATATATTCATCTTCATTGTGTCCAGATGGATGTGAGAAGCAGGAGGACAGACACACAAACGCACAAATCTTATGCCTGATCTTATGAGATAACCAGCCAGATCTCTGTTCCCAATACAGATGAGCTTGTTTGCAGAATAAAGTGTCCTATCTTCCCGTCCATTTCAAAATGTGGCAGATTAGTCGGGTGCATTTGACTGAAGGCGAGGGAATTTATTTGGGCCTGGATGGCGCTCTGATTGCTGTGTGTCTCATTCGCTGTCAAGAGTTCCCAAAGCAACATTAGTTCTTTTTTTTGCCCCTTTGACGTGAAAACCTTGTATTGTTCAGACTGGCATCTGCCCACCACGGGCCTTATTCAAGTGTTTACGGCCCGTCAGTGCCATTTTTAAACAGACATTTGAAGTCGATTGCCTCGCCTCGCCCAGCCGGCTTTGATGCTGTGCTGCGGAACAAAAGTGTAGCACGCGGCGGAAAGTGGTGATCATGTTCAAAATAACTCATTACGTAGCTTCAAAGTCAATCCTTAATATGATCAGTTTGTCTGGGGACTCGATTATAAGACCTTGACAGCATTAGCTAAGAACTACTACTAATAGTGCAGGGCGCAGCACAAAGTCACATCAACGGGTTCAATTTTAAAGAGTGACTTCTTTACTAACAGAAGGTGAGCTTATTGCGCTGTACACAGACCAGTTTCTCTTGTTTGGTATTTCTGACTAACTAGTTGCTCAGTCTTGATGGTTTATAACTGACTGCTAGTTTTTCTTACAGCATAGCCAGGCAAAATTTGAATCGTTTTTTTTTTTTTTTTCAAAAATAATTGTAGAAGTACTACATGCATTTTTGTGCAAATGTCTCTTGAAATAACACGCAGTGACAAAATGTCCAAGCTCCATGATTTCAGCCAATTTACACACGGGTTCCTTTTTCGCGACTTTTCGCCTTCGGTCTCTTTCCCCACCGCCTTCGAAGTTTGCCGTGTGCATCCTGCATCTTTTACAGTGCTCCTGTGATCAGCGCTGCATCGCTGCTGCATGTCTTGCTGATTTTACTCACAGGGTGGGAGTGTGTTTGTGCAGAAGAGAAAGACGAGAAGCTCATATATCCAAGCAGACTCCAAACATAGCTCGGCTTCTACAGGCGGCCCGTTGCCCCCCGGCGATGTGAGCGGTGTGGCACCTTTGCCCCTCGCCCGACATGTGAGAGTCATCGCAGGGCCTTTGGGTGAACGTCAGCATGACCAAAAAAAGCAAAAATGGCGCTTTTTCCATTGGCTTTTGGATTGTTGCGGAAAATGAGCTTAGTGCCAAACAAAAGTTAATGATACTTGCGATAGCTGTGTAGGCGGAAAACAATGAATGATGCTGTAGTCTCATTACGTCACTTTTTAAGACAATTTAAAGTTCCAAAATGTAGCTGAATGTTCAAAGATACTCACACATTTCTGGGTTTTAGGACTTATTTCTGCAGCACTTAATTGTCTCCACAAAAATCCATTTTGATGTGACCAGCAGTTGTTATGACTCATTGTGGCTCAGGTTTGTAGTTCTTATTGCCAAATGGTATTTTTTGCAGAAGTTACTCTTCAACAGTCTAAACCTGGAGGAGGACGAGTTATTTTTTCCCACTTGGCTGCTCGTGTTTCTGGTCTTCATCAACATCACACCAGTCTTTCCTGTGTGCAAACCAGGGGGTGCCTGTTACCCCTCGCTGAGTGAAACCTGCCATGTCTTGAGAAAACCTTCATGTTTTCCCTAAATATTTATTGTAAAACAAGTGAACGATCCCGCAGACCCTCGTGCCTCGCTGAGCTGAATCATGGGAGCCAGAGGCTGATCCCCAGTGAACCCCCCCTGGCTCCTTCCCACGCGGAATCATGTGACCGAAGCAGACACACGAGAGGTTTTCACTTTTACAGCATTTCTGGCCTAGTACACACACACACACACACACATTTTTCAAATGACGTTTTCTGCTCACGAGAACCGTCAAGCGAGTGCATTCCTGCACAGAGCCACATGAGTGGATTGAGGGTAATAACCGATGGGAGAGTTGTAGAACGCGGTTCTTCTTTGCTTCATTTCCTCTCATGACGACCAACGGGACGGTAATGAACATGGTCTGTTTACTTAGGATTAAAATGGGATTAGGAAAACAGCAAATCTCCTTATTCTTATGAATCCAACAGTTGACTTTTGCTCTCACCCCTGGTCGTTGACATTTCGGACACCAGAGGTACCGGTGGGTTTTATGTAAGAACTCCAAAATACTACGGGTCTACGGGTTCGCTTGAGACTGAAATATCTCTCTGGCTTCTGGATCAATACCATTTTTTGGCAGATATTCATAGCCACCAGAACATGAACCCGACTGACTTGAACCTGTGTCTCTTCTTCGGGCGTCATCAGCAGGTCACATGGTTAGGTTAAAAGCAGTGGGTTTGGAACTGTCATGGTTGTCAGAGGATGAATCCACGATGGGGTTGACATTCATTGTTTTGAGTTAAATGTCCTTGCAACGAAATTCCAGCCGATCCTCTTTGTGTCAGGAGGAGTCATGATAACTTTCCCTCACACTTCATCTTGCGCCATCATCACATATTTTTACTATTACCTTTATTTTTACATTCTCATCTGCCTCAGCTGTACTTTGTGTTTTTTAATTAGTGAATAAAAGTGTTTTTTTCTTTTTTCAGTAGCCTATTAAGCTAATACGTTTGCCTTAAAATAAGATATTGTCTCCAGTTACGAATGTAACCTTATGGTGCGTTTCCACCGAGCGGTACGGTACGGTACGGGTCGGGTCGGTACCCTTTTATTTGTGTCTCCACTGAGAAAAGTACCAAAAATCCGCACCGTACCGTACCACTTTTTGGGTACCCTTCCGTTGGGGTACCTGGCACAGTTGTTTGGTACTAAAGGGTGGAGCTGGACTCACTGCAGAGCGTTGATAGGTTGAAAGAGTGTCGTCATTTGCGCATGCCGCAACGGGAAAGACATCACACGAGGCGCTATTTTTAAACTACAACACCGTCAACAACAATGTCGCCGCGCAGCATTATTTTAACGTGCCACATATCGAGAAGCAAGAACAAGATCGGCTGTATGTCTCCATTGTTGTTTGCGGTTAGCTTTCAGGTTTCGCGCGATCGAATGACGTCAATCTACTTTCCGTCCAATACCGCGCCATCAAGTGACGTTAGCACTACTTTCCAGGGCGCTATAAAGGGACCCGAAAGGCAGGACCATTAATCTCTGAAAGGCCGAATCAAGTGCCACGGGCAGGCGCCCATAGTTTCCATAGCTCCGGGTGGGGGTGAACGATGGACCCCGACGCCGTAGGGGCTACTAACAGTAGGCTGACGCCGTCCTGACGGACCTTCTCCAGAACCCCTGGGAGCAGAGCGTCCGGGGGAAAGGCGTACAGGCGTGACCTTGGCCACACCAAAACTTGAGTTAAATAAAGTACAAAGCTATGTTTCGCTGTACATTATGTACCTGCAGCCCAGGAGGAATATTCCTCATGACAGCCTCTCTCAGGAGACGGTTGGATTCGACATCCTCTGTAAGCCTCTGAGCATAATTCGACACGTCAATCTTGAGAAAGAAACATGCTGCAACTCACTCAGACCACAAGGGTCACCACAGTGAATGAGTGAAGGGGACTGGTGAGAAAAAGTGTGCTACAGGAAAGGTTTATGAGGTTAACACACTTACTTAGTAAACTAACAGCATACATGCTTTCATGACAGAACTAATTTTATATTACTAAAGTGAGGAGCTGCCACCCATGTTGGGATCCATTTTCTCTATGAACAATCATCTTGCTTCTCGGAACTTTGCATGGCCTTCTCTAAAAGGTCAACACAGACACACTCGTTATCACACGTCCATACCAGCTGTTTGTTTCTATGGAAAACTGAGTGGCCTCTACACCATAACAGCTGGAAGTGCGGTTACACAAACATAGCTGAAACCAGGGGGGATCAAATCCATGGGTAGGAAACATAAAGAGATTAAAGCGCTGATTTGTACAGAGAGAACTAACGCAGTATGTGCTGATTAAAGCTCTTAGCAGCACACAGAAAAAGAAGGTGGCTCCCTAAGGGAGGGGCTCCAGCGGGTCTCGGCCCCTCGGGGGCCCAGCGACTGTACTCCTGTCACAAGTGTTTTCCGATACGAACATCTAAAGTGAGCCGAGCGCTTCCCAGCAGCCCGGTGTGTTTCCCAGGCATGGCCTCCTGCAGATGTGCTCTGTGGCTGACTCCAGTGTGCGTGGCTAATTATAGCAGCTCGCCACCCGTGGCGGCTTCACACATCTGGTTTCGTGTGCTTTAATCGCTCGTTCGTTTCCAAACGGGATCCCGCTGAACAGAGTTCACTAAGAGACAGCCCTTGTTTTTTGTTATTTAATCCGGGCTCTCTGCTGTTTTTGCACTGGAATGTGTCAGGAGGTCACGCAGCTTACTCTCAAGTTATGCTGAGTAATAAAAAGCAGGTCATATCTCAAAGCTGTCCATGTGTGCAATTTCTTTTTATGGGCATTTTTGAATGAAAAGCAGCATCCAAACGACAGAGAGAAGGGCCGTGGTTGGTCAGGGCCAACTAGGTCTGAGACTAAATAAAGTACAATTTGCATAAGCCAAAGCAGGACTGTCTGCAGCGTGTAGCGGTGCAAATAGGTGGGGTTGGGAAACCAGGGCCAATTCAGCTGACGGATGCCATGGATGGATTCGAGCAACAGATAATAGACTTAGGGACAGATCCCTGCTCCCTGGCCCCTCTTTCCTCAATGAGAGCTGTGATCACTGAGCGGAAGACTCGGTGACATGGAAACCTGCCAGGAGATCAGAGTCTGTGATGGTCTCATTGATCCGCTGATGTCGGCTGATTAGGGGTTAGCTGATGAGTGCGTGGTGGAAATTTCCACCACGCACTCATCAGTGCATATATATACGTATATATATGCCGAGCTCCAAACATCCAAGATTCTTGACAGTTATTCAGAGCTTTGAGCCACTGAGGATTTGGCTCATTGTATTGTATTCATTGTGTTTTGGAGAGCTCAATACTGACTTCGGTGTAGCTCCCAAAAGATGTCCCTGCATGGGCGCCATCAGCAGCTGGACTTCTGGCAGCAGACGCGCTGACACAGCGTTTCCGGCTCCGACCGCGCCGCCCACAGGTAGGAAACAAGCCGGCAATTATGAGCGACAGATCAGCATGTTCCCTTCCCGGACCTCCTCCCTCTAACCTGGCCTGCTGTCGAGTTGACCCCCCCTGCCCCCCCGCCCCCCTTCCCCACCCCCCTCTGTCTGCCTCCTTGCATCTACTTCACAATTACTGGCAGTCTGGTGGAGCGATAATTACTGCAGCAATCAAATCAGGCTCCTGTGCTTCGGCCAGGCTGCTGCTGCTCTGAAGAGGGCCGAGAGATCAGAACGCCATGTTAAAGTGCGCTTCTGAGGGCCTCTTTCAAGTCCTATTTGTCTTGCAGAATTTGAATGTAAAATAACAGAGATGATACTTGACAACCATTGTAAACTCTTCATGTGTTCCTGGTATTTTTATGAGTTTGGGCTAAAAGAAGACTCATTAAAATGTGACCACAAAACAGTCAACAGGAGCCTGTTGCCAATCAGGTTTGAGTGTGCCTCGATTTAATTCCTGTGGCCGACTACATGTAAAAATGCACTTACGGCTGAAGCCTCTGATCCATTTGAGCTGCTGAGAACGTGAGTGCTGCTCGGAACACCGAGACTCTGAGGTAAAATAAAGCCCAGTGGTGACTCGCTCATAAAGTGGATTTCAAAGGGAAGTCAAAGCCCCCCCCCCCCCCCCCCCCCCCGTGTCATGTGATAAGGCTATTAGAGACAGATCTGGCCTCTCTAAATAATCTCCTGAGGCCGAGTCACACGGTGGGAAAATCATGTCCTGGAAAAGTACTGCTTACGTCTTCCATTCAGAATGAAGAGGTGTTATCAGCAGAATGCACTACGGTTTGGGTCGGAGCATGTTTTACTCACACTGCTTCCCTCCGGACAAATAAAGTTTTATCTTAATATCAAAAGTAAAAAGTCCTCATTAGTCCTCATTCTCATGGTGTTGTGTAAGATGTAAGACCTTATGTACTGCTGCATGTAGTGTGCATTCAAAGGGGACATACTACTTGCTTGACTTTTGGACCTCATGCTTATAAATGGGCGTATGAATAACCCCACTCTTCAAATGTAAGGATTTCTTGCCTTTGTTTGTTTTCTTTAGTCTAAATGTTTTTGGCATTTTGGACTGTAAGTTATGAAAAAAAAAAAAAACACTCATGTCGGTCAGCTTCTTCAAGACACACACACACACACTCAGGCAAACACACACACACAAAGGCATTGTTCACATGCCAACTCTAATGCCCCTTACATAACTCACTGAAGTCTTAAAATGTTGAAAGCAACCCTCTTGTAACTTTCAGGTGGAATAAAAGCTGCATTCCGTCTCTCTCTCTCTCTCTGGCCAGATCACCTTGACACAGATCAGAGAGCAGTGACGACGTTTGGGAGCCCCTCTGGTAGATCACAGACCCGGTCGGCTGCCTGCGATCGGGCCGATCCTCTGACGTGGGCCTCTAGCTGCTGCTACTTCTATTCCACACGGGACCCACTTTCACACTACGCAGCTATTTGACAGATCATTCACGGGGACGCGTGGGTAGGTTCAACATAGTTGGCCTCAAAATGCTGGAGTAGATCGTGTTTCACCTGCGTAGCACAGGCGGCGTGACCTCAGTGTTGGCTGATGCAGCCCTGAAATGCTATGACGTAACAGCTGGCAAGTATTTTACTCGTTTTTGGTCATTGAGCTGCAGTATTTTAGGATTCCCCCCGAGATGCTGAGATGTCCGGTTGATCTTAATTTTCTATTGCTGCTGTTATTGTACAGACATATTGAAAAAGATCAAATCAAAAGGTACCCCTTATTCATAGCTTCAACACAGCCCAGATATACGGTGGCGCCACTTTGCTTGTTGTCATAAGAGACACAGACGTTCCTGTGAAGGCCCGAGTCACGCAGAGGAACAAAAGGAGCAGCTGAGGCGGCTCGTGTTTGGGTCCAAACACACAATCAGCGTGAAACACTGGTCAGTTGGGCGTCACTGCGGCCAAACAAAGCAGAGATTCATCCCGCGGCGGGGCGGCCTCCAAACGGGAGCCTGCTCCTCTATGTCTCCTATTGTTGTGAGGGAACGCAGGGTGAGTCATCCACCACGAGCGCCCGCCTCGTGGGGGCTCCCGACGCCCACCAGCATCGGCTGTCCGCCGGCTCTTCAGAGCCCTCCTACGAGCCGCGGTGGCTCCGGAACACTTCGCGCACCACACAGACTGTTGCTCAATTAAACCAGTCGGCAATACTAGAAATGCACAACAACTTGCATCTTCCTCAAAAAATAAATCTGCATTTGATAGTTTGTCCCAAGTGCCCTATAAATGGGCTGAGGGGTCCAGACTTTAATGTTATTAGTCCACATGAGAAAATGCAATTGTCATTTTATGGAAATTTCCATTCTGTCCATTCTTTATTTTGTACTTCATGTTGAAGGTGGTTCTCGTTAAGGGAATGTCCTCAGGAAGAAGTGAGTTAGACTGTTTTACAGTAATACAGTAGGCGTGTCATCAGTATAGTGTAGTGTAGTATAGTCAGAGGTCAGTTTACAGTCGGATGTTTACACAACATCAGATCTGAAAACCCTGCCGGCATCTTTGGTATCATATCGCTCCCTGCTGGGACACCATGTGAACTGCCATAAAACCTCAGAAACCACAGGCTGCGTCCAAGAAGGAAGAAGGCAGTAATGTCCTAAGAAAATGTGGAAAACTTCCTCGCTAGTATTTTGGATCGACAAAATAAACAACTAGAATTAGTTTGCTTTTGTTTGGTTTATTATTTTAATGTATAATCTTTAGTCCAAACTCCAGATTAATGGATGGCGCTAATGCACTCAATAGATATTGGCCAGCTGCCGTTAAATGGCAAAGAAGAAGAAGTAGGTGACGTCATGTAAACGTATAAATAACGTCACATCCGGGCAGCTAGGTCTGTTGAGCACATGGCGTACTACGACAAAGGTAACGTAAGCAAAGGTTATCCATCTCCATCCAACCTTAATGTTAAATGCCAAAGGTTTCTGACATCGTCTAACTTTATTTGAGGTTTGACGTTGTAATGAAATGGTGCTGTTGTTGAGGGGACTTTGTTTTAAAAGTCTAAAGTGAGCAGTTCCGCTCTATCGTTTTCAAACGGCCGTATAGTTTAATCTACTGGCATAATACATTTACTGTTCATGGTTATTCAATCTATTTGACCACTCGCTCGGTAAGTTAACGTCACGCATCTCGTGATGAGCTCAGCACGTGCGGTCACGAGTCCTCGCGCCGTGTAGTCTCCGTAGACCTCATTGAGCGAGGTGTCTCCCGTGTAGTCTGCAGACCTTATCCAGCGAGGCTCAGCCTGCTGTGGCTCCGTCCTTTCCTGTAGCGTCTGCTAGAGCGACCTGAGGCGGTTTGAGCCCCTGCTGTGGCCCCTCGCGGCAGGGTTATAGGTAAACCTCAGACATGCGGATCAAGTCAGGTTTCTGACCTGTCGGTAAAGGCAACTACTCCAGGTTTGAGTCTGTATTCCTTCTGTTTACTTTATTTTTTAAATCCTAGATATGGACCTTGTGATGGGTGAGCCAGTGAGGGGACCCCGTGCCACCAAGGGACTAGTCTGCAGGTATCTAAGACCGCTACAGATTATCTGCCATACTACACAACTGTTTGATTGCAATTTTTGTTGAAAAGAACACACATGCACTATTTTTTTTTAGAAGGTATATTGATATTTACACCGCAAGTATGGAAGTTGATTTTCCTAAAGCTGGTATTTTCATGGTTCCACTTATCTATGCAATACTGTGATGATCATAATTTGAATTCATCAAACCATTTTTTAACTTCTGAAGTACGGTTCATAGCATCATTGTACTCTTGAATGGTGCAACAATTTCCACTACCATATTCCAGAAAAAGTCTTTAATAAACCCTCTTGTTTACAGGACAGCAGAGACTAGTTCCTGCTCGGGCCGTTTAAATTAACAGCTGGGGCTTGACTATGACTAAGCTGAATAAGTAAGTTTAGTTAGGTTATATTCCTGTTGGTGATGCTGCATATTTGCCACATGGTGTGGTGCATTGAGGGTGTGCGCAGACCTTTTCCAGCGAGGCTCAGCCTGCAGTGGCTCTGTTCTTTCCTGTAGTGTCTGCTAGAGAGAAGAGAGGCTGTTTGAGGCCCAGCCGTGACTCTTTACGGCCGGGTTATAGGTAAGCCTCCGACATTTATTGTCTTGTGCTTCCAGCCGGGTGGCGTGCTCGACCCGCTGCTCTAGTGACGTTGGTTCACTCTCTTAAATCCCTTTTCTTTTGCCACACAGGAACAATGAGTTAATTTAAGAGCCTCGTGGTGCCTTCCGCCCATTGAACCTGTAAACTAAGTGTCCACAAACGACAAATCTGAAGCGGGTGAGCATGCAGTATTCCAACAGACACCTGGCCTTTTGTTTTTACAGCAAAGAATTGATTTTATTTATCCTTTTGCAGATTTCATCAGAGTTGGAGAAAAAGTTTGTCTGCTGAAGGAAAACAAATGTAACATTTCTCGTGTGAATTTGCTGTTATTTATTCCACTACAAAATAAATGTATATTCTCGTAATGGCTTCCCTGGTCGTTCTTAAAGCCTGGTTTATGCTTCTGCCGTTTTCAGAGAAACTCAAGGACAGCCGCATGAGCCCCTTGCTGCCTTTTCACCCCCTCTTGTGTGCTTCCGTGTGTCAACCCATTTTTCTAAACTTATCGCGAGCTGACTTGGCCCGCAAAGCTGTGATTGGTCTAAGTACGTCCTTTCCAGAGACTACATTTCCGGTTGCATAGCATAATTCCGCCTATATTTAATGATTTTTTTTTTTAACGAAGAGTTTGTTGGACAGCGTAAATATGACCACTGATGCAAATGGTGATTGGCGGACTGTCAGGACGCGCGGATGCAGTCTTTAGGTCTTTATAGCGGCTGCAGAGCTCCACAAACAACGGTTTGCCGTTCGAGGGGTGAATGAAGTTGTGGAGGAAAATGAGCACAACTGGGGAGCAGTGTGCTGCCAAGGCGTTTAAGTGGAGGCTCTGCCAGTTAAGGGTTTTTGGGCAACTGTTATATTTGCGTTCAAATAACTTTGTGCTTGCTATCTTTCAAAGGCGTACACATTTTACATTAGATTTTAGATTTCTCAAATAGTAGCCAAATGCAACCATGGGCTTTTTTGCCTACAGAATTTCAATATCAAATAACCGTGAAATTCTGCATTGTACTCGAGTACATTCATTCTTTACTGTTTAGACTTTGTGGCTGATTGTTGCACATACTTATAAGAGTAACTCGTTTGGGGAATTACCATGTCACAGGAAATGGTTGTTTTAAGTTGCAGGAATCTAAATGTTTAATGTTCCAAATAAAATCTAATACAATGAGCCATGCACTTGTCTCCTGTTTACTCAAAAGCCAGAAATTCATTTAGGGATTTTGTTGATGCATCACCTGAGTCACTTTGACTAAACATTAATTTAAAAAAAAAAATCTCTTTTCTCCATCAACCAGTTGAAATGGTTTCTAATTTTTTCCCCTCCTTTACTTGAATATAACGGACCAATATGAACACAATTACGAATTCATTAAATGTGGATTTAATGGCTCTCATTCAAGAGCAGTTTGTAACGGTAGAAATGCCTCCGGGAGGATGATGGCGTGCTGCAATGAGCGGTTTGAGCTGGTCACTAAAACCCGGAAATCATGGTGTAGCGGGGACTTTCATTAAGTTACTGCGCTGCTGCGTTGAATTGCATTAGATTTAACGGGCTGATGTTGTGCATGGAGCTTGACCATGCACCACTTGAACATAACTTATTTAAATTCTTTTAAAATGTTATTCCATTTTCTTTACAACCGTCATACTGCATATGGAGCGGAAGTGACGAAACCACTTTCACTTTCATCCGCACGCTCAAAATGTCGCGAAGTCATGGAAGTAGACAATGAACTATAAAGCAAGAAATGGAAGTTACCAGAGAGCTTTAGTGTGTGTGTGGATTAATGTATTTGTTGCAGTAATAACAGTATTTTCGCATGTAAAATAAATACCAGCTGACGTGAGTTCGCGCGGTTCTTTTCTCTTCAATCTGCGAGGAATCAGCTTCTACAGGTAACGGACATTTACAAATAAAATGTACAGAAGTGTTATTAATACATGTTTTAACGAACAATACAGACTCGCGTTCGGTTTCCTGTAGCCTTGAAATATTATCCTTCCACTTTTATCTAAAATAAACAAACGGGACACCGAAGCACAAGTGTTTTACCTTTCGCCATCAGTGTCTCCTCCGTGTTTGTTGTTGTAAGGAAAGGAGGAGAGGAAAGGAGAGATTTGCATCACATTTGTGGAGCGCGAGTCTAGGTCACGGCCCTTAAAAGTCATCCACAGTGGGCCGAGAGCCGTTTAAACAAGTGTTCCTCGAAGTTTTAATCCACAAAATGACTAAATACATTGTGGTTGTTAACTAGGCTAAAGTGGCCCTACTGTCTGCATGTTCTCCCCTGCGTGGGCTCTCTGGGGATCAGGTGTGTGGATGTGAGTGTGAATGGTTGTTTGTCTCTGTGTCAGCCCTGTGATTGACAGGTGACCCCGTCGTTTGCCCGACACTGACTGTGATTGACTGCAGCTTTGATGATGACGGATGTGTGGTCTTTATCGCCCTCTAACGGGCCACATGACTGGGTGACTAGTCATGTGTAAAGATTATACTACCAATTAAAACCACAGTAACTAATCTTTTGAATTAATTTGTCATTAAACATGGTTACCTTGGATACATTCAGATCAACTATGTTGACTGTATTGCCTTTCAGAAAGTAAATAAGAGGAAAAACCAGAATCTAATAGAATAATATCAGAAAGAACATACATTTTTCTTTACTCTGTACCTCCGAAACAAACCGCAGAGAGAAATCCAAACACAAAGACAGGATCAGAGTCATATGTCACATTTTTGGTTCCACAGTTGCGCCTCGAGTCTCTTTGAAAAAAAACCCCGTGTGTCGGCGGTGAATCGTCAACTATGTCACGTTGAAACCACCTGAGAGTGTTGAGGTAAGCTCACACGCCATGTCAGGTCAGATCAGTCCTTCGTTTGGTGACTCTTCATGCGCTTGTTTCCTGTGCTTTCCTCCACCTCTCGCTCCCAGATGGATTTACCAGTGGAGGCAACGGTGCGCTTGGACCTTTTCCCCAACGAGGCAGAGGTGCGAGACATCCTCCGGTCGCATGGCTTTGCGTTGACGGACGTGAGCGGCGATCAGGTGCGTGTGAAGGGCTCCTTTTGGAGCCTTAAGGCCGCGAAGGCCTCCTTGGAGCCGCTCCTCCGCATGCAAACCATCTCTCCGAATCCGGAGGCTTCCTCTGGAGCCATTTCCAAACGCTCCGCCGACAAGAGCTCAGTGTCCCGTGGGGCCCGCGGCCGAGTCCAGCCTCCGCCTGCCGAGCCGTCCTCTCCGGGCGCCACCGCGTCTTCACCCGTCAAACGTCCATCCCCTCCAGATAACAGCGCTTCCTTTTCTCCACCACCGGACCGGCGCAGCTCCTTCGGGCCCAGGAGAGAGTGCGTTGTAGTCGACATGGATGTGTTCAGGTACGCCGACCGGCTCCGTAAAAAGAACATTGAAGAAATTCTGTTCAGCCATAACGTGGAAATGGAAGCGCAGGAAGTCGGCGAAAGCTGCGTCATTACTTTACTGGGGAAGGGCGCAAGAGAAGCTTCGGGTAAACTGCAGAGCCTCATGAATGATCTCAGCATATCGCTGCGCACACAGGACGTTCCTCTGGAGGACATGGATCGGGAAGGTCACGCTCTTTCCACCAGGATTCAGAAAAGGAGAGACGTTTACCAGTCGGTGGTCGTGTGGCCGCTGAACGACAAGCTCCACCTGATCGGACCGTCCGCCCAGAGCTACCAGTTGAAGCAGAGGCTGCTGGGTGGGCCGGTCGGAAGTACGGGCAGGACGCCGGAGATGAACTCCAAGAGCAGGAGCAGCTCTCTGCCGGCCCAACGCAAGAACACGGGGGGGGGGGGTGGCGGCGCCATGGCGAGGTACCAGGATGTAAAGAAGAAGTGAGGATCCCTGAGAAAATGGAAGGTGATCAGTGAAGTGCTCTTCATAAAGGGAGAGACAACACGTTCTTCTTTGCTCTACTTTGACGTTTTTAGCAGCATATTTCCTTCTTGTTATGAATTGAATTACCTGTTATTTGTCTATCGGGGGTGAGTATGCGGTCACTTGGTGATTCATTGACGGATTTAGGACATCTGAGGACGTTGCAGTTTGTTGCTTTCTTGCCAAGAGTTAGAAGAAGAAGAAAACTGACACCACTTAAGCTATGTAGCCTTAGCAACTGGTTAGCTTAGCTTAGCACAAGTGGGGGCTAACAGCCGGGCTAGTGCAGTCCAAACGTCGCCCACCAGTACCATCTAGAGCTTAAACCAGTTATGTCCTGGGACCACAGCCAGCTGTTTCCAGCGGTAGCCTGTTTTTATTTGTACACAAATACAACAGTACCACGCATTTGTAATAAACCAAAATAGGCAAAAGAGGTTTTTCAGCGTCGACTTCTTTCTAAAGACTCCTTCTAAATGCTTGTTGTTGAAGTGCAACGTTGGAATGGTTCTGTCGGATTAATGTTGCTGGGTGTGGGTATAATTATTATGGGTTCAGACCTCAACCTTACACCATCAGGCTCAGAATATGTCACGGATTAGATGACTTATGTCTCAACAAGATTTGGAAAAACTTGTCCATGCATTTTTCTTCAGCAGACTCGACTACTGTAGCAGTGTGTTTACTTCTCTCTGTGTAAAAGGTCAATCAGAAAGCTGCAGCTGATCCACAAGGCTGCACCTCGAGTCCTCACTAGGACAAGGTGGATCACATGACTCCAGTTTTCAGTTCTTTACACTGGCTTCCTGTCAAACAAGGAATTGACTTCAAATCCTGCTGTTGGTTCATAAATCACTGAATGGTTCGGGGCCAATTGCTCTGATCTGCTGATACCTTTTGAACCGCCATGAGACCTCAGGTTGTCTGGGACGGGTCTACCTTCTGTTCCCAGAGTTAAAACTAAACATGGGGAAGCAGCGTTCAGTTGTTCTGCTCCACATATCTAGAACAAAGTCCCGGCCTTCTTGATCAGTTTGTTAAGTCTCTCTTGCCGAGATGCTGCAGCAGAACCTACTTCCGTAAAAGATGGCTGATGCGACCACAGAGTCCAAAAAGGTCCTCCGCAGTGCTGCCTGGTCTCCAATGTGACTCTGTGTCCTCAGCAGATAGAGTCCGGTCTCGCACTGTTTGTAAAGTGCATTTGTGTGGTCAGTCTAGTCCACTTTATTGTTCAAGTGACTTCCCAGCTACCTTATAAGACTTATAAGAAAGGATTTTTCCCCCGGCAGAAGTCCACCACCAGCTATTTGGTTTTACCAGAGTTGATCTGGAGGCGGTTCAGTTCCCTTTCTTCTCTGTCTGCAGTCACCGGCAGAAATGAGGCCGCCTTGCAAATCTCTATCCGCACATCGTGTGGACAGTTAGTGAGTAGGTCCAGTATCCTTGCAGTGGTGCTCCAGATTGTGCCTCAGAAGCAAAGGTTGGATGGTGTTGAAGGCACTGGAAAGTCAAAGGAGCGACGCACTTTGCAGAGAGCTGCATTCAATTGAAACATTTGAGATTGTCACTGAAACTCCTGAACGCATCGTCACAATGGAGACTGAAACAGACGTGAGAGGAAGTGTGACCAGGAGAGGAAGTGCTTTCTGGAGAGGAGGATCTAACTCCAAAGTGTATTTACAGGAAGCCTAACTAAGTGTTTGACTGGATATCGTTACCGTAAAACAATATGAACTCAAAAGTCAGAATGACAACAGTCAAGACACCGATTCTCTACTGTAGGTATGTGTATTTCTGTGTCATCTTGCTGCCATTTCTTGTATCATGTCTGCATTAAGGACCATTGTAACAGATCTGTACCGGTGACTAAAACTATGACTCCTTTCATTTAACTGTACACACTTTGTACACACTTTATTTAACTGTAAAGTGTGATTGGAAAGCGCTCCACACCCACAGAGTCAGGGCCGTGGATTTCCTCTCTTAGTCTTTGTCTCCATGGAATCTAAAAAACATCACCTGTCCAACGATACACGATTTGGACCAGACATTGTCGTCTTTGTAACGTTTATTTTACCAACTAATTGTTCACCCAAATGATTGTGGGCATTATGCATCACTTCACACTTCAAAAACAACTTCACTGCATTGAGTTTTCAGTTTCACTCATAACTCTGTTTGAAAAGTCCCAGATGAAGGTCAAGTGTTAGTCACTACTCCCGTAAACGCTCTGGATTTACACAAACCTACCCACACACACACACCCCTACACCTACACACTTACATTTGCCCTGTATGACAAACAAAGCCCCCACAGACAGAAGGTTTCTCACGCTGCAGCCTGGCTGTGGGAGTCACAGGCCCTTAGGGACATGCAGCGCTGCCAATGCAATGTCAAGAAAGGAAATGCCACGATCCGTCCCACGAGATAAAGGCCTTTTTTTTTTTACCCCCAAATTTGGGGAAGCTTAACTGCTTGCTGCCAGGCAGCGAGCTTGTGTCCGATGCAGGTTCCTGTTTCCGGGGGGAGGAAAGCTAGAAATGTGACGGCCTGTTGCGGCAGGAAGAGCGAGAGGTGGGAGGATGCAGAGACGTGTGAGCTCTTAAACATAGCCTCGTGCCGTTTATATAGCGCAGGGCACGGGCTGACTGACAGGGGGACGTGCTGCAGCGTGCAGACCACAGCGCTGTAGCACACCCTCAGATCCACAAGAGCGCTGGCCCCGCCCACAGTTCAAACCCACACTCACACACTACCGGGGCCCCAGAAGTCGAGCCGTACTTGTCTTTCTTCCTCCTTCGGCGGTTTTCTGTTCCTCTGCGTCTCGGCCGGCTACTGTGTTCTTTTTATTTGGGTGTGTTGGGTGAAGACAGGCAGGGATGTCGGAGCTGGAGGGCCTCGAGTTCGGCAAGTCGGACTTTGTGCTGCTGGATGAGGTGACGATGGAGCAGTTCATGGAGAACCTGAAGCTGAGGTAAGCGGCGTGAGAGAGTTACTGTCAGAGAGGAGGAAGCAGCCGGATGTCAGCCGCTAACGCAGAATGCACACTTTATGTATTAGGGATTAACAATACTTAACACATATCACAGAATGAGATTAAACATGAGTAGGATATATATTCTGAGACTCAAATGGATCTGACATCATCTAAATGTATCCCGGTAGCACTAAACTACCAAGATGACATCATCTATAGGCGGGTTGGCTTGAGTGAGACATAAAGATGAGATGGAAACTTTGCTTTCCCGCTTGGGGAGCACATGCAACACACGTCAAACCTCACACTGCCCATGGCCCCCTGGGTCCCTTTTCTTGGGTCCTGTCTGGTGACCCTTTCTGTGTGTGTGTTTGTGTGCTTCGGGAACATTACACTTGTCTGTCTCAGAGTCCAGTCCCATCCACTCTCACTTCCTCGCTGTCTTTCACTGTAGGCATCATGTCCTCAGAAATCATCTCGGTGATTGATGTTAATGATTGATGATGATGGTAGATGAGGAGGAAACAGCAGTCTTTGTGGTCCAGTGTTGGTTGGACAATAATAATGATTTGCTTTATTTCATCACACAGCTTGACTTAAGTGTGTTTGGACTTTAATGATTTGTGCTGCGTGTCCTTCTCTACCTACACAATTTTATACCACTGCTACCTATGTCCCATGTTGGGCTCTCTGTCAGCAGGATGTCTCCCAAACCTGAACCTTTGTGGACGAAGAAGCCTCGTTTGTGACCTGTTGCTATGGCTACCTAAGATCAACACTTGATTGGACAGTTTAAAACTTTTTTCATTAATGCTAACTTACAGAGTGAAACTGATACCTTCAATCTTCTTCTTCTTTGTGTGTAAACTGCAACATTTACAGGCATTTGCAATCTTTGATTTCCATCTCGTGTCAGATGTAGTCTCGCATTAACTCGGACACTTGTTACCGATTGGTCAATAGATTGGCAGGAAGAAGACTGGATGGACTTCTCTTTATTTGTTTCGCACCAAACCCACTGATAAAGCAACTGCTGATTTCATGGGTGGTGTTCACCATTTGTGAGAACAAATAAAACATGGATAAAATATGATCTGTGGTCCAGTGGCCCTCCAGGAGCCACACAGTGAACCTGAGCTCCACACTCATCCTCGCAGGTTCTTCTAGTTGTCTCAAACACTAACAGAAATTAAGACAAGGACGACAGACAACTGTGTGTCAATAACACATACAGTCTACGGTAAATCCTGCATGAGTAATAATTGCCATGTTACACATGCAGGAATTTGTCATGTTGGATGCTGCAATAAGACGAGACAATAGAGTCAAAAGAATGAAATCAGTAAAATAACCTTGGGACTGTTCTTCTCTGAACTATGGCTCTGTGGTTGCGTGCTATTTCCAATATCTGCTTGCTCACAAGAACCACATGAATGATCCACTACACAGCTGCAGGTTGTTCCGCTGTGTTTTGATAAAATTAGAATTAAAATGTGACCCTTGAGATGATCGTTGCCCTGGTTTGACACAGAGTTCACGCAGTGTTTTGCGAAACAACACTTTATTTGGCCTCTCTGACTCTTGTGACACGTCAGTTTTACCTCTCCCAGCTTAACAGAACCCCATGAGGTGACACAAGGCTGTGACGCCCTTTGTACCGCAAGTTTCATTTCCTGCTCTTGTCGTGTCCACGCGCTTGTGTCACTTCCTGTCAGGAAGTTACGTGTCATGTAAAGGTGCATGATCTTTTGTGGTTCGAGCTCGCTTTTTTTTTCCAACGTTGAGGTTAAACTTCTGTTTTTTTTACTCGTAATTTAATGTGTGAATAAATTACTGGCACCTCTGCGACATGGAGTATTTAGAGATGTGGTATGTTCCCTCAGCGTCTACATGGCTGATACATCCAATACATGATAACTCTACATATGGATGTGAAGTATGCCACCAGTGTGTTCTTTGTTCTGTCTGGACAGGTTTGTGAAGGGCCGTATCTACACGTACATCGGAGAGGTCGTCGTCTCCGTTAACCCGTACAGACAGATGGAGATTTACGGCAAAGACACCATTGACGCGTACCGCGGCCGGGAGCTCTACGAAAACCCTCCTCACCTGTACGCAGTGTCTGATGCCGCCTATAAGGCCATGAAGAGGCGGGCCAAAGATACCTGCATTGTGATATCAGGTCCGTCTAGTTCCCCACTGTGGATCACCAGGTTTGGCCTGTGTGTGGCGCTATGACATAACTCGTACACTGTTCTGGTACCTTGAGCTCAAGATAGGTCTGTTTCAAAGAATATATACCCAGCATACCTTTTTATAAGACAAAAAGAATAGTGTATTTATGCTACTATATATACGCAGAAATCCACACACATATAATGTAAATGTATTGTGTATATAATTATGTATATGTGGTGTTCTGTTGTGACATCTTTTGTTGTGAAACGTGTGTGTGTGTGTGTGTGTGTGTTTTGTCATTTAGGTGAAAGTGGGGCAGGAAAAACCGAGGCTAGTAAATACATCATGCAGTACATTGCAGCCATCACAAACCCGAGCCAGAGGGCGGAGGTTGAGAGGTGAGTGTTATATACAATTATAAGCCCCTTAAATCACTGCTGAAATCTGAAACGTACATTGAGAAGGATTCCGTCTTTAAATCAAAGTCAAACAGATTGTTGGAATCACGGACATGTGACGTTAACGTTAATTCGATTGCTTTTGTTTCTTTCTCTCTGACTCCATTCCCACCTTTTTATGATCGCTGTGTCCAACACGTTTCCCATCGACGGCCACCACCATGATCCAGCGTGAAGAACGTGCTGCTCAAATCCAACTGTGTGCTGGAGGCCTTCGGGAACGCCAAGACCAATCGCAACGACAACTCCAGCCGCTTCGGCAAGTACATGGACATCAACTTCAACTTCAACGGGGAGCCCACCGGAGGGCACATCAACAACTACCTGCTGGAGAAGGTGGGCGGAAATATATCACATAATGATCCCCCCGCCTCTGAAAGAAAGTACAGGAAAGTTTATCTTCCCTCCAGAAAATGAATGTTTCACGAGGTGATGACAAAGAGGTGAGAGGGAGCATCCGTGAATAGAATGTATCTGTGAACGTGCTGCTTTGAGCGTTAATAGCCGACTCGCTCTGGGGGGGGGCGCGAGGCGGCTGTATTAATCCACTCCGGTGAAGAACGGTCTGCCACTCAGAGCTGGTGTGAATCATGGTGTGAATGTTTGGGCCAGGCTTCATTTTCAGAGGGGCAGGAAAAACCACACCGTTCCCAGTCTGCACAGCCATTACAGTAAGAAACACTAATGGAAAACCCATGGTGGGGATTTAGGGGATTTAGTTGCTTGGTGGTGGGTTTCTCCTGAACGTGGGTTGATCCATCCTTGACAGAGCAATATTCATTTAAGACATTATGAGTGCTGCTATAATGGACACCGGATGCATTTCCAGCTGTACTTTACTGCATGTAGGTGTACAGTTTGTCACCAACATGCAGCAAACTTTACTCATAACTGCACTCTATCAGGTGGAGTAAACTTGCTTTGATCCCTCTGGTTATTGGTTGTTCTTATTGCAATTTAGAAAGAAAAATAAGGCCCAGTCGGGCCAGCCAATGAAAGGATCTGGCCCGACATCCAACATGGCATTTTGAGCGTGTGTGTGATGAGGATGGATGCCTGTCTTACTGCAACAATCTGTCCTCCTGTTTAAGTCCAGGGTGGTGCAGCAGCAAAACGGGGAGAGGAACTTCCACTCGTTCTACCAGGTAAGCTTTAACGCTTAAACGACGCTTAAACGACGCTGTGTTTAAATGAACGAATGTGTTGAATTGGATCTGAACTTGCATGCTTGTTTGATATTTTTCACAGTTATTGCGCGGAGGCTCAGATGAGATGCTGGAGTCGTTACATCTACAGAACGATCCTGCTGCTTTTATTTATACCAAAGAGGGAGCTGCAACTGCTGTGAGTTTGTCACCTCTTCACTTTTAGCCGCAGGCAGAATCGGTGTGAAACGAAACCATCTTCTCAATAAACACATTTAGAATAAATAGTCTGCGAAAAAATATATATATAAAAATATAATATTCTTTCGACTGATGATGATAATCCCAAATCCTTTTTTGCTTTGTTAAGACCTCCAATAACGACCGCGGAAGCCACAAAGCAGTGATGAGTGCCCTGGAAGTGATCGGCTTCTCAGCAGAGGAGATTAACTCAATTTATCAGATCCTGGCCTCCATTCTTCTGCTGGTAAGTTACAGCATGCAGTGCTCAAAATAGCAAGACTAATCTAGGATTACAAATATGTGAAAATATGTGTATTGAGGCTGTCCCCCTTAACGCGTTAATCCATGCGATTAATGTGCCTGAGATTATCGCAATAAAACATTTGAACGCGGTTAACGCAACTCCGGTCCTGTGTCCTGTGTCCTGTGTGCCGGAAGTAGACAGAACTGCGGCTAGCTGCCGTCAGTCAGATCGGAGGGAGCTCAAGATGGAGAGAGCTTTCGGTTGGAAGTGAAACAAACTGAGGAATTCAGAAGGGGCAAACGGACCACTTTAGTAGCACTGCTAGGCTAAGCTAGCTGCTAGGCTACTCCCAGGTCATAATTTACCCTGCAGAGGAACACTACTGTGTATAAAACAACACAAACAAAAATATGTACTATTAATTAGTTCATTTTTTTTAATCTATTGACGTATTTCAGATGGCTTCAATGGTTTTTGAGATCAACAAATCATCCAGTGGTGATAAGATCGGAGCCCTTTAATGCACCCCGGTGTGTCTGTTTCTTAGGGTAACCTCCAGTTTGAGAGCGATGGTGAGAGCGTTCAGATCCTGGGCCTTGAAGCCGTGACTCGCATCGCTGAGCTGACGGCCACGCAGGCAGACAGCGTCTGCAAGAGCCTGCTGTTCCGCACCGTGGCCACCGGGGGTGGCGAGGTCATCGAGAAGGGCCACACGGAGCAGGACACCTGCTTTGGAAGAGACGCTTTCGCCAAGGTGCACAAACCACGCTGCACAATTTATACTGACAGAGCAGCTTGTGAGGATGAGATTCCTGCTCAAACAGACAATGATCGTTCTACAGGTTCTTTAGGAAAAGACAATGATGTCACCACTGTGACACACCTTCTTTCGGGCTCATTTTCAGTGTCACATCATTTCAATCCCCGTTATTCACCCCTCCCCAGGCTCTGTACGAGAGGCTCTTCGGCTGGATTGTGAGCCGCATCAACAGCATTATCGAAGTCAAAGACTACGACCCGGTGCTCCACGGGAAGAACACCGTGATCGGCGTGCTGGATATCTACGGCTTCGAGATCTTTGACAACAACAGGTCCGTGCTGCCGCAGCGTTTTGAATCACGACGTGAACAGGATGCGCCGATGCTCAGGTGTTTGTTCCTCTGCTGTCGGACAGTTTTGAACAGTTCTGCATCAACTACTGCAACGAGAAGCTGCAGCAGCTCTTCATCGAGTTGATCCTCAGACAGGAGCAGGGCGAGTACCAGAGAGAGGGCATCACCTGGCAGCACGTGAGAAGCACACCCAAGCAGAGACACTCGATTGCATTACGTGCATCAGGAGCATTTGCAGATCCATTGATCCATTTTGTCTATTTGCAAATTTTCAACTACACATTTTACAATGGAAACGTTTTGCACATGAGTTGCTGGATCCTAGTGGAGGAGCCAGTGCTCTCCAGTAGGGGTCTCTAATGCATCGATTATGGATGCAAGCCACCGTTTAACCAAACGGAGGCAGAAGATATGTCTTTGTTGTATACATAAACATTACTCTAGGTGCCAGTCTCATCCGTGCATACTTCAGCACCCTATTTGGCCTACGGGGTCCTCCGGCAACAAGTCACATGACACAGTAACTAACCAAGCGGATCAAGTGCCGTTTTCCTGTAGGAATTTTCCATAATGTTGTCACAGACTTAAAAATATAATATATAACAATCGGAGCCCCTCAGCGGCGAGATCAGCACATGGACAGTGGACATTTACAGTCGGTTTAGCGGCTTCTATCTGCAACGTTCTCCCTCAATGCTGTTCCAATGTCAGGCCCCTCTTTGTCACTGAGGCACAACAATATTGGAATATGTCTTGGTTGAAAATACAAAATGTAACAGTGAGTGTCATGAATATTACTTATGAGGTGGAAGTTATAATAAACACATGCCAAACAGAAACCTGTTAAACAAGCCTGCAGCACCATGACCCATTAACATCCGGGCGTTTCCCTCCGACTCAACAATCACGCTGTTGACCCGCAGATTGACTACTTCAACAACCAGATCATCGTGGACCTGGTGGAGCAGCCCCACAAGGGCATCATCTCCATTCTGGATGAGGCTTGCCTCACCGTTGGCAATGTCACCGACACGGTCTGCCTGGAGAGCATGGACACCAAGCTGGCCCAGCACCCCCACTACACCTCCCGCACGGTGAGAACAGACTACCCCCCCCCCCCCCCCCCCATGAAACTTAAACGCTGTTTAGACAACGCAGTTGTAATTTCACTGAGTTTAGATGGAAAAGGGGGACATATTGTTGAGTATTTTAAATAAATAAAATAAAGAACGAGATTAAAAATT
Organism: Pungitius pungitius; assembly: GCF_949316345.1. Classification (NCBI taxonomy): domain Eukaryota; kingdom Metazoa; phylum Chordata; class Actinopteri; order Perciformes; family Gasterosteidae; genus Pungitius; species Pungitius pungitius. The sequence goes on from NC_084916.1 coordinate 2,467,418, forward strand.
CTTGCATGAAGTATTTTTCATCTTCAAATTAACAAAGGGAGAACGCAGATGCGCTTCTGCAGATATTTGTTAGCAGAGACGGCATGAGATGCTTTTTCAATAAGTGCAGCCATCGTTTACCTATACACAGCAGACTGTCATAATATGTTGTGTGTATATATATATATATATATATATTCTGACACTCACAGCGGCCTCTCTTCACTTCCAGCTCAGCCCCACCGACAAAAGCCTGGACTTTAAGAAACACTTTCGCATCCGCCACTACGCTGGAGACGTAACGTGAGTCGCTCACACATTCATGCTTTCACTCAACACAACAACTAGAGGCATGAACATAAGGCACTGGTTTCTAAACACAAGATGTTTACAGCTTTAGGGTTAAATCTCACTTGTAACCCTACCAAACAAATGCATTATGGCTTTTTAGCATTCATCCGAAAGCACCCCTTTTTTGCATTTTATTTTTTTAATTTTTTTATCATTCACGGACTAGAGAGGTTTGTTGGGTTTCCTTCTCCATCACTGCTCCACTTCTATAATGTGCTCACCGGATTTAAACGCCACTGGTCGGATGAGGCCTCGAGCCAGCAAGGTTTGAGGATAATTTCCCCTCCGCTCACGTGCACTGCCCTCGATCTAGAGCGGGGAAGGACACGAATATGTCAAGGAAGCACGAAAGGAAGAGAAGGAGGAGGAGGAGGAGGAGGAGGAGGGGGGGGTGGAGCAAGCTGATGAGACAATTTTGCCTGAGCGAGATGTGGCACCATGAGAAGTGGCGTGGGGTCTGTGGAGGGTCCTCGACACGGGGGAAAGCCGGGCTGACACCATGTCCAACACACACTGGGACAGCAGAGCAATTTCATCCATCAGCGGAGCTCATGACGGCTCCCACAGACAATGACTGCTCCCTTCACTGCTTCTCTTCAGTAAAAGGACCAATTTTCAACTAAAAGTGGAAAATAACTACCGTGAGGGTTAAAATACTATATTTGATGTCATTCAGTTTTCATTCCAGCAGTTAACTGTTGTAGTCGGTTTGGGTTGATTTAATTATTTCCGCCATGAGATCATCAGTTTTTCTTTTAAGCATTTTTCAAGCTTCAGAACAAAGTGCTTTCCAGATTAAAAGATTTAGAAAATCAAAAGCAAATAGCATCAAATAACATGGAGAGACGTAATGGGATTATGTAATATAAGGCTATTTGTTGTCCAACTTTTCAATGTGCAGAGATCTGCACTCTTCTGAGTTCATTATCAAGTCTGTCAGTCTGACATGAGTGAGGAATGCCTTACCAAAGGATCCAGATTACTCCCATTCAAAACAGAAAATCAAATCACAGCATATGAAAACACGAGAGGTATTTTTTTGAAGGATTAATCTGTTACGAGCATCCTGCTGCAGGTCAGAGGCTCTTGGATCAGACGCTGGGTCAGGGCCTGTTTGCCGCGGTCTGATATGATTTCATATGATTCACGTGGAATCTGCCACCGAAGACGAGCATTAGGAATAACTTTATGGAAGTAGCCAATCTTCTCGGGGATGGACTTGTTTGCTGATGTAGGTCATTGAGAGGCATCAATATTGAACAGAAACCACTTAAAAAGTTCTTCACAGTAAGTCAAGTTGCAGATGCATTTTCTGCGTGTGAAGATGGACAGGTAATGTTTTATAAAATCCATATATATATTTAAGTACAGTACTGGAGTGAGTGCACTAGCAGGGCGGGCGGGATAGAGAGCACGTGATGCAGCAGTGATGACAGATGGCGGTCCCTGTCACTACGAGTCCATGTCAGCCCGTCATGTGGAGGGCCGCCCTCTCTGGGCTGTCACCCCTGGTATATCGCCCCCCCCCCCTCCCCTGTCCCACCCTACCACATCTCAGTCCGCTGGCTAAATATATCCCATCCTCGCCCGCCTCTGGCCCCGCCCCCTCCACCACCATCTCAAGCTTTGACCTACTTTGCTCCCTCCTGCTCCTCCTCTTTCTTGTTTCCTCTTTTCTTCTCCTCCTCCCTCTGTACTCCACCCCCCCCCCCCCCCCCCCCACCTGACTCTCTTTGCCATCCACATTCTAATTCCCCCGCAGTATTCCGGCCTTTGAGCAGCCATGAGATGCAAGTCACATTCGCCCAGCTGCACAACTCCAGGGCTAGAGAAACCTCACATCCTTGTCCTTGCACCATGCAGCCTTGACCTTCATACATGGATGCACTTCCCTCTGAATCATCCCCACGTCTCTGGAGGGCTCGCTGCCTTGTCCTCTCCTGTCCTTCCTGTCCTAGCACGGTCCTGTCCTTGTAAATGAGTGCTGTGGCTGGTCATGTTGTTGTCCTGACTGCTCTCTCTCTCTCTCTTGCGAGCTCTCCTGGGATTTGGTCAGGTGGTTTGGTTTCCCGTGTGCGGAACAGCACACATCTGTCTTAGCCAGCCTCTGCTTCTTTGCACTTCAAATGTGACGTTCTAGGACCCCCGGGCCACACAGGCGACATGTGACATGGGAGGGAGATATGCAGAGAGAATGTGTAGAACGTGTGTGTGTGTGTGTGTGTGTGTGTGTGTGTATGAGACAACACTAGCCTCACCTGAAAGAAGTAACTACGCTGCATACAGGAAACACTAGGAGGTCTGTTACTGTACTACTTACATTTAGCTATTCCACATTTTTAGGTTCTTTCTTTTTGAGTTTTAAATGCGATGGAGTAGTTTTTACAATGCTGTACTTTGACTCAAGTAAAGGATTTGAATACTTCATTCATACTATTAGCTACTGTCCCACACGCTTGTTGGCCTGTGACCGGATTTCATTGAAATAAGTGTTTGAGCTCTAAAGAAGTTAGATTTCATGTAAAAGCATCTCATCATCTTCACTCTGGTGGGGTCTGTATTCAGTGTTTGGCCACTAGTAGTTCAAGAGCAAATTTATTCATTTAATAATCACTCATTTGTCTCTGGAACAAGTGGTTTTGGTAGTGGATAGTACTATACAAAGTAGGATTTGGAATGCTTGTACTAAATCTACATTTTGTAATTTATTATTACATCGTTGACCAGAGAGTAGAGGGAGAGGTTTATTGAGGAAATGCTTACACTACTCTCATCCCCCCCGGGCTGCACGGCTTATGTAACTGTATGACCATGACCTCCCGCTGATGCCTCACTAAAACCTACTGAGCAAAAAAATCAAAAAAGGCAGACAGATTATTTAGTAGACAGTTTTTTTCCTTCTGCTTCAAATCTGGAGCCGCAAGGAAATTTGAGCTGGTTCCCAATTTGTGAATTGTCTAGCCTGAGGTCTGTGAATCATTTCAAGTCGAGTGGGGTCCATTAAAATAGTGATAGTGACCCTTTTAGTGACTGCTGTTTAAACTGAGACTACCTTGTCATGTTAACATCTTTTTTCTTTTTGACACGCCACTTCACTCCAAATGCTCTCAAGTGGGATGTTGCTCCTTCTTTGGAGCCCCATCAATGACTTTCCCCTTTTTCCTTCTACATCCATCCCAGATATTCCGTCGATGGCTTTTTGGAAAAGAACAAGGACCTGCTTTTCCAAGATTTCAAGCGTCTCATGTACAACAGGTGCCAAATATCACGATGCTCTTGACTTTTCAGAAACTGGGTTGAGTGTATAGTGAGTTCTTTGCCCATCACTCCTGTGCTGACCCAGTTATTGACGCCCTCCATTGCTTCCTTTCTCTCCATCGCTCTCTCGTAGTGCCAACCCAGTCCTGAAGGAGATGTGGCCAGATGGTCAGCTGAGCATCACAGAGGTCACCAAGCGACCTCTGACCGCGGCCACCCTCTTCAAGAACTCCATTGTGGCCTTGGTGGATAAACTGGGATGCAAGGTCAGTAATTTTGGCTCAAGAAGTACTTCCTTTTCCCTTGCCTTTAACGCTTTGGGGAAGCTGTGGTTGGTGTGGGCGGTTTATCAGACTGATGAAAGTTACATGATGCTGACAAAAAAGCACAAAGGCAGAGGGCAGGATCCATAACATGACGTTTTAGTCTTTTCACGCTGGTTGGAAAGCAGTGTGACTGATGGTAGGATTGTAATGCCTTCATTTTCTAACTTTTTAGGCTGGTTATTTTACCTTCATAGACCACTGCTATAGAACGCACATAATAGATCATTTGCGCTTTTATGTCCATTCAAGCAACTTATTCTGATAAAAATAGTAAGGCAATTATTTTTTGGTAGGTGATAATTATCAGATATTAACATTGATATTATTTTGATAACCTTATGTAATTCAAGGTAGCTTAACCAGCTGCGATGAGCTTGGCAATAGCTTTTCTCTTTGGTTATGTGGAATAACTAATTCCCAAAATGTTGTTTAATGCTTATAGATTCATTTCTTACTTTAGCCGTCTAGTTAGCTAAACAATTAGTGAGTAGCATACTGCTAAGCTAGCTAACTTTAGCACAATTTGTAGCTTGTTGATTAATAGATTTGACTAATTGCTTTTATTTAGTTGTATGGAACGTGAAAGTAAAGATTCATCAAAATATGAATATGTTTGAATAAAGAAATATAATTAACTGTAGGTAAATGTTGTTTAGCATTAGGCTAGTTGCGTCTACAGCTATGTTGCTTTGAGTTGACCACGCAGCCAGTTACTGCGGTTTGACATTATACCTTTTGTGGCATAAGCATTTTCATATAATACAGATACCAACATGTCACTCAATGTTGATCATATTCTTTTGTGTTTCTGTTTAAAGCGCAGAATGACGTTTTGGGATCACATTGTGGGAGTTGAAGTATTTAGCTCTTCTTCACCTTGCTGCCAGCGTGAGGAAGATGATGTTCTTTTGCCTGTTCTGGTCCCTCTTAAGCCTCATTGAGTCACAGGCTATTCTGAGGCTGCCAGTGTGTTTGTGTGCTCAAAGCTCCTCTTTGGGAGGACGGCTCCCCACCACGGATGACGAGACGGGATGCGGCGCGAGGCCGTCACACATTTACATTTGTAACAAAGAATGTGCCGTTTTCGATGTCGGGGAGTAACGATCCTGCAGTTCGCTCGTCCTCCTCCCCTCTGGCTGTGTGGAGTTGATAGGGGCAGGTGGAGGAGCAGGTGGTGCTGGACCACCTTTGCTGCCGTTATTTTGGGACGGCCTGCTGTCAGGTTGCTGCAGCGTCTCGTCTCCATGTGGCTGAGGCGGAATCAAAGGCAGCTCTCCTGGCATCCTTCAGGTCGCGTTCAAAGAGCGGATGTGTCCCTCTGCTGCTGAACCGGAGCACCATCCTGCCCCTCTAGATGATATGATGGATGACAGTGTTTGCGAGCATGCAGTGTCCGGGTTTCACTGTTTTCACGTACCGTGAGAGACAGTGAGAACGCAGGCGTCTCTGTTTGTGAGAGGACGCCCTCCCAGATGTGATGGGCAGTTAAACGCGCTGTCGAACAATAGACGTGTCAGCCGCTCGCTGTAGCATCTGGTGAAAGTGGGATCAGGCTCAGTGACATCGGTTTGTCTAAAAAGTGTTGGGAGGTTGGGGGTTGGAATGCGTCAATGGGACGGAAATAGTGGGTTAGGGAGGTATTTACTGGGTCACCGGAATAGGCGTGTTGGAGGCGTGGTCCTGCCCCCCAAATTATGCCAATGAGCTTCAATTGTTGACAGTCATTTCAAACATATAATCAGTGAAAAAGGATTTGTACATTGGATTTGATTTGCTATGCTGTTCTTTCATTGTCCTTCATCGTGCCTTTACTTTAATTTCCTTCAGTACTGTACGTATATTTCTGTGAGTTGATACACAAGGGAAACAAAAGAAAAGGCATTTGTTGTTGTCTTATCGAGAGATGATTTCTCATCTTCCTTTCCAAGAGGATTTCCCACATCTCTATTGTCTTTCAGGAGCCTTACTACGTGCGGTGCATTAAGCCCAACGAGATGAAGTCTCCGGTGCTGTTCGACGACGCTCGCTGCCAGCATCAGGTGGCCTACCTGGGCCTGATGGAGAACGTCATGGTGCGCAGAGCGGGCTTCGCCTACAGGCAGCATTACGCTCGCGTCCTGCAGCGGTAAGAGAACGGTATGCTCTGTGAAGCAAGGGTTCTGCAGCGTCCTCCCTTGGTCAGGTGGTCATGTTTTTGTCTGACAGCTGCTCATTTGACCACCAGGGGTGTAGAATTAAACAAACTATGCAGAACACCATACTACTATGATGACATTATAACTAAAACTACTACCACAAGGTATGATGGGAGAGGACAAGTTATCTTTGCTTTTAGTTACTTTTATATTGATCGAGATCCACCTGATCCAAAACTTCCCACAATGCAACTTGATAACTCTTTTTGTTCTTTGACAGTAACCTGATGGTAATTAAATCATTGCAACGTTGGTTTCCCTTTAAGTTAAAACCACTGAGCACCAAGCAAGTGAAAAAACTCTTGTTGTCGCAGGTATAAAATGACGTGCGAGTACACCTGGCCGAACCACTTGATGGACTCGGACAGGGAGGCCGTGGAGGCCATCGTCACCCAGCACGGTTTCCAGGACGACGTGGCGTACGGGCTCACCAAGCTGTTTGTCCGAACGCCGCGGTCACTCTTCACTCTGGAGCAGGAGAGGGCCGCCCTCATCCCCATCCTGGTGCTCTTCCTGCAGAAGGTCGGCCATATTAGCAACAGAATCTCTATTTTATTTTGGGGGTATTCATCCAAAGCACGACTGGAAATGTTGGATTCCCCAGATGCATAAAGACCTTGCACGCACTTTGATAAGGATCTATTGATCCTACAGCACAACAAAGAGTCACAGACCTTTTTTAATGTCACGAGCAGATCATGTGATCTCAGTTAATCCCCTGCAACGTTATCTTCTCCAGTTCCCGTCCCGAGCAGTTTTCGCCTTAGCCTCATGAATAGGTGGCTCATGGTGAAGTTTGACTGAAATTCATCTGCCAGCTTGAATTCTAATTTCCTGTTACAATAATTGGGATAATTAATGAGATCCAAAGCTAAAGTTACATTACACTCAATTACTTCACTCGCCTTCTTTCTTTCTCTCTCTCCTGACCTACTTTGATGACTGCAGACAAGTCTGGTTCTTTAACTGGAGCACGAGTTCTTCTGCTTCTCAGCGGGTCGCTTGTCATCACTTCGCTCTCGCTTCCTGTCTTCAACACGTCCCTCTTCTTCCCCAAAAGGTTTGGCGAGGGGCTTTGGCTCGAAAGAGGTGCCGGCGTATGAAGGCCATCTACGCCATCATGGGCTGCTATAAGCGCTACAAGGTGAAGGCCCACTTTTGGGAAGTGGAGAGGAGGTTTGCTAATGTGCGAACCACGGCCGACTACGGAAGGAGCGTGGAGTGGCCGACGCCGCCCGCCGCTCTGTCCCAGTTCCACGACAACACCGTCATGCTGCATCGCAGGTCAGATCCCACGCGGTGAATCCCGCACATCATCAGCAACAACAAAGGGAAATGTTTCTGTTTACTATCAAGTCTTCAGCCATGTTTCAAATTTTAGTGAGATACAGGTGTACGTTCCTTAAACCTGTATTCTCTTTAATGTCCACCAGAGAGCGCCCCCTATGGGTACGAAGATGATTATATAGAAGTCTAACTCAAAATAACTATCATCTTGATGTATTAACTGATTAAATGTTGTAACATTTATGGTCTCAATCTCGAATTCCAAGTATTATTCAAATGGACCCTAAAGCAGGGTGTGATTTGAGGGTGTGGCTACTTTGTGATTGACAGGTCTCTACCAAAGCTGTGCATGGTGTTTTCAGTTTCTGTGGGTGTGTGAGCTTTGGATCAGCACAGATATACAGTAATGTGGGGATAGAAGTTATTTTTATCCCTTGCAGACCTTGAAGCAGTTCCTCCGACTGTATTGTTTTTTATTTAGGTTGCAGCTTTGATGTATTATTCCACCCACTTAACATTCTGGCCGGTTCTCCTCCCTTGTTGTCAGGTGGTGGGCGAGGCAGATCGTGAAGAACATCCCTCCGTCCGACATGCTGGAGGTCCGGGCCAAGGTGGCGGCCCTGACGGCTCTGGGTGGAGAGAGGAAGGATTGGGGAGTCAGCCGAGCCTGGGAGAGGGACTACTTATCCAGCGTAAGAAGATGTACCAGAGGAAAAATGATAAAGTGCTGACCCTTAAATGTTATTTTCATCGCTATCCCAATATGAATATGTTTAATCTTTATTGCAAGACAAAAGACAACACATTCTTGTACCTCCTTACCAGAACAAAACACACTCCCACCCTTCAAGGCTGAATGATCATAAAAAACAATGTACAGACTCATACAAAAGTAATCCCTCTTGATCCTCTCTTCTGACTCCCCAAAAAATATTGGCTGGTCCTCTTTTTCTGCCTGGGTTGTCTTGTTGGTGAGTGTGCCAGATCACGAGTGTGCATCCAAGATAAAGCAACAAAAGTGGCTGCAGAAAAAACTGGAAGCGAGCGAACCAAGCTCTGCCTTTTTTAAAGTCTGAAGGTTAAGATGCACTGATCCAGGGCTTCGTTTGTAATTGTGAGTGAGGATGAAATTTGAAAGAATAATAAACCCCCCCCGTGCCGCTCGGACACTTTCATTGTTAATATCTTTCAAGTTAAGTGTTTTCTCCTCCTTTTCTCTTCACTCTCCGAGTCCAAGCGCTCCTCGCCACACGAGGACCATAACGGGCTCACAAAGTGCCCATTCCCGTCTTCGGGAATAACGGGGGAAATCCATTGGAATCACAACAAACAAGACCTGAATGAGCAGCAGTGTGTTGGACGACAAAACCCGGCACGGCTGTGAATGTATATGGCGCATGTGACGGGGGATGCTGCTCGCGAACACTGCCCCCCTTCAACGGACCCCACAGTCGGCTCATTTAACGGCTAATCGGAGGGGGTTTGTTGGCCCGGGGGGGCTTGAGGGACGGCTTCGGGGGGGCCGAGAGCATGACCGAGACCACTCCCCTCCCCTCGTTAGTTTGTTTGCGGCGGCCCGTGACTCGCCGGGCCTCCTTCAGGGCTCCGGCTCCACCAGCTGGTTGTTAGATCCCGAGAGAAGTGCGTGTAATGCGGTGTGCGGGCGGCCTGAAACGGGGCTTGTTTTCGCCTGAAGTGGCTTTGGCTCGTGACTTTCTGGTGAACATGAAAAAGGGGAAGTTAGACCGATTACTTTATGCTGTTTATTCTCGGAAAACCTTCAACGACACAACAAGGTTCGCTAAGTTTGCTTCATTTATTTTAAACCCTCAGAAATCCGTGTTGTAATCGTCCTAATCAAATTTTCCGAAGCGATTTACACCATTATTTGATCCAGCTAACAGGGAGTCACATGTGCACACGCCGTCCTTTATTCAGTGTGAAAGCATCTTCAGAAAATATTAAACATTTTCGATGAAATGTTCTGAGGAATTCATTTTAGGGGCCGTAATATATTAGCAACCTTAATGCAAAGACATTCTAGTGACGGCTCCCCTCTGTAGGAGGGAGATTGTGAAACGGCTTGAGATTAGCGCCCCCCCCCCCCCCCCCCCGACTGCGTTTCTCATCAGGCCGTTTAGCTCCCCCACACGGCCCGTCAAACGCCGTGTCTGCTAACAACCCGGGGGCCGCAGGCTTTGATCTGCTGCTTATGGAATTAAAGCGATAAAAAGAGGCTGAGTGGGGGTCACCCAGAGTGTTACGACTAACGGCGGGAACGCTCTCCCACAGCGCCGCGCTGTAGCTTCTGTGTACTAACGATGGGCTTCTGATCTGTGCAGGTGAGGGACTGCCCCCAGACCAGCTCCGGCTTCATCCGCGTTTCCAAGGAGCTGAGGAACAAAGACGACCACAGTCAGGTCCTCTTCTCTGGCTTCTGTAGGAAGGTACAGAAGAAAAAAAAAAACATAACCCTGCCATGAAAATGTCTGATTTGAACAAGCAGTCTCTGTCTCTTGCTGCTTCCTGGTAGCCTTGGGATTTTTTTCTCTCTGTTACTCCCCCTCACTGTCTCCTTTGTGTCGGCTTGTCTTTCATATTTCACACAGAAGTTAGATGAACATAATCAGAGGATTAATCATGAAAGACTTGACCTTTTAGGACGTCCTTTTCATTTGTAGCGTGAGCCTGTTGGGACGGCACCAAATGGGCTCAGCCCAGGCCCTGCTTAGTATCACACCTTATGATTAACGGGTATGGTCTCCCTGTGGGTTATAAGGGCCATGTTTTGCTTATTACATACGGCAGTGAGAAGGCTTTTCTGCAGCTTTAGGCAAAGCATATTTGGAGATCTGCTTTGATGAAGTGACCAGAGCCTTTGTCTTGGTATCGGATCCTTCCATCCATCCTTTGGTCTGGTTTTGTGACTTGCTGCTCCATGACGGAAACGTGTGTTCGAATTGAGAATTGTGGTCACCTAAAAAAACAAAAAAACTAACACAATACGTGGAGCTTCATCCTCCTCTCTTGTCCCTCCTCTGCTCTCTCAGGTGAATAGATTCAACAAAAGCACCGACCGATGCATGCTCATCACAGACAAGTACGTCTACAAATTGGAGCCAAGGAAGCAGTTCAAGGTTTTGAAGAGGCTTCCCTTGGATGCAGTAAGTACTCACACAGGAGATACACTTGTGTAGCACTAAAGAAATCTAGAAACAAAGGTCGTAGATTTCTTCATTTTATGTCAGGACAGTGTGTGTATCTCCTTTTAATTCAGAGGGGCTTTTGACCTGATTTGTCGAGATTGGAGGGAGCGCGTTCACTCCAAAAAAAGGAAAAAAAGATGAGAATACTTTGAATAGTTCATCAAGCATCCAGCTGCAAAGCTTTTTTGAGTGTACTCAACTAATGGATAACGTGTGGTGTCGACTCGCGATAAGAAGTTTGCTCAAAGTGCTTCCCAAACTTAACATTATTATTCAGACCTACTAAAATACTTGAGTTTACAGTACTTCAAATATTGCGTTTCATAGTTGCATCTACACAGCAAATTTCAGTGTCAAAAATATCTGTTCAATACATTACACGTCATTTAGCTGACGCTTTTCTTAAAAGCAACTTATATTGCATTTTTAACCCACGGTTTAAGAATTTGAGCTAAATTAAGCATTTAGGGGTCAGGTGTCTTGCTCGAGGACACTTTGACACGGGACATGGAGCAGCCAGGGTTCAAACCAACAACCCGGCGTGTGTCTCTTGGGTACAAGGTGGGGCGTGTGAGGCCGTGGTGGTGTGTGACAGATGTGTTTAGCTTTAAAGGCTCCTCTAATCTGGGCCACGCTCGGCTCAATTCACCACCGGACCGGAGAAAGTGGATCAGGCATCTCTCAGGGCCGCTTGGCTCTAAAAGTGAAGAGCGAAGAGACCACAGCTTTATTTAATCTGATGCTTGGGGTTCCTTGAAATAGCTTTGAGAGCAGCATTTTTTTTTTCTCCGTGCTGTGATGTGTTCCTGAATGAAATGAAATGTTGGGCCGGGACCTTGTGGACAGCTGGGATTTGATTTACTCCCTTTACCAACAGAATGTGACGTGGTGACGTTACGTCACTAACAAGGTAGCCCAAGAGGCGGTAGTGACTACCTGCGTCTTTGCTCAGTCAAATAAGAGAGGACAAAGAAGTACAGCTGCCTAAGTGCTTGGAGATCACATCGTCATTAACTCCAAAGTGGCAGAAACGAAACGAAAAGCTCTATTTTTCTGCTTTGCCATAGCCAAATATCAGTAACCTCTCTTATCACGTATCACCGTCCACTGTATTACATTTCAATGTAATTTGTGGTCATTTTATCGAGGTACCATGATACCTTAATGTCAAAATCAACAAAGGCCTGTTCTCTACTGTTTGTAATGTCATTTCCCGGAACGTTGGTCTTAAGACCAACGACACCTGCTGGGAAAACAATGAGTCAGCACAGCTGGACGTCCAGAAGTGGTTTTAGAGCGCGCGAGAGCGAGAGTTTGCAACATGCCGGAGGGTTGTAACCCATCATTATGCAGCAGTGGGTTGGCTAAAGATAGCCGATGCCTTCAAATGTGCTGCTCAGGGTGAAGGATGTGAGTCTCATCCAGGTCCAGATGCACCACCGACCACGGTTTGTGTTGTGCCTGAATCGAGGAGGCAGAGACGCGCTGTGACTCTGTCTTTGCAAAGACCAAATACATTCTCACGTAGGTGAAGTATTGAGCTGTGTAATCGATCAGTAGAAAATGAATTCCATTCAATTCATTCACAGAACATGTCTCTGCAATTGAAATAATTGAAGTCCGTGTCCATGACTTAAACCCATCGGACGGGGGAACAAGGAAAGCATTGTTGGGGGTTTTATCCAAAGAAAAGCTTGTGAATGTTTACTCCTGACCTGCTACTACAGTATTAATTTGACTACTTCAGTTACTTTGCAGATTTAGAATATCAAAACAAAAAGTAAGAATGAATTAATAAATGATGGAGGCTAATGTGATGAAAGCTTGATCTATCAATATTTAGAAGCTACAATCTTTGTGTAATTGTGAATAATGAGTGCTAAGTTACATCTTGAATGCAGACCATCCACTTGCGACAGAATATTTTCAATAGTACTTTACCTCCAGCGAAATATCTGCATCATCCCAACTGGGTCACACCTCACTACTTCCCCTTCGCTGCCCCCCCCACCACACGTTTCTGTCACCCTACATACCGAGCAGAAATAATCCGCTGGGTTCATCCTTGGTGTGACTTTTGATCCTGGATGTACTGTGCCTCAGTGTATTAAATTAATAAGGTATTGTAGGTACTAACGTTACTAATCCTGACATTCTTATATAAAAGAATTCCCAGAGCTCGAGTGTGTGACATTGAATGTCACGGTGTGTCACGTCAGCATGCAGAGTTATTTGTTGTGTTTTCCATGTTCCATGGATTCTTTTTCTAGTTTCTGATACGTGCAGGCAGCATTGTGCCGTCGTGCTGTTGTTTCCGGAAGGTGCAGGGAGGAGGGTGTTAACAGGGCCTCCCTGAGCGCCTCCCCCGCCGTGGTCCTACACGTGCTGCGAGGTGGGTGTCGTGACGCAGTCTTGACTTTCTGCCGCTCGTGTCCCTCCACAGTTGACGGGGCTGAGCGTGACCCACGGGGTGGACCAGATGGTGGCGCTCCACACGTCCTCCCAGGACGACGTCCTGCTGTGCCTGCAGCGCGGGGCGCTGTGCGCCAACCAGGACCGGGTGGGCGAGCTGGTGGGCACGTTGGTGGACCACTTCACACGGTCAGTTCACGCAGCCACACGGTCTGTCCCACATCAACGTTCTCCGTGTGACTGAGGCTCTCCATCACAGGAAGCATTATTCCTCTGTCGGGTCCTTCCGTCTGCTGCAAATAAAAAGCTATTTAAGTGCTCGTACATTGTGGCCCCAAATGAATACGTTACAGCCCGTTTCTCTCCACCATGAAGCTACAATTAGTCACTGAGACACAATCATGCGAATAGGAAACATTTATTGAAGTTACCCTTGAAGTTAGTACTTTAGTTCATTCCATTTCTCACTAAAGGTTGACCACAGACAACAATTCTTTTAAATCCCAGCAAGAGAGAATATAATATTAAGTTTAAAATGTCATGAGTAAAAATAATAGCTTGTGGATTGAATCTTCCGCCTCCCTCAAAAGAACTGATTAACTTACCAGACCACTACGTGATGAACATCAATAAAACTATCCTTCCCCTATTGGTCATTACAACTTTTGATACGAAGAACCAAATTAATTTCTGCTCGCTGCTGATCACTTGTACTAATCAATGTGTATTAATAATTAGTCCTAACAAAACGGCACAGAAAAAGACAATGCAACATAACATTAGACTTGTATGAAGACGTTCCTGTTGAAACAGTCTGCAGCTTAACTTTGTCAAGAAAGCGCACAAACTAAGAAGAACAAGAACCCTTTACCAAAAACACACACATTAGTTAGCACTGAGCCATTGTTTCTTAAAAATACATATGGGTAACTTTTGGTTTTAATGAACTAAAATGTAAATGTATTTGATTTTGTGTTGAGATGAGATGACTCCGGCAGACATTAAAGCAGCGTAACCTTCAAACAGGGGAGGGATCCCTTCTCTGGGTCGGGTCCCGTGGCTCTAACAAACGGCCCAGCATTTGCTGGTTAAAGACACCCGTTGTTGTAATATAGTCGATCAATGCCACGTCGCAATCACGCAGATCCTACTCTTGGCATTTATCACCGTCATCGTCGTCTGCGCCGCGCTCCGAATGACGAATGAGTCGCGCTGACGTTCATCACATTCATCACTCGGACCCGGGTTGGTCATCGCTGTTTATAAACCTGACTCCCGTCCTCACACATTCATCTCTGACAGACAAGTTTGTCACGCAGAGCAGACACCCCTTTGTTGTAGTGCGTGTGTGTGTGTGTGTGCGCGGCGGCGGTGAGTGACGTTTACATCCTAACAATCACAATGGAGCTGATGCCAAAAAGGACTTTGACCTCTTAATAGAAATTTCAATCTTCAAAAAGTACCGTGAAGTTTCATCCTAGAAAACGGTCCAATTACTTGGTTTTCACTGTGATTTCTGCTTTCTGGGGGGGGGAGGGGGGGGGGTCAAACATCGGGAGTCAGTCTCAGCTCCCGTTTCTTTGTGGTGTTGCCACCATCTGTGGTGAATGGAGGGGGTCGTGACCTCTACTCATGAGACAAAGTCAGGGGTGAGCTGTGTAAGTGAGCGAGCATGGCGGTGTGTGTGTGTGTGTGTGTGTGTGTGTGTGTGGGGGGGGGGGATTAAAACACACAAACACACTCTTTTTGTGCTCGCTTCCATCAGGAAATGAGATCTCAGACCTCTGGCAGTCACGCGCATCACCCATTTTAGTTTGTGAGGTTTGGAGACAGTCAATGCAGCGATTGTGTTTGAGTTTTATATTTTTACATTCCGCGTCGTCTCTGTAAATCAAACTGGGAGTCTGGGAGTGTCTGGAGGCACAGTGAGCCGTACAGAACTGGGTCACACATCAGACTTCAAAGCCACGCAGCGGCGGCGAGGACGAGCTGTCTGGTTTCCTGCCATGTCACATGCGTCTCTCGCCACCCCCCACCCCCCCCCCCACCCCCTCCTCTTTGTACGTATCCGCCCGTCTCTCCCCCGCCTTCCCCTGTCACCTGGGTCTGAGACATGACATACATGACCACGGCGCGTGTGTTGGCATGTGACTGTTCACTGTGTGCGTGTGTGTGTTTTGGGGGGGGGGGGGGGGGGGGGGTTTGGACTCGTGGACCATCTGCTGGGACAGCTGGGGGGGGGGGGGGGGAGCATGAGTGGGCTAAAGGCAGGATTTAGGGTATGATCCGCCCCAGCCTTAAAAGATTGAGGAGGATTCTTTATTTAAAAGGCAGTTTGAGGGTTTTATTGTTTTTATTGACCTGAGGGAGCCAGAGACTGTTTTCCAGCAGCTGTGCTGAACCAAAGGCTGCAGCAGAAACACACAGTGCACGTAGATGTTCAGCGTTTGAAAAGGAATGGCTGAGAATTTCCTAGCTTCATTAAGTAATAGGCCAATCCTAACTGATATACACGCGATATTGTGCATCAACGAAGTCAACAAACAGCCTCATCTTTATTTACCCCTCTGCCATCTGCTGAATCCATCTTTAATCACGGTTCAGTCGCACTTCACCCCTTTGTGTTTGGATAAGGTTTTGAAGGACTTGTTTGCTCTGCTCCCCTCTACGTTAGTGGAGATGAAGACAGCAGCAGCCGAGTTCACAGCCAGATGGTGCATGTTGCCCATGAAACAGGGCAACCATGACGCCCCGATGTTATGCATCCAAACTCCCCGTTTCTCTCCCTGCACTTGGAAGTATGTTGGGGGAGATCCCGAGGGGGCTCACTGTGAACTTATCCAAACAAATGGGATCCGGGGTGACCGGCTAATCACTCCTGATTGGCTGTGGGACGGATTGGCTCCTCCTCCCCGTCCTCTCCCAGCTTCTCTCCCTCCGTCTCCCGCATCGTCTGAATCTGCACTTTTCTGTTATGAATATGGAAAGACCTGGGATGGTGTTGCATTAATAGCAATCATCTGGGTCAACCCTCCCCCCCCCCCCCCTCCCTTTCCAAGTAGCAAGACAACAACTTAATTCCCTTAACCTCGAAGCTCGTGATGCTGTGGAGAGGACTTGGTGACTTCCTCGTTTGACCTCGTCAGCAGCCTGTCGGTTTGAGAGAAGGCCGCCTCTCTCTAAACCCACTTTGTAGGTCATCATCCCAAGCCTGAAATAGGCTCCTCTGTTCCCCTCCCTCAGTGTCTGCCCTCGATGCGTTCATCTGTGGACCAGAGGGCGGGAGAGGCAGCTTGCGCCCCAACCCCCCCCCCCCGGTTTGCCGCCTTCTCGTTTCCTCTGTTGGTCATACGGAGAGTCACTCGTTGTGGGAGGTCACGTTCGGTGGGCTACTGCAGGTCACTAGAGCATCTGATGCTGCCATCTTACGCTTCACCTCCACTGCATTCAGGGGGACACGTTTTACTTCACTACAGTCATCTGACCGCTTCAGTTAGTCACGTAAAGACTTTTTATGGTTCCATGTGCAGCTTTTCATTCGTTTAGAGGTTTTTTAGTGGTGTTTGGTCAAAACCAACATTGTGAATGCATCACTTTTGGTTTCTAAAGAAATAGTTACAATTACCCACAGCCCATCAATCAATGAATAGCAAAAATAATCAGTAGAAGTCCAACTATGCGTCATAATAATCCAATAATCCGATGTCACGGGGGAAATTCGTCAGCTTTGAGTACTTTTGATACTTTAAGTAAATGATCCTGACTATTCTTGCATCTAGGACTTTTGCTAATGATGGTGTTTTGATATTGTTTTTTATCAGGATCTGAAAACATCTTCCATCACTGAGAGTAACTATGGCAACAGCTTTTAACCCAGGTGGACATGACCGGTGTACACGAACACTGACCTGTTTCATCAGAGTCCTCATACAGCTGGCCGGTCGAGGGGCCTCAGGTCGTAGCCAGAATCCGTTATTTAGCAGGAACGTCCACAACATATCAGCATCTTAGAGTTCAGTATAACAAGAGCTCTCACCAAATTTCATTTCAGTGTCCTGACCAAAACACTGTAATGTGCTCCCTGGGGTCACAAGGAGTCTTGTTATGGTTGGCAGACGCAAAAGACATTTCATAGTCAGATGACCAATAGGTCCCGTCAAATATGTGTATCTCATATGTACCACACACAGAATAAACTTTTATTCCACATGACTTACAAAAGCTTCGTTCACTCAAGGTCACTCGGAAAGGGAAGAGGGTAGTAAAATAATAAAAGACGTAAAAGATGTAATTGTATCCGCTGGCGAGTTACCAGCCATGTGACCTTCATGTAAGTACAATATCTAGCATTGTGGTCACTTGATTTAGCTGTAATTCCCTCCTGAATAAAGGTTGTTTTTCCTGAGTGTGATTTAAACCAATCAGGGAGTACCACGACGAGTCGTCCGTCAGTTTGTGATGCAACGCGCTTTCAATGCAAAGTGTCCCTGTGGAGTGGATTTAAGAAGCAGGGGGACAGGGGAGTTTGTTTTAATGACATCAATAAGATGTACAGCATCATTTTCTACACAAAATGCAATTCCAACAGAAAGGCTGATGAACAAATGAAATATGCCAGTAAACATGATTTCCTGTTTTTTCTGTCTAACCAACCCTTTGGTTGCTGAGCAAAAGAAAAGCTATTTTTCCATTTCCCATTTCCCCCATGAGCTCATTCCCACGCGCTCACATCAAAGACAGCGCAGATTTCATGAAGACATCCGACCGGTGCCTCGCTTGTTAAATCTGGGGGACTTTCTTGTTTGAGCGTGTCGGAGCCTCCTGGGCACACCCACCGAGTCAGCAACTGACCCCCAAACTGCACCGGCATCAACAGGCCTCTTTGTGGATTCACACACACACACACACACACACACACACGTGCAGCCTTTTAAATCTGCCTCAGAGATCAACACATGAATTCCTCAGCAACACCTCCATTGGTCACACACCAGTGTATTTTTAAGGAGGGTGCGTGGTCTCCTCTCATTGATAGAGCCCCGCTCTCCCCGTGTGATGTTCCTTCAGAGTGACGCTGCTGATGGGAAGGAAGCCGTTGCTGCACACGCCATGACGCCCATCTGTGATTCAGGCCCTGTGTGCGTGTGGACGACCACAGTGTTGCACCGTTTACGGAAGTCCCTCTTTGTGCGTTAGCGCTGCTGTTGTTGCGGTATGACTCATGTTCTCCCCCCCCCCCCCCCCCCCCCCTCCCCAGAGTGCCCCCCTGAGGACACTCAAGACGCAGGGGGGGCAGCTGGATGCGTCTCTGTTGACGCTGATGGTAATTTTAATGGATGCTGAATGCTGTGAAGCAAAAGTGGGACCCAGTGGTGCCCCCTCCCCCCCTTGCCCCCCCCACGGCCCGAAAGCTCTAGTGACCTCGGCCCGCTTTCACCCGGCTGCAGAGGCTGCGGTTGCCCCAGAGATGGTTGCCAGGCAGCTGGGGGAAGTGCTAATTAAGATTGCGAGGGATAAATTGCAGGCTTGCGTTGTGGGGTGGGTGTTGAGCCAAGGGGGGGGGGGGGGTTGGATGACTAGGGGGGCTGTGGGATGGCAGGGAGTGGCTCTGATGGAGGGGAAGCCACAGGTGAGTCTGAGATGGCCTACACTTTGTCTTCTTGTCTTCATTTATTCCCATTTATGGAATTGCGTGTGAACTGAAAGAGACGGATGCACTTCTTTTTGTTTCTGGAAACGGGTCATCAGAATCGCCTGGTTCTGTCCAAACTAGTTCACCTTCCAGCGCCTTTAAAGCCCAGTAATTAAAGTTCTATTTCACTCTTGTTTTATCCCTACAACAGTTAAAGAATAAATACGACAACATGCTGGCAGATGGATTTTGTTCCTCTCAAATGTCACGCTGATAACAGGGCAGCATTTTTGTGGTAATAAGTCACGTGGCACACAACAGTACTCCACTCCTGAGTTTGACATAGTTTCCCAATTTGTTTTGAGATGACAAATGACAGTATGAGTATTGTAGTACTCACACTCCGCTCCATCTGGTCTCCAGTGGAGAAAGGTCTTGCCGGGCTGCACTGCGCATCAGGCTTTCACCTCCGATCGCCCACTGTCCCCGGAGGCCTTCCTGGACACGCTGGCCAGGGGTCAGGGTCCGTCAAGAGGGAAAGAGCATCCATGTGAATACATCCACATCGAGCCACTCACTCACAGCCTCCTGGGCCTCGGCCCGTGGCGTAGGTGGATCCGGTACGAGGCTCTTTGGACGCACGCCGCAGAGGTGGAGCCATGTGCCTGAGGCCAGCTTGTGTGTGCGGGGTCGCCGAGGCCGAAGGCTGAGGCAGGTCATCTTGGGCCTGTCGACCAAGCCGGGCCCCGCTTCCCTCCCCCCGGCTGTCAAGCACCAGCTCTAGCATCACACGCCACGAGTGGCGATCAATAACGTGCTCCATGTGGAGATGGTTCACGCTTCCAGGCGGGAGAGAGAAGGCGTTCACGCACCGCGGCCAGGTTCAGCCCGTGGCGTGTAGTGAACCTGGTTGCTGTGGATACGCAGCATGGCTGCCGATTGACCCAGTGAACGCGTTCTTGATGTGAAATCAGGTGAACAACTGCATTAGGAAAATAAAACACACATGTTGAATTGAATGATTGAATTAATACATGTTGTAGTGTTTTGTTTAGTTGTATACGTCATTATCTGTCTGTTAAATATTTGATTTCACTTTACACATGATAGGAGCAGTAGGAAACACGGCTTTCTCTTGTATTTCTGAGTGGGTGAATTTCCCAAAATCATCTAAAGTTGCAGCTAAAGTTGAAAGGTCACTCTTTTAATCGTCATCTGCCAGCAGACCGATCTCACTCACACACAACGATAAACATCGTAGACATAACACAGATTCTCCTGTGCATGGGGCCTTTAGGATTAGGAAACAAGGTGTGAGGATTACGGAATGAGGAACAAAAAGGCACCATGGGAATCATAGCAGGAACCGTAACACAAACCTCTGTTCTGTCTTCCTCTCTCTCAGGATAAGGAAAGTCCAGTTCCCCATAAAGGTTTGCCCTTCAGCCTTGGGGCTCCACATGCGGGGCAAAGCCAAGAGCGTCACCGTGGAAACCAAAGCGGGCCAAACCAGCGCGGACTTCAAGAAGAGCCGAGACGGTTTCGTCTTGCTCGTCCCCGCCGACTAGCGGCTCGACCTCAGGACCTCGACTACAGCGCCGCAGCTCGGCGCGTTTGGGACCCGGTCGGGAAGAAGATTGTTTGAATGTTTGAAGGGCAGAGTCCGTTTTCTTAATCCTGAGCTGCAGGAGAGTAATGTCCACCGCATTATTACAAAAGTGTAAATAGAGAAATTGGGTTGCCGGACAGACTCAGGACGAAGCTGTTTTTAATGCTGCACAAGATATTTGATGGACTTTTTAAGACAAAATTGAACAAAAAACAGTGGTGTCTCGCCCATAGAGGGTCATGGTGCACGACCCCACCTCGAGCCACAAAAAAAAAATATTATTATTTTATTATTTTGACAAATAGTCCATATTTGTGTTTTTGAAACATGGAATATACCCAGTTATATTTGTAAAAAAAAAAGGTATCTGCGCAAAATATATGCTTTTCCTGCATGTCGTCTCTGCATGTCTCAGCTGGGCTCGGGCCAAAAGAGGCGGGTCTAAGAAGCCGTTTAGCCAATCACTGATTAAAGATGAATGAGTGACACATCATTTCAGCGTCCTTAAATAGATTCAGGACAGAATCCAGCATGTGAGTAAGGGACATGAAGCACTCGGACAGAGGACAGAGGACTGCAGTGAGGAAACAACCACGACGACGTGGATGAAAACATCTCATCCAAAATAATTCATCGTGTGAAGTTTTGAGTTGGTCTTTCTTTCCAACACACTGATTTCCCCAACAAACCAACCGTGGGTCCATAGAGGCATCTTATATATATATAATATTCATGATATTTATATTGTATGCTTGTAATGCGATATGGTATTTATATCATGTACTAAATATTGTTTTTTTATATATATTAATACACCGAATTGTACGAAAAAGATGTCCTTGTTATGTTAAATTGTTGGAATAAATATGACCATCGACAGTATTGGATCATCTAGCCGGACGCAGTGAGAAGAAGCTTCTCTATTCGTGATGTCATTAGCAAATGATGCTGGTTAATGGCTCTGCCTGTAACAAACCTTTTACTATACAGACTGAGCCTAATTAATCTCCTCAAGTACGAACCCCCTAATGGTGTAACAGTCGCCTCCTCTCTGGGCTTCAGGAGAGTAATTAAAGTGTGATAAAAGTTTCATTAAACTTTAGAATGTTTTCGTAGTTTTTGCTGCCATGGCATTGAACTAAAACAAATTACTGTGCATTTATAAAGAAAAACATCATTCATTTGTAAAAACAGGCTGAATGATTCCAAACAATAATGTCCAAGTAAATCTATCAATACATGTACCAATGTTGGCTATTTAAAGGGAGGTAAAATTAGCTTTTGGAAATGTGTTACTTTAAAACAGTAATATGTCTGAAGAATAAGGATATTAAAAAAAGGCACCAGCATCAATCCATAGGATTCATGCTGCATATTAACTACTATATTAATACTGAAATGTCAAAGCACATACGCACTATTTTGATTCTTTAACTGGTTCGATATGAATCACTTTGAATGGCCTCACTGGTGAAATGTGCTATACAGATAAACTCGCCTGGCCCATCTCTCTGAAAATCTCATTTGAATACCTCAAACGTGATCACAGCACAAAAAGCGGGCTTCTGTGGAAGACATCTTCTGCCAAATGATGTCATCCCAACTAAATGCATTGACAATCACCTCCATAGTGTGACTTAACATCCATAACAATAACAATGGACCATTAAATGAGCTGTCTGCAAAACGGGTGCATGTGACCTTAGTGGTGCATAGAATGTGAGGGTAAAAAACCAGGGTAAAGGTAATGTCCTACCTTTGCAGTTTTGTGATGAAACTGGTATTCAACAGCATGTCAATGCTGCTTATGGAAACTATGTCACTTTTGTGTGTTTTATAGCACTAAAAACTCTCCAACATTGCTCTGCTTGTTTTTTTTAGCATCAGCATCTTGACAGATGTCCAGATGTTTTGATGTGCTTTACAAGAGGTTTTTGGCAGCACAGCATCATTTCTTAGATATTTACACTAAAAGTGTACAGTGTTAAGTATTCGTTCATGCTGTTCCATCTTGATTCATACATACAGATGTTTTTCACCTCTGTAGTGTTATATTGCCACTAAGATTTCCTGAAGTTGTAAACCTATGGGAAACACTGATTTACTATAAAAAGGTCCACGGAAAAACAAGAGAGGATTTCAATTCATTTTAATGACATTACTATTAATACTACTACACTACAAAAAACCTTTTGCAAAGGGAATCATCAGCTGCTGTGGAACAGAACTGCGTATCCTGGATGTGTTCCTCAGCATTTTCATGAGATGATCTTAAACAGACAAAACACAACCTGTAAAATTCCCCACTACCTACAAACGTACTTGGTGAAAATGAAGCTCACCCCTTGTATCAGGTCATTTTGGGACATATGGTGGACCAGTGACATGCTGAAGCAGTCTCCCAACACATTGACCACAGTGTTGCAGCGGTCTCTGGGAGACGACAAACCATGATGGCCAATAAAACAGCAACAGGACACCATACATTAACCCCAACCAGCATTAAGACTTACAGCAGCCATTCCATCGTCACCAAGATGATGCCATACTGCACAGGTATGCCCACTGAGGACAAGACAAAGACGGTGGTCACGGCTCCCACCGCTGGGAGCCCTGATGATCCCAGACTGGAGACCACCGAAGTCACCCTGCAGGGAGAAAACACACAGAGCAGCGGATCACTAGTGTCTGAAAACACACAAATATCAAACAGTACTATATTATGTCAATTCATTCAATTGTGGAACAGAAAAGAGAAACAATAAATGCAACTAACATGATAGTGATTAGGTCGCCCGTGGTCAGATGGATATTGTGGTATTGTGCAACAAAAAGTGCAGCGGCTGCCTCGTACAGGGCCGTCCCGTCCTTGTTGACAGTGGTGGCGATGGGCAGCATGAAGCGGGTGATTCTATGGTCAATCATGTTACTCTCCTCACAGCAGCGCAAAGTTATGGGCAGTGTGGCGGAGCTTTGACACACAATGCAATCATACACACGCATTATCTTATCTGTTCTGATAAATATAAGAATGGAGCATCTGCTTTCAAATACCCTCTTACCTGGAGGATATGAACCATGCAGCGATTAGGGCAGGATAAACCCCTTTATAGACAATCCAAGGGTTCTTTCTCACTAACAGATAGTACAACGACGGTAGAATTACCACTGAATGGAGCGCCAGTCTGAAACATAATAAATGAAATACAATAATGATGCCCCCATGGCCCTTGTCACTTGTGAATACTTTGAGATCTACAAACACGCTTGTGTTTTAGTGCCAGTGAGGGAAAGAGAGCGTACCCGAACATAATCACACCCATGAACTTTGCCATTCCAAAGAGACTATCAAAGTCGGCAAGGTCAAGAATACTGCTGATGATCATGAAGAGCACTCCGATCGGCAAGTAGCTGGAGAAAAAGAGGAAAAGAAACACGGAAGGGGAAACTTTAATAACGTGCAAAATCTGATAGTAGTCTGATTGCAATATTACTCCAATAGGTTTGTAAAACTGGAAAAACACAATTTGAAATAAAGCATTATGATGCTTTACATGATTATCTGAACAACTATTTATTTTATTACATTTGTATTAAACTAACTAAAAGATCAAATTCTTTCTCTAATGCCCATGTCAGGAGGTATAGGAGTACATAATACTGCTCACCGAACACAGCAGGATCTGTACTCTAGTTCTGCAGATACGGGTGATATTGCCACATGTGTTGATTATGCTGCTTCAATTTACCCCAGAATGATGTTGACCACATATCTGTTGGCCACGGCGATGACGGCAATGAGGTCAAGGAGGATTCTGCTTTTGCCTTCCATATTCTGCAGGATGTGTCCGCAAACAAAGGAGTACGTCATCACGCCCAGCATGTTGACTCCGTCTTCGTAGCTACCCACCATTGTCATTTCACCTGCCCTCTGAAACAACATGGGGGAGGGAACTCTGTGTAGCATTACCTATCACGCCACTGCAATAAGGGATCGTAATAGTGACCAGAGGAAAAGATGTACCGTTTCCAGGCATGTTCCATTGGACGGAAACGGCTGCCTCACAGTCTTGTACTGAGAAAATAAAAGATAGTGTGCTCAAGTGAATATTGCATCGTCAGCTTTGTGCAAAGAGAGGTAATAGGTATCGGTCTGAGAAAACACACATGTTGGAAGCAAGCCTGGAGGGGATTCTGTGGCATCAGGTTTCTATAAAGAAAAAAGAAGAATTAAACCCGCTTGCAAACATATTGACAAATCCCACATTAAACAGATCTTAAACTCTGATGCCATGGCACTTTCTTCTCACCTCAGTAGGTCGAACAACCCATGCCACAGGGAGTACTTGTGAGCCTCGTGTACTAGCTCACCTTGACCCGTCTGGCCCGCTCCAGGCTTAAACAGGGTGACCAACGAAATTCCTACAACACGTGTTCAAGGTTGGACATGAGTGCCAAATGTGACATGCATGCCATATCTGTTCAATATGCATCATAACTGCATGAAAACAACATGTTCAATATATTTTTTATGAAGGTTCTACTACAAATGACAAAATTAGAAGAGAAAGAGTATGAGTATTATAAATAAATGACAATGAGCCTGTTTTCTTTGTCTTCAGAGGTCAGAGTTGCTCCATGGCTATTTGTAACCAAGAGTAAACTGAGACCTACTTTTTATGGCAAATCAATTTAAATACAATATGAAAATAAAACATTTAGTAACAATTACATTTAAATAACAATAAAGGGACTCAATACAATGAAAGGTTACATTAATCTAAAAATTGATTGTATACAGAAAAAAAGCCCATAAAAACCTACTTTAATGTAGAAATATTTCTCTTACCTAGAGACGAACACACGGTGGTTGTGACCAAAATGAACCCTGCCGAGCGAAAGGAGATCTTCTTGGTGACGTCATTATTCAGGCCAGATATTCCTGCATTCAAGGAATAAAAATAAAGGATAACTTACTACTACTAGTAATATGCATGTATAAAAAAAAGGCTACCTGAAATCTCACAAGCCACATGTGTAACAGCTGATGGAGGGAGAAGTGCACTGGTTTACCAAGTACCACACTGGTCGTGACCAGTGGAATGGAGACCAGCTCCAGCATCCGGATCAGTAGATCTCCTGGGATGGCGATCAACGCTTTCTCGTGGGGGCTCAGATCCTTGTTGAGTTTCAGATGTAAGCCGAGTGTAATCCCTGTGTGTAAGTGAAATAAAATAGGTAATATAATCAGAAAAAAGGTAAACGGTTCAAACTGTGTGTGTTGGTGTAGGAATGGGAAAAGAAAAACCAAAGCCATTGACCATAATTGCACTGGCCCACGAGGAAACACGGGCTATTATAACCCGGGAGACACACCGAGCTAACGCTACACGCGCTAGCATTAGCATGCTCGTTGCCTGGTAACAGGGCTCCCCACACTTCAACGGATTTTACGCGTCGTCCTCCACGTTGTGCTAAATTGTGTCATTATTCTACACATGCAGAGAAACTAACATTTGTAAGTTTACGCCCAATATTGAAAACTAGAGAGACGTTGAGAGAACTTTAAAGCTTTATTTTCAACATACTCGCAGGGAAGTTAACGTTAGCTAAGTTAACGTTAGCTAAGTTAACGTTAGCTAAGTTAACGTTGGCATTGACGGCTATAAAACAAAATAATATATGTTGAAATAAATAAAACCAAAGGAAGAATCACCATCATGAGTCAAAGTATCAATTCACATGGGTTATATTACAGGCTGGAATACCTTTCAAAGACGCACTAACGTAACGTTATGTCCTCCAAATAAAGATGGGACTCACCTAAAGTGACAGCTACCACGTTTAAAATCAGGAACGCGTTCTGGACGCAGTACTTCTTGCAGTGTGTCCAGCTGCGGAGGCCTTCTCCGATGGTCAGACGGTGGTTTTCCACAGTGCCCAGCATCTTTCTTCTTCCTAACCCTAACCCTAAAAGTACAGAGTGGACCTCAGCCGTTGCATCTGGACTCACGAGGATAACCGTTGGTCTTTTGGTTCAATTTGAATCATTAGAGGAGAAAAACATAACAGCTAAAACAGATTAAAAGAAATTCTAACGATAATATATATATATATATATATATATATATATATATATATATATATATATATATATATGTAAACCGAAAAACTAATTCAAATTCAGGTGTAATTAAAAATAATATTAAAATGGGTGACATCCTAGATGTAGGAGAGGATATAAAGAGCACACATTTTATCGCTATTCAAGCAGACAAAACATCTGACATATATCATACTGATTTGTATTTGATCTATATTTCATTATACTGAATTGCCTAACCCTTTAATGTGTGTGTTTTTTTGTTTTGTTTTCATTACCTTTGACCCCTCCTTGTGTCTCAGCAGCACTTTTATTTAAATATTTTTTATTGATTTTACAACATATTCCAGACAAAAAAGAACATGGTTACCTCGATAGGGTGAAGATAACATTCAGTTGTGCATCACTTGGAAGTGACAAACTGCCACTGGATACGTAAATAGCAAATATAACAAACAAACACACATCAACACACACACATGGACTCTGAGGAGATATGAGATGCAGGCTGGACAAGACGTAGGCAGAAGATCTCCAAAACAGCCACAATATCAACACAACAAATGAAAAAATTGAAACAGTACACTATAAATTAAAAGAAATATATGTACACACACATTGGGACATGTGTCCTAAAAAAAGGACACTAATCTGTAGAAAACGGAAGAAGTTAGATTTAGGCAAGTCAAACCTAAATCACAGTCCTGCAAAATCAGTAAAGTCTCCACTGTCATAAAAGTCCCTGATTTTACACAAGCCCTTGTTGCGCCAGGCGTAAAAGAGTCAGGGTTTGATCTCACTCATGGTGAGAATAAGTGGTTTCTAAAGACCGGAGCCAGAGTGAGGGGTTCGTTCAGCCCGGTGATGTGTTTTTGATACCTTTATTGTTTTGGATTAAATCCACTTGGGGGTAAAGCTAAAATCTATTTGAATGCCCTACCTGGAACATTTCCCCCCCTGCCAAAAAGCAAATCAACAGAAAACCTTCCAGGTATATTTTTGCACAATGAGTTGATTTTGAATGAAATGAGAACCGTCTTGTGTGCCTTGTCTAATGCTGTTCCCTTCAAAAAACAAGGCTGTCTGGGACAATTACTCCGTGTCAGAAGTAGTGAAAGGGGAAAAGAGAAGAAAGCAAATAAATTATTCAAGATTTACCGAAGCGAGCTCTCTGCGTGTCGATTTCAAAATTTTGCCTCACAAATAGACAAAATGCTGCAGACAAGTCGACATTATGCAGTGATTAAAATGCATTTCTCCCATGTGCTTTGGGCCTTTGAACGCCGACTAAGGACATGGAAATATAGAAGAGACTGTCCTTGGGGTGTTGTCTGACCTACTGTCCTACGTTCGCAGCATTTTGTATGTTATGCTTCTCCGGCCCTGCCTTGAGGTGACGTTCCAATCCAAACCGACCAACCGATAAGCTGCTGCAACTGGACTCAGTGACGTGAAAGCCGCTTGCTCTCTTGTCCCTTTGGTGTCCCCTGGATCAGATCAGCTGGGCTGATGAACAGACACGCGGACGCCGCCGACATCATTTTACAGGATTTGCGGGGACTTAAGTCGCTGTGATTAGGAATGGAGGACGTGTCAAAGAAGCGTCGCTGTGCGCGGCCTTGAAGGATTGTGATGGGACCTGACTCGCCCACAGTTTCATAGAACCCTCCTTTGCACAAATATTAAATGAGTTGCTGAATAAGATGTGAATTTTTCTTGTTAAAAAATAAGCATGACATTTGCTAGCATGGCAACCTGATATTTGAGATCTAACTTTCCCTGTCTTTGATTTGCGAGACTCATCTCGCTGGTCCATTGATCCCCGAACCTCAGCCTGCAAAAAATGTGCAAATTGAGGGTCCCCTTCTATGCAGGTGTGCCATGCAAGTCCCTGCCCTGCAACCCTAGACTTTTTTATTTTCAAAAACCTTCACACCATCTGCAGCTCCACTGGTTCTCCAGATGTGTACAATGAGTGGAGTTCCCCCAATTCTTTGCAAAAAAAGCTTGATTTGAAATACAGACGCATGCATTGATTAAACTTCGAGTATAGTTAGTGGACAGCAGCGATTTTTTGACTGCTTTAAATTCCAGTTATGTCTGAAATTCTTCAATCACTCAGTCTGAGAGCTTGATTCTGTCGTCAGCTGCCAGTCTTCATCCCATTTGTCCCCGCAGTGAGCTGTTAGTGCGACTACGTGGCGGGCGGCCCTCCCCGTCACTTGGCTCTCGGACGCTGCACGTGCAGATGTGTGTGTCTTTGTGTTATGTGTGAGACTTCCACAAAGGGAAACCGACCTTAACGTTGTTATTAACTCTGAGACACTGAGCTGGGTGGAATGCATTTACACCTATAAGCCTCAATTCAACACTTCCCAAACAGCCCTTCCCTCCTTAATCAACACTCTGCACCTTAAAATAAGTCTGAGCTGCAAAAAAAAAAAGGTGCGTCATATTCTGGGTGACGAAAACGGATCAGTCGAAATGTGTCTTTATATTTGTCTGCATATATGTAAATGTTATATCTTTGTCTTTATCTGTTTTTAATATGTGCTTAATGCATGAACCTAAAACATTTGATTTTGCTTGACGACATTGCAAAGTGTTTAAAACCAGCTTTCATATGCAAGTTCATATGCAAGGCCCCCCCCCCCCACCCCCCCCCCCCCGTCTCCTTTAAAGTGGCCGAGGTACTGCCTGAGAACCATCATGCACTTCATTTAGCGCGTGAGCGTCAAATGCGGTTTGACCCCAGTTCACTATTTATTCCTGCGACGTGACCGTTGGTCGCCAGCAGCAGACACCGACGCGTGGGCGTGAGGGTGGAAGTTCGAGCACACACTGTCTTCTAACCCGGCACAGGTTGGAAATGGTTACTCGAGGCAGCGAAAAGGAAAGAGGGTTGAATCCCGCCCCCTGGAACATTTTTTATGGATGAGGGACCATGCTGGAGAAACAAAAGCATAAATAAATAAGCTTGGAGGAGATGAAGAGGAAGCGTGGGTATCTGGTGTGAAATTAGAGTGTGATCCATTCCTTGGACCATATCTCGTGCCCCTGTGGTGATGTTTAATGTCTAACGTTTGTTAACTCCATGATTGGAGCTACAGACACATTTGTGCTCGCGGCAAAGGATGAAAAGAAATCCAGATACATGCAGTGTTGCCGTGCCAAAATGTCTTCTCATGTGTGAGTCTTCCGGTCTGCACCAGAGACTTCCACAGCGTGATCCCGACAAGCGTTTGTTAATGAAAGCTTTCTGCGCATTACCCACAATGCCCTTTGCCTTCATGTCCTAGTCACCAGGTGAACCAAACCAGGAGCTGAGCCACGGAGGAGTCGGAGTGAACGTCTGGCAAAAATAACCGCCTGTGGTCCCATTTGCTCTCGTGCTCTTGTTTTGAAGACAAGTGGAATTTAGCGGCGAAAAACAAAGTTCATTGTGAATCTAATCTAAAGTCAGTGGGGTCGTCGTCGTTGTTGGAGTCAAAAGTCTTTAGTGCGTTTCCCGGCTGCAGAGCGAACTCGTGCTCTAGCAAAGGACCGGAAAGGCTGCGGTCCATCAGGACAAAGACCTCTTCCCCCCACTGACCCAGACATTTAAATTTAAATACTTCCTCTCAATACGTGTCCTAATGCACTGATCTGTTTATATTGTTCATTTTTGATTGTTCTTATTTTAACTTATTTTATTCTTTTTACTCTATTAGTCTCCTTTTATTGCACCATCCACCGAGACAAATTGCTGTATGTGTAACATACACAGCTTCTGATTCTGTAATCCTGCAAATTCATGCATATCCCCTTCATCACTGATCATTTGACACACACACACACACTCATCATCGAAATGATGAATATTTTTCAAAGACATGCAAGATGTATTCAGCTTTCTGTTTTTTCCTTATTTATTCTTTGATGGGTTTAGAGTGATGGCAGCTTGTGTAAATTATTGTTTCCTCTTCACATCCACATCCGCTGACCCGCTGACAGGCTTTTTTAGCCCAATATGCTCCTTCTCTGACAGCTCCAATCACATCCCTTCCTCAATGAGGGAGAATGTAGCTGCACGTGAGTCAAATATCTTTAACCCACGTCTGTTTGGGATTGTGAGGAGGTTTTCTTGGGTTTCAGCGCTGTCCAAGCAGGGTGCCTTTACTTTTAATCTGATTTGTCCGGACCGGCAATTGTTGATGCAATCACTTAAAGCGCAATGCAATTCCATTACAAAAAGGACTGGCACCTGGTCGGCCTCTCTTTAGAGATTAGCAGCCCCGCAGCGAGGATTTGGTAATGAGTTGGAGAGGATTTACCAGTGGGAATATATAATATGTGTCCCAGAGCTGTTGTTTTTTCTCCCTAAATCCTCTCAGGGCAGACCGGCCACTGGTTTGGCGAGCGCTGCCGGTTTTCCCAGTATCCCTCCGTCATCGAGCCGTGGGGAGGTCACATGCTGGAGATTACAGTAACATGAGGGGGGAGATTGTTTCTTTTACTTTAGTTCGCACTGAGTCCACATGCCATCAGCCCTTAATGCTTGCTAATTAGGAAATATCCAAGAAAACCGAGCGCAAAAAAACATTTTCAGGCATAAACGATGGGTTGTTAGCGGGCATTTTCTTGGTAAAAGTTGCAATACCACACTCAAAAATGACTTTAATACAAGTAAAGATCCTGCGCTCCAAACTTAAGTTAAAGTAATGTGCCAGTACTTTGGTTAGTACTATGTGCAGTACTGAACTAATTAAAATTCAGCAGTTAACATAAAAAATCCCACAATATGGAAGTATATTGTATTCCCTTTCTTGCAGGGGGATGAAACGATACCACACTCATGTCTGCACATAACAAACTATGCAGCAGCTGGCAGCTGGTTAGCTTAGCATAACAAATAGATAGTAGCACCTCTATAGCTCACTGATTAACATATATTTCATTTTTCATTTGCCAAGCGCAAAGAGGATGCTTTTCCAATAAAAAGGAGTAAAGGACTAAAGTACAACTCCAAATGTAGTGGCCTTCTGTACTGAAGTGCTGCGGTTATACAATATATTCATTTCAGCTGTTTATTAAGCTTTATTGCCAGCTCGGAGTGGTGTGCACAGAATCTGTCCTCCCGTGAGAGTCTTCTGCACTTTGCCCATTACTTATGGGTGCATCATGAACCATCTGTTCACTGAGTCAGGGTGTGCCAGCAGGCAACGACTCTCCAGGCTCCCAAAACAGCACCAGATAAAGAATGGCACAATGCAATTGTCTGACTGACCCTGATGTCAACGGATTGGATTTGTTAAAATACACTTAGATCCCTGCAGCATGTACTTATTCGACAACTCTACCTGGTCTTGCTCGGTTACATATGTGTGTGGTAAGCTAGCTAGCTGTAATGGCATTTGGAGTTTGTGGAACACGTGTACACTTTGAGCCATTAGCATCCAACAACTATTGGCTGTTGCGGAATAAAGTCTACACGCCCTGGGACTGTGTGTGAGTGGCACCTTGTGCTGCCCCCTCAGGCGCACTCTGGCATTGCTGCTGTTAGCATTGTTAGCTCCGCTGGGGGCTCCGGGCTCAGCTGTCGCCGCGTTGAGGCAAAAGACATCGGGTTAGTATTTCACTTCCAGCAAGTCAATTTAAAAGTTTTAGACGCTTTGTTTAAATGTATGGCTGACGTACAGAGGAAAGTGATTCATGGCAGCTCGACTTGACACGGTCTCTGGATGTCAAGAGGCCTTCACAGGCTCCCACAGGGCTGATAAAAAGCACAAGAAGGCTTTTAGAAGGCTGCTGGGAACACACGGAGCCGATAGTCTATAAGTGTGACCCTGGGAGGCAGAGAACTCTGTGATTTGTGTCCTCAGACAACAGGAGAAAGCTTGAGAGGACGGGTTGAGGCTGTGGCAGCCATCTGCAGCGACGCCTCTCCGTCTCATCTGATCAAAGTGTCCCGAGGCTTCCCCTCTGTCACCTCTCGGCCCTCCGAAGAGTCCCCCGCCTCTGACCCCGGCTCCGACCACAGCCATGTGCTTTTTACCCGGCTGTCCTCTCATTCCGCCATTGTGAAGTGATTATAAATGGCATTTGGATAACATTTTTCCAAGGCCATCAGACAGAGAGACCAGACAGACGCGGAGCGCCTCGCCAAATAAGCTGCTTTGATTGAAAAGTCCCTTTTAAGTCCAAGTTTTATGGCAGGCATCTGTTATATGATAAAAGCTGAATGTGTCTGTTGAAAGTGAAAACCCCAGTGTTTTCATTCCTGTGACCTTTATATTATGTGCAGCTTTGCATGCTAACTTAAATAGTTGCCCACAGCTTTTATTCATTAGCAACTTATTCCAAATGCTTCTAAAAACATAAATATAATCACATTTTCATTCACCACAACATTTGTTCTGCAAAAGAGTCCAAATATTTAGCTGTGCATGAGACGTTAACCAATGCTTCAAGCTGTACACAGTTCTTGCTGAAAATCCAAAGGTGTTGTTACATTAAGTAAAATGACTCATTATGCAAAATAGCCCTTTCAGAATGAGTATATAACATCACTGAATCACAATTATTGATGCATCAAGTATTCATCACTCATCGGAATTAATTATATAAACAACTAGGTTGCTCAATACATAATAAAACAACAGTTTTTTTGGTTCATATTGTATAAATCTGCAATGTATTGAGTGTTTTCAAATCAATGGAGTTTTAAATAAGTATAAGTTCAAATACTCAAGTAAAGTGTAAGCACCTTGTATTAGTCGTGCGTACTTGAGTAAATTCCAACACTGACATGAAAGAAAACGTTGTCATGAAAAGAGTAGCGTGCAGAGAGAGACACCTGCCTATGTATTTGAATAAGACCGAAGGACAGCAGTGGGCGGCAGGAGGCAGACGCACTACACGTGCACATGAAACCGCGGCTTGCTTCTCAAAGCTGGACCGTGGCTGAGCAGGAGGCAGCTTCACAGTGTCTCCACCTGTGGTCGGGGCCGAGATGGAGGTGATTGACTGCAGGGACGTGCTCGGGTGGAGCGCAACACTCCCCCCCCCCCCCCGCCCCCCCTGACAGGAAGCCAAAAGGCCATCTGCAGGGCCTGGGCTATTGTGTGGCCTTGCATTAAGTCCCACATGGATTTACTGCCAGTCTTAAGTTAGAGGGCCATCAGGCGGTGCGGAGAACAAAAGTAGTTTTTAGTTGAGCGTGCAAATGTTCAAAAGCTGGGAAAAGAGAGAAAAAACTCATTTTCAACGAAATACTTTATTAAATAATCCACATAGTAAACGTCATCATGATGTAAAAGGAAAGTAAACAAAAACAATATAAATGAAACAGTCACATTTGCTTATTTTCAAGTTTTCTCCATCAACAGTATTTCTCTTGTTGCTACACACACACACACACACACACACACACACACACACACACTTAGTGGCTTCCTGAAAGTCACTGGAGGTGATGTGCCGCTTCATATTTGTGTGACAGTTGCAATGATGGCTGTGGACGGTAACTACGGTAACGTGGGTGGAGAAGGAGATGGACACCAGACAGCTATATATTTATCTCTGTATTACAATACATCCGTCCGATGTTGACGCACCGCTAAACAAGGTGTTGCGATGAAATGAAATGAACATTTGAGAAGTTTGAAAACGCTTTTTGCATCGAGAGCTGGAGGAAACGCCGCAGAAACGACGGCCTGCCTCTGTGTCACCAGCCGGCATGTCGATGAAAAAAGGCTGAGCCATTAGCTTGGTTGGTGCGTGAGACCGATGAGTCTAAAATAAAGAAGGTTGAGTTCTAATTTGTCACAGGTAGTTTGAACTTACTGCTGTGCTATTACAGGAGGGGGGGGCCTCCTTTCCTTTTCTGTCTCTATCGCTTCTAAATATGAACTGACCACCATGATGATATAGTTACAAGCGCTGTCATGAGAGAGACTTTACTATTGTTGAGAGACAGTTTTAAGTTGCCAAAGAAATAATTGTTCATGTCCAACATCACATTATAAAAATCAAACAAAATAAGACATAAAAAAGAAGAAAAGAAAACATTTCTAAACTACCTGGCTTGCATGCATGCTACTACACAGAAAGAGTATTTATTTTTGTTCGTTTTTCATTTTTAACACCTCTTAATGTTACGCGCACACATATTTACATCATCAGTGTACGATGTGCGCCATTGAAATCAATTTCACACCAATCTCCAGCAGCAACATACTGAAATAAGTTAACAACTCATAGAGCTGTGGCTCATTTAAGGAAAAGTCTTCTGATATGTTTTCTATTTCTTATTGTCAGCAGAGCAAATGAGAAGAACACAACATGATCGGTTCAAAGCCTGATATATCTGAACTCTCTGTGCCGTACAGTTCGTATTCATGTCCAAAAAGGATTGAAACCGTGTCAATGAGCCTCACGGTGCTCGGTGAAATGCTCCTGGCCTACGATGAAGGTGGACGCACTGGTTTGGCTTCATGAATCACACATCGAACATCCTGCTGCTGTAAATACTCCAGAGACTAAATGTCCCTAAAACAAACGTTCTGCTCCTGTTTGAGTAACGTTTGCTAAAAACTACAGTGGCCAGCAGTCTGAAAGTACTCAAAGAGCATCTAATCTCTGTTGACAACATGAAAATAGAACAACACTAGACTTTCCATTAAATCTTTTATCACATTGTTCACCAAACCCCCCCCCCGAAGTTAAAGCAGATGGTCCATCCGGAAAAATCCGCAAAGCAGAGTAAGAGTTCTTCTACAGAGAAAGGTCCAGTTTGTGCCGATCTGGTTCAAACAGCTGGGGTCCGTCAGCAACAAGAGGCATGAACCATCCACAGAGATGTCACAGGCATCACGTGTCACTCAGCCGGGTACATAGAGCTCTGCATTCAAGCCGAGCGGTTTGATTGGATGAACAGAATTAGAGGTCCAGTTGGGATGCAAGTTAATTGGCTTGGAAGCCGTTCCACTATCAGTGTGAAACGATTGGAGGGACAGCATGCTGATTGGACGGGGGGGGGGTCCCAAGTGAGGGGACAGCCGCCTTCTTGGCCAAGGACAGATTACGTATTTTAGGCCTAAATGAACATGGCTCCTCTCTGTCTGAAGAACATCCCACACGACTTGTTTTTCATTACAAGCTGAAAGAAACCTCCGGTGGATCCATCGGCCACTGATTGTGAGGAAAGACGTTAATATGAGCAGTGCCTGAACGCATCCTGTTTCAATTAATGTCGAGGTCTACGGGAGGCGCATGGTGGAGGCGCGTTTTGCCCCCAACTTTGACCCATATTCTCACGCAAACACATCCAAACCCAGGGCCAACAAACAGTCCCATTCTGCCCTTCCTCGTCCTGACAAAGGCTGGTGGGTGTGGGGTGTCAAATCTAATGAAAAAGGCCTGGAACAACAGCTGAGTGTGTGTGGAGACGGGGTTGCAGGGGTGGGAAGAGGACGGAGGGCGGATGGGAGGGGGGTGAGTCAAGACACAAGTGTCCTTGTCAAAGCTGGAGCCGGGTGAGAGAGAGAGAGAGAGAGAGAGAGAGAGAGAGAGAGAGAGAGCTACACTGACCACAACAACAAACCCAAAATGGCTGCCAGTCAAAGCCCCAGAAAAGGAGACCCTCAGAGCGTGAATCAGCAGCATCACTCCTCTCTGGTTGATTGGCGCTCGTGCCTGACAAGGCCTGACTCCAAAAAGCCCAGAGTGAGCTGGAGCAGGGCAGCAGGGTGGAGCTTTGTGGTCTCGGAAAGGCCTCTGGTTTGTTAAGAGAACGATTTGTGTGATACTCGAATCTCATCGGATCCTCAACCACTCACTTATTTCCTCATGTTTTCATCCCTCTCTTCTCTCCTCTCTCTATTTGATTGGGTGCGGAGGATTAGGACCGGATTACCCAAGGAAGGGGATGCGGAGCAGAGTGCATTTGTATGCACGTGTGTTAAAGTCGGAAATGAGGGGTCTGCTTGCCATATGACCTCGTGGGGGGCTATTTATTGTAGCAAAGTGTGCAACAGGGTCAGCCTGGAAGACCTCCAGATGCCCCAAAGCAACGAGATTAAGGCTCCGCGACATGCTGTCGTCAGCAGGAAACCACGCCCTTAACCAGCAGCCTGCCCGTTCAGGAATTATGAACTTCGTTGACCTCAGTGGGAATTTAAACAACTTTCGGACGGCTGGGCACATAAACTCATCAACGTGAACCCATCGGCTCACCTGTGACCCCTCTGGCAACGCGCGCCCCAAGCACATGGGAAATGGATCACTCAAGGCATTTAAGCACAAATGACAATGGTTCACTGAAAGAGCCGAGGGAGGGATGAGAGGAAACGGGCCTCTCGATGGCAGATGAGGAAGCGCAGCTGTCTCCTGACAAACTGGGACAAACGGAGAGGCAACAAGGACCACAGAAAAAAAGCATTCACCCAGAACGACTTGGACCCCGAGCTGCCCACGTGTCTCACGCCGCGTTTCATTCATTCATTCATTCATTCATGCTGTATGGGGGAGTAAATCGCATGCGACGCGGTATTCACATGCGTGTGTGTGTGTGTGTTTAAGGTCCAGCACAGTCCGGCCTGACCTGGATTAGCTCGGGCCGGGCTGCCCGAGTGGACAAGAAGGGGGCAGAGGTTGAGAAAGGGGAGGGGCTGCGGTAATCTGCTAATCTCATTAATACCGCGGCCTTTGGGTGCCCTGTCAACAACACGCGGGGAACAAAGGATGGAATAAACAGCTGATGACCCTGGCTGCAGTCCAGCTCGCAATGCCTAAACACAAGCGCACACACGCGCGCTCACAAAACCAAGTCAATCAGAAAGTCGGCTTCCACCGGGAATCACTCCTGAAAATCAAATGCAGACACGGAGGCTGATTTGATGGATTAAAGACAAAGAGAGAGAAAAGCGACTGTCCGCTCAGGCCCCGCCGACCCCGAAAATGTCCCCACAAAGCACTGCCTGTTCGCTTCGCTTTGCTGATCACACACAGCGCACAGCAGGACCAGCAGGACCGAACATGGCCCGCTCAGCTGTCCCCATCAGTCTGACTCACTTTTCACTGCTGGCACATGGGGGGCTTAGCAAGCAGCGGATGTCAACATGTCACCTCCCGTTGTCCTGGAAAATGTGACTCGGCCTTAGTGGGGTCATATTGTGTGCTTTACTCTCCCGTGGACCTGCTCTCCCGATGCAGAGACAGTGTCTCCTGGCTTTCCGCGCACACAGATCGATCGTACATTTCCGAGAGGTGGGTGAGGATGCTGGGAGGCCAGGCTGCGCAGATTGCACTGCTGGGACAACTGGGACCAGGAACAAAAGGGACAGGTGGACCAAATGGTTCCCCAATTCAAGTAGACTCATGTGGATATATCAGGGCACAAAAAAACACAGCTGTGACCTCCTGTTATTCAATTATTTTAGGGGAGAAAAAAAACCCTCCTTATTTCTGTGGATGCACAGGACAAGAGCAAAAAAAACACAGATGGAATGATTCAACATGTCCACATAAATCTGTTAAATGACGCCCTCATTGCTCCTGCAAGGCAGCAGAGAGCGGACAACGGGGACATGAATATGAATGAGACAAATGCATTCCGGTAGTATTCACACTGTACATAAAGGCAGGCGGTCAGAACAAACTTCCTCTCACCGATCCAGCACCCGACTTGTAGTCCTGAGGAACCGCAGCCGCCCTCGCTCTTCAGTTCGGCAAATATTTGCGTGAAAAAAGTGCGGGTCTGCGTTGATGCG